>NC_086449.1:308687467-308999467 GCF_028390025.1 Pseudophryne corroboree | reverse complement strand
CTGCGCTCGCCATGCTGCGGGCACGGTGGCGCGCTAAGCACGCCACACTATTTTATTCTCCCTCCAGGGGGGTCGTGGACCCCCACGAGGGAAAATAGCTGTCGGTATGCCGGGTGTCGGGATTCCGGCGCCAGTATACTGTGCGCCGGGATCCCGGCATTCAGCGTACTGAAGACCACCCGTAGTGCAACATGGTTTAGCTCAGTTGCTTGCTTTTTTGCTTTGTATGGAAATCCGAATCAGAGCCTAAAAGCACTGTCCCCCTCTCTAAATACCACTTTCAGACATACGAGTCAGGAATTTCCCAGCTCAGACCCGAGTTTTTCACTTCTGAAAAATCCAGGGTTTTTGCCAGAGAACCCCCTTCATACTACACCTGAGACCTGGGAAATTCCTGGGACGTCCCCCTTCACACATAAACCTGCTTTGCCCTGGCATTCTACAAGCCAGGACTGCCAGGCTTATGTCATACACACACATACATGTCATACACACACGTCACACTCATACACACACATACATACATACATACATACATACATGTCACACTCATACACACACATACCTGTCATACACATACATGTCACCTTCCTTGCACCACGGAGTGCAGCCTCCCTCCAAGCAGCACGGTCCGCAGCCCCCCTCCTGGCACCCCAGCCCTCCAAGCAGCCCCGAACAGCCTATCAGTGTGACCCAGGAGTAAAATCCTGGGTTGCACCATTCACACTCAACCCGGGTTATTTCATCCTGGGAAAAACCCTGATCAACAGCAGGGGCGCTGACACAGGAACGTGTTTTTATGGTTTTTATATATAAATATATATGAGATGTGTCCTCATACATCATTGCTGCAGTCCAGCCCTTCTTGGCACGCCATTTTCTGTGAGACTCTGCTAAGGTCAGATGTCTTTTTTGCTTTTTAACAAAAATGCGTCTTAGTCCCAATGCAATGTGGCTAAGATGCACCAGGGGATTGTGCTGATTAATTAATTAATCATGAAAAACTTGTATATCTGTTTGCAACGGAGTCTCTGACTCTGTATACAAAGCGCTACCGTGCAGCTGCAGATTTTCCCTTTTACAAGGTCTGTTGTGCGCTGTATAAACCGTATCAGTCACATACAATATATATGTGTCATAATCAGCCCAGTCTCTCTTGTATCCTAGTCACATTGTGTTGCAACTAAGGGGTAAACGTACTAAGAATCATGTTTTGCAATCTCGGGTGTGTTTGGTAATTTTTTCAAACACAGAAATTTACTAAAGGCAGTGTACTATCAAATCAAACTTCATAACCCAGATAAAACCACAAATACAATCAAATAAACCATTGACCAAACTCTGAAGTACTTTCTATAGGAAACAGCAGTTCAAATAAATTTACCAAGATTCATGTTTCCAAAAGGACCCGTGAATTGTGCAAACTCAGGCCAAAATGCACTGTAGAAAAAGATGTCACTCTGAGCATTGTGGGGCCAAATCAGACCTGATCAGTGCTGCACAGCGATCAGGCCTGAACTGCGCACCCGCCGGCACCGCAGTGATTGACAGGCAGAGGCGGTCGCTGGGCGGGAGGGGGCGGGCTGGCGGCGTTTAGCCGCCATTTAGGGGGCACGGTCCGGGCAACGCAGGCGTGCCTGAACTGTTGGGGGGTGGGCCGCGGCTGGTGCGTGATGTCACACGTAGCCGCTGCGACCCAGGCTGCGATGGGTAGCTCCCTGCCAGCTGGCTGGGAGCTACTCATCCAGTACAAAAGCATCGCCACTGTGCGATGCTTTTGTACTTGTGTGTGTGTGTGTGTGTGTGTGTGTGTGTGGGGGGGGGGCATCCCCATTAATGTCAGGGTTGCTGATCGTAGATGTGCTAAAACATCTATGACCAGGTCTGATTAACCCCGTGTGTTGGAGAAGCATGTACAGATCAGCGTGATCCGGCACCATTGGCGTTTCTATAATGGGTGCAATGTATGCGGTGCACACAGGCCCCTGGGTTCAGGGGAGGCCCACACCGCACCCAGCGTACGCGGCGGAAATCGCTGCCAAAATGGCCACCGCGCATGCGCGGTAGCCAAATCGGTCTCCGGATCATGGAGTCTACAGCGCCGTTCAGAGGAGGGAGCCCACCCAGAGGTGTACACGGGCCCCCTCCTCTGTAGAAACGCCCCTGTCCGGCACTTACGCATTATGTGTAACGCGACTTGTAGCGCACGGAGCAAAGATGTAAGAGGACACATCTGTATATATACTGTACATTGTTTTGTAACACATGACAAAGATGTGTACGGTATAGTGTCTGCTATTCTCTTTGTGCTGAAATGGAAATCCTACTGTGAGCACCAGGTAAACCATTGTCAATGACTGCTGTTTCGTGACATGTAAAATTTGTGCATATCCTGTTGCGTGTTCACCAGTTCCCCTGGGGTGCATGTGAAACTAGAAACATTCCCTGAGAAGGCTGACCTTCAGCTTCTGCACCACATGCAGCCACTCTCTGCATCTCTCCATGCACACACACACACCAAGGGATCAGCTAAGTACACAGCAGGGCTGCATTTGCTGGGAGCTTGCCTCTCACTTGTCTCAAAGAAATGTATTCCTGCAGACAATCAGAGGGATTTTTTTAACAAAAGATTTTCTCAAAACAGGACACCTTACACACAATATATTGTATATGCAAGTGCAAGGGAACACTTGCAGTTGTTAGCGGAAACAAGCTAAATCTATTATTAAATGTATAATTTTCAGAGCTCTGTAGGTGATCTCACCTTTATTTAGTTACTGAATTCATCAGTGTATCATATATAACTGCATCATCTATGTTGGAAGTGTCTATATTCTGAGTATGTTGACCAGGCATTGCAGATGTGGGAAGTTACTGCTTCAATTATGTGTGGATATCAAAAGTTGGCTGACATAATCATAGTCTTCACTACAGTCATTATCATCTGGAGTGGCAGACAGCAGACATTTCCACCACTACCAAGTCACCACCAGAGAGTAACATGCTAAACAATGGCTTCAATTATTGCTGAGAGGCCATTAGGCACAGCTGACATTATCGTATATAGCCATGTTTGTAGACATAATCATTATATATAGACATGGATGTCAGCATTATAAAATACGGGTACCTCTGAAGTCATAGTCTCTGCTATCATAGTCATATAAGGGCACCTTTTTAGAGTAAAGGTGCCCATACACCTAAAGATTTATCTTCCAATCTGGCTGGTTGGAACGGAAATCTGCTAATGGTCAACTGTCATTTGCTCCCATCCATTACCAGATTTTCATTCCAACCAGCCAGATTGGAAGATAAATCTTTAGGTGTATGGCCAGCTTTAGACTATACAAACATCATGGGGATAGTCATAAATGGTTATCTGTCCCATCTAAAGGGATGTGCTTATATAAATCAGTGCTCCTACTGGTTATGTATGGTGCCCACTGATGTAATCAGGTGTATGAGTCACAATTGCATAGCCATAAGGATGTTTGGCAGGGGTGATGCAGTTAATATAATTGGTGTGTGGGCACTACAGGTATAATCAGTGTATATATCACGTGTGATGACTGAATATTTAGCATAGACGTTTTTGGCTCTAACCCAGCGTTCTTCGTATACTTGAGGTGCTGGAGACATGCATCATTTTAAGTCAAACTGTGATGAAATCATAACTAGTTTATATGATCATCCAGTTCCGTCATGTTTATTTGTGTACCGTCATCAGTCAACCAAATGACCAGACTTTTATTATTTGGCCTTCTGTACAAAGTGTCAACCAAACATTTATTCAACAATCACCAGCTTTACAGAGAGAAAATCTTGTTGGCAAGTAATTATCACAATTTTACCTATTTCTAGTCTACCTGATATTTGCTGATGCATTTGTGAACGTCACTAATTATCCTTTTGTGGAGGAAAATTAGCATTTTAGATTCAATGTTCTTGGAAGAAAAAAAGAAAAAAAGTGGTACTTTGCTAGACTTGGGACCTATGTTATTATTAATAGAAGTAAAAGTACATGAATTAATTGCACTGGGTGCAAATAACGGAATTACAGTCTCATGAATCCTGATAGTAAAGCACTATAACTATAACTGAATTCCATATTATGTCTATACCAGAGTTATCAAGCTGGTATTTATTTCTCAGTAAGCGGTACTGTTAGGGTGTGAATCCTAGGACGTGGTGCCTGTACCTATTGTCAGGGGCTGGCTGGCAACTTTTAGCCTGGGGAAGGGGGGGGGGGGCAAATGAAATCAAGTGGCCCCGGCTTCTCTACCAGTGCTTGGCAATGGCAAAATGGATGTGGCAGATAAAAAACTGCAGGCCTGGTTTATCTAATGTGGATGCAGTTTAAATTTGTAATGAAATATCTGAAAAATCGTTATGACTAAGAACAATACATCGCCTACCAGCCCTGTCTGACAAACAGAAACTATTCTAATGACTTATGGAAAACATAGGAAACAATGTTGTATTAAGCCTGGAGAAATGATAAAGTAGGGATAAAGCAGTGATAAGTGCAGGTGATGACGCACCATCCAATCAGTTCCAATATGTAAAATGACTGTTAGGAGCTGATTGGCTGGTGCGTTATCACCTTGCACTTATCACTGCTTTATCACATCTCCGGGCTTAATACATCTGCCCCAATGGGCCTCATTCAGATGTGGATGGAGTGGCTGTCACTTCCTTGAAAACAGCAGTGATAGCGCTGTATGGTGGTGCAGCAGGAGGCCTCTATTACAAGTAGACACCTCCTGCTGCAGTAGTTATCTGACCTGCCCCCTACCCTAACCCTCCCTTGTGGGTACCTAAACCTAACCCTTCCCGGTGGTGCCTAACCCTCCCGAGTGGTGCCTATCCCTAACCCTCCCTTCCCCTCTGCCTAGACCTAACCCTCCTCGCTTTGTGCCTAACCCTAACATCCCCTACTATGTGCCTAACCCTGACCCTCCCTCCCCAATTCCTAACCTTACCGACCCTGCACCCTAACCCCCCTCTCTTGCCTAAACCTAACCCCCCCTCCCCCTGCACGCGCGCGGCCGGACGCCAGCACATCCCGGTGGATGGAGGTTCGGGATTCTGGCTGTCGGTATTGTGACACCGGAATTTCAAAGAGCGTTGGTATTTGAGTGCCAGGCTTACGGCGTCCTACAGGATCCCAGCATCAGTATATTGACCGCCGAGATCCCATCCGTCGGTAACATACAGTAACTGCATCCCAATGGCGTTTGCATGGTGGGTGGGTGACATTAATTCCGGTCCTGGACAGGCTGAAGCAGAGGCGTCACTTACTGTTATAACACCCGGTGCGGTCGCGGGTGAAAAGGGGGCGTGACTTCACGGAAGGGGCGTGGCTTCGCGTCCCGACCCCCGTTTTCGGCACATTGTGGGTCGGGGGATACTGCCTTCACCCGGACACTGCTGAATCTGCAGTGCTGGCTTCTGCACTGTGACAGGAGCCGGCACTTTGGTGTCACCCCTCAGAGGGTAACACCCGGGTGCGGCCCGCACCCCCCGCACCCACGTTGTGGCGCCACTGGGCTGAAGTGATCGCAGCAGCTTAGTAGGTCCTGGGCTACTCAGAAACTGCACAAAGTCTTTTTGTACCGCTCGGCTGCACTTGCGTTGGCATACTTGTACAGATAAAATACACTTTCTGGTGGGCGGTGACTATGCGAACGCTGGACTGCAAAAAAAACCTAGCGAGTGATCATGTCTGAATTAGGCCCTATGTGGCTTAATCACCTGTTAGTAGCCCAAGCATCTATTTGTGTTTGTCTCTGAAGAAAAACTGCAAATATTGTTTACAAAGAAATTTTGTAATCGATGTGCACAATATAAAATATACATCACAATATTAGATGATACTACTGTCTTTGTAAAATTAGTTTCGCTGAGCAATTACAGACATCCACGTGAGCAAAGCCGCGGGCAAAACGCCAGTATTAAATAATACAGGTTGAGTATCCCTTATTCAAAATTCAAAATCCCACATTTTTGGTTCCCCTACTGAAATAATGACACAAATATATATATATATATATATATATATATCTACATATACACATGATATATAATATATATGTCATTACCTCAGTAGGGAACCCAAAAATGTGGGATTTTGAATTTTGGATAAGGGATACTCAACCTGTATTCTTAACTGAATGTAGGTTTTAAACAAGAAGTGAAATCACATTTCCCTTAGGTCAGTCATGTAAAAGACAACAGGGGCCTCACACCAGAAATAACCAGTCTTGGTTTGGCTGGTGGGGTGTGTGAGGTCATGCTGTGATGTCATAATGGCAACTGCCTATATCACGGCTGTGCTGTTGCTGTCTCTCGCGTATACTGTACCTCCAGAGGTCTGGCATGGCACAGCACATAGGCAGAAGGTTAGTGACTGGACAGAGATAAGGGCAGTTTAGTTCGAAACACGGCAGATTTTTAGCATGTCTACTATAATATATGACTTATGACCTTGGGGACAGCATAGTATTGGATAAAAACAAAATCTCACATCAAATGGGTCATTGGAGATATTTGAAGAGCGCTGTTTAGATGGGCATATAATGTTCCTTAATAAATTCTTTATGTGCAGCAGCACCTATGACATCTCCTTGGAGTTGCTTGGTGAACCTATAATGTTGCAAATTAATGCCCACATTTATCAAGCCTTGGAGAGTGATAAATTGCACGGTTATAAAGTACCAACCAATCAGCTCCTAACTGTCATTTTTCAAACACAAGGGCAGATTTATTAAGCATGGTGAAGTGGGTGGTGATAACACACCAGCCAGTCAGCTCCTAACACATGAGCCAGTCAGCTCCTAACTGTAATTTTTCAAACCCAGCATTTAACTTGACAGTTAGGACCTGATTGGATAGTGTATTATCACCTTGCACTTTATCACTTCACCAGGCTTAATAAATCTCTCCCACAGCCTGTAACATGGCAGTTAGGAGCTGATTGGTTGGTACTTTATCACCGTGCAATTTATCATTCTTTAAGGCTCGATAAATCTGGGCATAAATCCTTTACTCTCTCTCTGCCTGCCTATATCTCAGTGTGCCAGTATTGCAGGCTGTTCCATTTTTGTTTTTATCCAATACTATATACAAATTTAGCCACGCTGATCATGGCTACATCTGCGGTAAACATGCATATCTGCAGCTCCCATTCATGCGAATGGGGCACACGTGCGTCTTAGACATCCAGACGTACATGGTGCGGTCGCACCTAACAAGGCACAATCATGGTAAGATGTAGCCACGACGAGAGTGGCTACATGTGTACAGCTGTAACCCCTGTTAGCATCAGAAATGAGTGCTAAGGTGGTTATGGGGTATATGCAATTAGCGGCGAATCGCGGCAAATTATCGCCGTTTTTTAATTCGACACAATTCGACCGTCCAATTTCGGCAAGTGGTTGCCGAAATTCACCATATTCAATGGAAAACGGATTCGACAGTCCCGCGGGCGGAAAAACGGCCGATTTGCCGGATTTTGCCGCGATTTAAAAAAACGGGGAAAAACGGGAAAAACCCGAAAAAAAATGGCGTGGGGTCCCCCCTCCAAAGCATAACCAGCCTCGGGCTCTTCGAGCTGGTCCTGGTTCTAAAAATGCGGGGGAAAAATTGACAGGGATCCCCCGTATTTTTAAAACCAGCACCGGGCTCTGCGCCTGGTGCTGGTGCAAAAAATACGGGGGACAAAAAGAGTAGGGGTCCCCCGTATTTTATACACCAGCATCGGGCTCCACTAGCTGGATAGATAATGCCACAGCCGGGGGTCACTTTTATACAGTGCCTTGCGGCCGTGGCATTAAATATCCAACTAGTCACCGGGGTACCCTGGGGGAGTGGGGACCCCTTCAATCAAGGGGTCCCCCCCAGCCACCCAAGGGCCAGGGGTGAAGCCCGAGGCTGTCCCCCCCATCCAAGGGCTGCGGATGGGGAGCTGATAGCCTTGAGAAAATGTAAAGAATATTGTTTTTCCTGTAGTACTACAAGTCCCAGCAAGCCTCCCCCGCAAGCTGGTACTTGGAGAACCACAAGTACCAGCATGCGGGAGAAAAACGGGCCCGCTGGTACCTGTAGTTCTACTGGAAAAAAAATATCCAAATAAAAACAGGAGACACACACCTTGATAGTAAAACTTTATTACACAACTGCCGACACACACATACTTACCTATGTTGACCCGCCGACTGCCACAGTCTCCGACGATCCGGGGTACCTGTGAAAAAAATTAGACTCACCTCAATCCAGTGTCCGGGAGATAATCCACGTACTTGTTAAAAAAAGAAAATGAACACCCGGACCAGCGAACTAAAAAGTGGTCCCACGTACACACCAGACCCCTTTCCCCGAATGTGCCGGGACCCCACGTGACTCCTGTCACTGAGGTCCCTTCAGCCAATCAGGAAGCGCTACTTCCGTGGCGCTCACCTGATTGGCTGTGCGCGTGTGACCTCAGACAGCGCATCGCACAGCTCCCTCCATTACTTTCAATGGTGGGAACTTTGCCGTCAGCGGTGGGGTTACCCGCGGTCAGCCGCTGACCGCGGGTGACCTCACCGCTAACCGCAAAGTTCCCACCATTGAATATAATGGAGAGGCTTTGCGGTGCGCTGTCTGAGCTCAGACGCACACAGAGCCAATCAGCAGAGTGCAAGGACGTTGCACTCGCTGATTGGCTGAAGAGATACTTCTGTGACAGCTGTCACGGGGGTGTCTGCATTCGTGGAAAGGGGTCTCATGTGTCAACATGGGACCCCTTTCAGTCCGGTGGTCGGGTGTTCGTTTTGTTGTTTTGACAAGTACGTGGATTTATCTCTGGACCCTGGATCAGGTGAGTATAATTATCTTTTATTTTCAGGTACCCGTGGATTCTACTTGGAGAAGAGGACCGACTGCTTCGTGTCAACATAGGTAAGTATGTGTGTGTCGGCAGTGTGTAATAAAGTTGTACTTGTCACGGTGTGTCTCCTGTTTTTATTTGGGTATTTTTTCCCCAGTAGTACTACAGGTACCAGCGGGCCCGTTTTTCACCCGCATGCTGGTACTTGTGGTTCACCAAGTACCAGCTTGCGGGGGAGGCTTGCTGGGACTTGTAGTACTACTGGAAAAAACAATATTCTTTCAATTTTGACAAGGCTATCAGCTCCCCATCCGCAGCCCTTGGATGGGGGGGGACAGCCTCGGGCTTCACCCCTGGCCCTTGGGTGGCTGGGGGAGGGACCCCTTGATTGAAGGGGTCCCCACTCCCCCAGGGTACCCCGGCCAGGGGTGACTAGTTGGATATTTAATGCCACGGCCGCAAGGCACTGTATAAAAGTGACCCCCGGCTGTAACATTATCTGTCCAGCTAGTGGAGCCCGATGCTGGTGTATAAAATACGGGGGACCCCTACTCTTTTTGTCCCCCGTATTTTTTGCACCAGCACCAGGCGCAGAGCCCGGTGCTGGTTTTAAAAATACGGGGGATCCCCTGTCATTTCCCCCCCCCCGCATTTTTAGAACCAGGACCAGCTCGAAGAGCCCGAGGCTGGTTATGCTTTGGAGGGGGGACCCCACGCCATTTTTTTTCTGAATTTTACCATTCCATCTAAGAAAAAAAGAAAATATTATTTTAAAAAATATATAAATAATACTTGTGCCTCCAAAAAAGACAAACCAAGTACCTAATCCCTTCTAATATAAATAGATATGCTATTATCAATAAAAAAAACACACAAAAAAAAACATGTTTTAAATTTTTTTTATTAGTTTCACCCACCAAAGTGTGGCGGATTGAAAATGTCGAATTTACTGTCTAAAAGCACTGTTGTCGAATTTCCAAACTTCAATTGAATATACTTTGGTCGAATTGCAGCACTTGTATCATTGCAGAAAAGTCGAATTTCAAAAAGTCAAATTTTTTTTTGGCGAAAAAGTCCCGAAATTGTCGGGGGGGGGGGGGGGAATCGTCAATGCAATTCAGTACTTTCCGTCAAAAAAACGGACTTTCAAAATTCGACTTTTTGAAATTCGACTTTTGTCAAATTCGACTTTTCTACAATTCGACCGCAATTGCATATACCCCTATGACTGTCCCCCTCCCCCCATCTATCTCTTGCTCTCTTTTTTCACTCTCTCACCATCGACGTGTAGGTGTGTTCTTCACCGGCCGGGTAAAATGTCAAAAAAGCAGATCTGAGACAACAGAAGGGATGACTGAGTTATGCAAGGTTAGTGGGTGGGCAAGTGGTCTGAGCAAACTCTGCATACAGTAGTCTCTTAATGCCTAGAGGGACAGGCAGTCCTTTAGCCATGGGTCCCCAGAGGTTTCCTCCAAAGGGTTTTTTTTCTCTCCTGAGTGCTGAAGTGGTGCACAAGTTCTCAAGCGACTCAGCTTTCACCGAACCCCTTTTTTGTACAATTATGCATCTTAGTCGCACATCTTAAACAAACGGATGTGAGAAAATTGCTTCACGAGACTGTGCTGATTCATTTGATATACAACACTTGTAAACCTGTATAAGAAGTGCTATGATTGGGCAACCGTGGCCTTTTTTCATGGTAAGTTCCACTGTGCTTTATCTGCAACTTTGTATATACTTAAAACTAATTCCTGTGTGGTTAAAGCCCATCGTCTCTGGTGCACATAGAGGTGTCTCCCTGTGTCTGCAGTGCCTCATTTAGACGTTTCTGGAGTTGCCATCGCTGCTTCTTACATAGAAGCAGCAGTAACAGCACTAATCTGGTAATCATCTCACCTCCTGCTGCATTACTGATCTGAACTGCGTCCCATAACTCAGTAATATTAGATCATCTTCGACACCATCAGCCGGCTACATGACTCATGGGTTAAGGGCAAGCCAGCTGCTGTAGCTGCTACCTAGAGGCCAGGAAATCTCTGTCCTCTGAGATCATGGCCTTTTCCCTCCCCTTTCCTCCAAATAACTGACAGTCTAAAGCCGTCCTGCATATGTCATCGCAGGAACAGCTCGCACATGCGCAGACCTGGTCCTGCACACGCACAAGGTACTGATAATCGGTACTTTGCAATGGAAAAAGCTTCTCCGACCACATCTGAACAACCAACAAGATACAAACTTACAGAAAAAGTTGCTGTGCTGCACCGCTTGGCTTGGGTCACTTGCATCAGGCGTCTCGTACCTCATGGCGTATTGAGGCTAGATATATGAGGACACATCTTTATGTTTAAAGATAATGTATTCTTTGATCTGCATACATTTGCTGCTCTAATGGTAAGAACCGTAATGTGGATAATATCCCTAAAATGAATTTACCTTAGTTGTTTAGAAAGGAATAAAAGTTAATATATTTCCCATTTATAAGTCCATTTCCCAAGGTATGGTCTCCTTACAGGCATTTCCAATGCATGAGTTGTTGGGTGTTAGGTTGTTACTGGGAGAAAGAAAACAAAGTGATAATAACTGGAGGCAGCAGCAGTGTCCATGGTGTCAGACTCAGGGGATAAGCAAGGATTTCCGTGCACGGTCTAAATATGTTGATAGAGCTAATTTACATGTAATTAGCACAATACTGCGAATTTACATATAAATGACAAATAAGGCTAAAAATAAGGTACCGGGACTGATTCCTATCAGACTACAATCAGTAAACACGGAAGAGTACATCTCCTCATAAACATTTCCAGACTATTTGTGTCTACTAACAACAAATGCCCTTTAAAGCTTGAACACTCATATTTCCATTTGTATATTCCTAACCTACGCTATAACTTAATTTATTTTCTACATTATGCTGGAAATAATCGAATTTCTTTGTTATCATTTGAATTATGCTTCTAGTTTTGGACAAATCTGTCTCACGAGCAATCGCAGTCTTTACAACATTAGCTTTTATTGGTAACAAATCTTACTTCATTTCACATGGGGAAAAAAATAAAAGCTACAATACAGATTAAAAACGTATACTTGAAAATTATAGCAGCCCGAGCTTAAATCTTTTGGGTGTTAGTGGGCGGCTGGGGAGGCAGGGATGACATGGAGATAGTGGGTGACTGGGGAGATAGTGGTGACTGGGGAGGCTGAGATGACAGGGTGAGCCCACCCCCTCTCCCGTACACACACTCAGACACACATATGTCTCTGCAGTACAGAGGGGCAGGAGGAGCTACACAGAAGCTGTCAGACAAGACACCGGGAGATGTGCACCTACACCCAAGCTGCAGCCCAGTTCCATGCACTGAGGCTGCTCATGGAGAGGCAATGTGAGTCTTCTATGTCCCGCTGTCCGGGATCACTGGCAAAGCTCCGGGCAGCAGCTGATGATGTGCCTAGACAGTGATGGAGTAGGCACGGGTGACAGCAGCAAAGACTGCAACCAGGAAGCGGGGGATGGGGTGCTGGAGACCCTGTTGGGGAGGATGAACCCAGTCACCACTGTCCTAAATATGAAATCCCCAGAGATGGAAAGCCCCAGCAGCAATCCCGCCCTCGCCCAGAAAGTCCTCAGTGTGAGGAGAGTCAGGGTGGCAGAAGCGAGCATACTGTGTGTGGGCAATGTTCTCAAATAGTACACTGTGGCACTTGAGAATACACATCAGGGTAGTGGGTCCCTGGAGCCAGGAGGCAGCAGTGCCGTATATGATCTGGCTGGTGGTTGGAGATGGCGCCCTTACAGGCCTGGCGCCATACACGCATGCGTACTTTGCCTAATGGGCTGGCCAGCCCTGCCTGTGTACAGTAATGGCCCTGTACAATTTGTTGCTTTAGGCAAGATTTTAGCTGGCACTAGAAATAGATGCCACTTCAAGGCAGTGTTGCACTAACATCTTACACCCAGAGTAAGGGACGATAGCTAAAACCTGGTTGGTTGTGAAACAAATTATTAAGATTTTGGTGGGGTGGTTTGGGAGTGCCCTGTGCCCCAGAGGCAATCCCCTAAAATGTTAGGGACCTGCCTGATGAGGTTACCTTGACAGTTGGTGGGCAGGCTCATAATATTGGCCAAATTTATGCCAAAAACCTCAGATATGATGTATAATTATTACATTTATTATAATTCTAATGGTTGCATGGTTGCATGGTGCACTGCTCTCTTGTTTCAGTATTGAAGACAGACTACGATCAAGTAGGATAATCAGAGAAAAGTGTCCTTTGGATTTAACAATATGAGAGTCATTTGCTAATTTAGTGAGAGCAGTCTCTGTAGAGAGTGCATTGTATGAAAGACAGATTGCACAGGGTCTTGGAGTCCACATGCATTATGAACTCCAACAGTGTAAGATACACTGTAACATCAAAATGATGGGCACCATAGTCTGATATAATGCTCTTTTTAGATGTTATATTAAATATAAATCAGCTAGCTACCTGCCTGTCAAAATAATGGAACATAAGAGTAACGTCAGTGCCGGCAGCTGCGCACCTGAACGGAGCAACACTTGAATTGCCTCGTTGGGCGCCATCTATTGGCCATCGGCATGCAAAACACTTGAATTCATAGAGGTGAGGAGCAGCGTTAGACTTTTATTCTGTAGGACCACAAATACGGCATACTTGCACTACTCTTATCAATTTATATACAGTACTTCAAAAATGTGCCATGTTTGTATCATGTCTGTATGTACCAAACAGCATCTATTATAAAAGACAGATCACATACAGACTGTACTGCATCTAGAATCAGTCCAATCCATTGTCTCGTTATTGCCTTGTCTCCCCTGTTGTGATGTAATGTACAAGTCAATAGGGAACTAGATATGGACAAGAAAGGTCACATATTGATAAATGGTTCAACATTGATTTGAAGTAAAACTAAACAACGTTTGTGTGTAGTGACAAAGACAATGATTTATGGTTCACATTTTAAATGGTAAAAGGCATCTTTGAGAGCTATACATCAAACCCTCCTAACTAAAACACATGGGACAGATAGAATCATTTCAGTGCTAAAATATTGCTGTTTGTGATACACCATTCAATACAGACTGTTTAGTTTTTCCTTGATTTCTCTCTTTTAAAATAGTATGGTATAATAAATAATACATTATCAGATAAAATTACTTTTATGCAACACATGCAAATGTTATGCTGCTTTCTTCAGGACATATAAGGACCTATGTGTAGCAACATATTGGAGGAAATGTAATAGGATGTGAGATTCAGAAAGTGAAAGATTTTGGGAGAGTTTTCCTGACGTTATTTTATTCAGCTGTTTTTAATTTAACAAGCCTTCTCCAATTAAGCCAATCAATCAATAAAGCTACATAAAAGGAACCTATTGGGAAGTGCATCTACTAGCCAAGATTAAGGACCAGCAAGTCCGAAACGCGTTGGAAAGAAACTGACAAGTGCAGCCCTGACGTCATCCCGCCTGCGCCAAACTGGTGTGGAGACGAGAACGTGTGTATCAGCATCGGGACCAGCCGGCAGGACGCGATCTACAAGGAAAGAACTAAAGTCTGGATGTGACTGAAGGTAGGCAGCACTAGGGAAAGAGAGGTAGCTAGGTTTCCCCACTGCAGCCGCAGTACGGACCGCAGCTCCGGCATTTATAAAAGGACTCCCACACAGGACTGTCACATCAGCACAAAAGTGCTGTAAACATTATTTATTAACCATTTCTATATTCACAGGTGTTTGCAAGTTTTTACCACTCATTTTTTATTTTATTTTGTCCATTGTTTTATATTTAGCGCTCCTTTCGTTCTGTTTTATTGCTATTAATATTTAAAGGAGCAGCTCCACATTATCCTTTGAAGCGCGGGTTATTTATAATTTTTTACTGTTAAAATTCCTTATTACCTGCTGCTTTTTTATCATGAGTGTTCACATAACGCACACACACAGAAACAATTTGGAAAGCATTTTTTCAATTAATGATACACCAGTAGATTCAAAAATAGAAGATGAGAGGTTTTGTTCATTATACCTCCAATTAGAAAAATTGTATAATCAAGAGATTAGACAATGGTGGGAAATCACCACTTTATCTAAGTATCAGGAGCTAGGCCTATCCCAAGGGGTTTGCGTTTACAAAAGAACCCCACTTTTGAGCCAGCATCCCAAGGGGTTTGCGTTTACAAAAGAACCCCACTTTTGAGCCAGCCCAGTCTAATTTCTTTGTTAAGTGGAACAATGTTTTAGATAAATGTTCAAATGAACTTGTATCATTAATAATAGAAGATAGAAAAATTTCATTAGAACGGATCAATGGTAACATTAAGAAAATTGAGGACAAATTTGAACCGCTAAAATCAATGGAAGATTATAGGAATTTAATGAAGTTAACCAATGGAAAAATGCATAAACTTGAAGAAGACATCATTGGTCAAAAACAAAGAAAATTTCAAAGAGACCATATAGAAAACCAATCTATGCAGAAGAATGAAAGAAGAATAATGAATCAAATAATGGAAACCAGCAGAAATACATACAGAAAAATATACAGACCACAGAATCAATACCAGATTAGGAACAATAAGCAAAACTTCCAACCAAAGCAGAATATTCAAAGAACAAACCAAGGAAAGGGGAAAGATCCCTTAATTGATAAACATCCACACTCAACATTTCAGAGGAAAGATTATTTACCATACAATCCAAAGAACTTTACATATCCAAGAGAATCTCCAAAAGCACATCTCATCAGAAACTCATACCAGAAAGGAATAGATCCGGCCATTGCAGAAGAAAAGTCGCATGCGTTGGTCCTTATGCAAAATATTGAATCACGTAATTCAGATGAAGAACTGAAAAATGGAGCAAGATCAAAGAAAAGAGCGTACACAGTGGAAGAGGATGACTTTGAAGATGAGGTAGATTTTTAGCGTTTCTTACAGAAGTAGAAAAACCTCCAGAAAGATTGAATCCATCAAGTTGCCAGAAAAAACAAAGAATTGTGCTTTCCCCAGGAAAAGGGTTGTCCGGGGTGGCAAATCGAAGAAACTTATGAAGAACATTCCCAAAACTGAAGGAATTTACAATCTAAGTAGAACTGCCCTTACAGATGAACAGTTGTCTTTACTACGGAAAGGTCTTAAATTTTGCCCCCATTCGAATGCAAACCAATTTGATTTATATATTGACACTCAAAGGTTCATACGTAAACTCTGCATCAAGAAATTTTATTCTCGCAAAGAGGACAACACTGAAGTTCAACCTTCAGAAAATCAATTTAAACATACGGCATTGAAAACCACATCAAAGTTTTTTCCAAATTACATCAAAGGTGCACATATAGAAACGTTCCAGAAACTAGTAGAAAAGGACATCAGAGCCATGACTGGTAAAGAAAAAAGAAATTCAACCTTACAAGATCTGAGAAAAATGCCCTGAAGGAGCTAAAACAAAATAAGAACATTATGATCAAGCCGGCAGATAAGGGGGGTGGCCTTGTAATTCAGGATAAGGAAGATTATGAAGCCGTGATAATGGACTTCCTAAAGGACAGTGCTACATATTCAGTATTAAAAGGAAATCCAACAGTACAATACCAGAGAGAATTAAAGGAAATACTAGACGAAGGATTGGAGATTGGCATACTTACCAAAAAGGAATATGATTTTTTATACATAAATCATCCGTTTGTACCTACTTTTTACCAATTACCCAAAATACATAAGGACCAAAAACATCCTCCGGGCCGTCCCATCGTATCCGGTATCAACTCACTCTCTGCAAACTTATCCAGATATGTAGACTCTTTCTTACAAGAGGTAGCACAGTCACAAAAAAGTTATCTTCGAGATACAATACATTTACTACAGACACTGAAGGAAATTCAATGGGAAAATCATTTCATTCTCTGTACGAGTGATGTCAGATCTTTATATACATGCATTCCCCATACAAAGGGTTGTGAAGCAATAAGATTTTTCTTATCCACAGAAACATCATTACATAATGCACAAGTCAATTTTTTGGTGACCTGCATTAATTTTATCTTACATCACAATTTCTTTTGGGACCATGGGGTCTTTTATAACCAGATACAGGGGACCGCAATGGGCAGTTCTTTCGCACCGGGGTATGCGAACTTATATGTATCAAAGTGGGAAGAAGACCATATCTGGAACAACAACCCCTATTTGCAGTATATACAGATTTGGAAGAGATACATAGATGATCTGTTCTTTATCTGGAATGGACCACAACAAGAACTTCAAGATTTTTTTACAATATATCAATAACAACTCTTACAAACTGGAATTTTCATCAGTCACTAGTGACACCATGGTCACTTATCTGGACTTGGAGATTTTCATACAGAATAATACTATCCAGACAAGAACTCATACAAAGAATGTGAGTGGCAACAACACCATCTCCACATGTAGTAACCATCATACCAATTGGATAAAGAACATCCCAAGTGGGCAATTTCAACGACTAAAAAGAAACTGTTTGCAATTAGAAACCTTTACGGAACAATCAACACAGATGAAGAAGAAATTTCTCCAAAGTGGATATAAAGAGGAAGTACTAAACGAACAACTGGATCGAATTGCCAATATAGACAGAAATGAGACTTTGAAGTATAAACAACGAACACAAAAAGACTTTCAACTAACATTTATTACCCAATTCAACAGTCAACATCTAGCCTTTGAAAAAATATTAAACAAACATTGGCATATTTTATCACTGGACAAGGAAATAGCACCCATGTTACAAGAGAAACCACGCATTATCTACAAAAAAGCAACTTCAATCAAACAGGAATTGGTGAAAAGCTATATCCCTAAAGAGAACCGGCAAAAAGAAGAGATTAAAGGATTTTTTTCATGTTTAAAATGTTTACCATGCAGGACAGCGAAAAGATTATCAACTAAATCTGAAACAATATTCATCTGCAATGCAACAAGAAAAACATACAAAGTAAAAGATGGAATAACCTGTGAAACAGAGGGAGTAATTTACCTCCTGCAGTGCCCTTGTGGCCTACAATACGTAGGTCAAACTAAAAGAAAACTAAAAATCCGCTTAGCAGAGCACATTTACAACATTAAAAAAGGACTGCAAACTCATAGTGTGTCAAAACACTTTGCAGATAAACATAATAAAGATCCCACACATTTGTCTTTTTTGGGGATACAAATAATTACCCCTAATTGGAGAGGAGGAGATATAGTGGACAAACTCAAGAGAGCAGAAACAAAATGGATTTTTATTTTACAGACTTTGGAACCCACTGGCCTTAATATAGACTTTGATTTAAACTCCTTTTTATAAATCCTTTTTTAAATCAACATCATATAAAAGAAAGAAAAAATTTTTTTCTTTAGCACACTACTTATTCATTATTTTTATGTATCATATTTTGCAAACACCTGTGTTTAATCAGTAAGAGAAACAAAGACGTTATTTTATTCAGCTGTTTTTAATTTAACGAGCCTTCTCCAATTAAGCCAATCAATCAATAAAGCTACGTAAAAGGAACCTATTGGGAAGTGCATCTACTAGCCAAGATTAAGGACCAGCAAGTCCAAAACGCGTTGGAAAGAAACTGACAAGTGCAGCCCTGACGTCATCCCGCCTGTGCCAAACGGGTGTGGAGACGAGAACGTGTGTATCAGCATCGGGACCAGCCGGCAGGACGCGATCTACAAGGAAAGAACTAAAGTCTGGACGTGACTGAAGGTAGGCAGCACTAGGGAAAGAGAGGTAGCTAGGTTTCCCCACTGCAGCCGCAGTACGGACCGCAGCTCCGGCATTTATAAAAGGACTTCCGCACAGGACTGTCACATCAGCACAAAAGTGCTGTAAACATTATTAACCATTTCTATATTCACAGGTGTTTGCAAGTTTTTACCACTCATTTTTTATTTTATTTTGTCCATTGTTTTATATTTAGCGCTTCAGCAGTTGGACAAAACCATGTGCACTGCAGGGGGGGGTCAGATATAACATGTGTAGAGAGTTAAGGCCCATACACATTAGACGATGTCGCTCTGTGAGCGACATCGTCTAACGTTTCCCCCTCCCGGGCCGGCCGGTCGGCGGTCGCCTGTACGCACTGAGCGATATGACCGCTCATATCGCTCAGTGACGTCACGCCCCCGCCAGCCCTGCATGAAGGTCGTGGACGACAGTCCACATCCTTCATGCATGCCCTACCGACAGCGACGATCGTTGCCGACCCGCGGGGCCGCGCATCGGTCGTCGCTGGCGGCATACACACTTAACGATATCATGAGCGACGTCGCTCAAGGAGGGGGAAAATGAGCGACGTCGCTCATTATATCGTTAAGTGTGTATGGACCTTTAGATTTGGGTGGGGTGTGTTCAAACTGAAATCCAAATTGCAGTGTAAAAATAAAGCAGCCAGTATTTACCCTGCACAGAAACAAAATAACCCACCCAAATCTAACTCTCTCCGAGTCCCTGGACGTGGTCAGGGCTTTGAAGATTTATGTGACCAGAACGGCTAGAATCAGGAAGACTGAAGCTCTGTTTGTTCTGTATGTGGCCAACAAGGTTGGCGCTCCTGCTTCAAAGCAGACTATTGCTCGCTGGATCTGTAATACGATTCAGCAGGTGCATTCTACGGCAGGTTTGCCATTGCCTAAATCGGTTAAGGCCCATTCTACTAGGAAAGTGGGCTCTTCTTGGGCGGCTGCCCGAGGGGTCTCGGCATTGCAATTGTGCCGAGCTGCTACTTGGTCGGGTTCAAACACCTTTGCAAAGTTCTACAAGTTTGATACCCTGGCTGAGGAGGACCTCATGTTTGCTCAATCGGTGCTGCAGAGTCATCCGCACTCTCCCGCCTGTTTGGGAGCTTTGGTATAATCCCCATGGTCCTTACGGAGTCCCAGCATCCTCAAGGACGTTAGAGAAAATAAGATTTTACTTACCGGTAAATCAATTTCTCGTAGTCCGTAGAGGATGCTGGGCGCCCGTCCCAAGTGCGGACTTCTTCTGCAAGACTTGTCTATAGTTGTTGCTTACATAAGGGTTATGTTATAGTTTATCGGTTTAACCGAGGCTATGTTGTTGTTCATACTGTTGACTGGGTAGTGTATCACAAGTTATACGGTGTGATTGGTGTGGCTGGTATGGATCTCGCCCTTAGATTTACAAAAATCCTTCCTCGTACTGTCCATCTCCTCTGGGCACAGTTTCCCTAACTGAGGTCTGGAGGAGGGGCATAGAGGGAGGAGCCAGTGCACACCCAGAGTCCAAAGCTTTCTTAAAGTGCCCTATCTCCTGCGGAGCCCGTCTATCCCCATGGTCCTTACGGAGTCCCAGCATCCTCTACGGACTACGAGAAATAGATTTACCGGTAAGTAAAATCTTATTATTACAAATATTAATGGTACCCGGGTCACCTCAGTCTATCCCGCCTCAGCCCCCTGCTCCACCCACCCACTGTTCTATCCAGTCATGCCCATCCTCTATCTGCTGCTCCGCCCCTCAACAGAGTAAATGTCGACATGTAACATTCTGACCATACCATAATGTCGTTGTTTATAATGACGGCATCCAAACATGACCTCTAACCCTAAAGTCTGTATGTCAGATATTAACATTTTGTCCATGTCGACATTTTATCCATGTCATCATCATAATATTTCACTTTCTAGTGTCAACATAGTGAATGCATAGCATAAATCAATAAAATATAAAATATAATACAATGGTCCAAAGAGATGTAAATCACTTGGTGCCAGGTCAAAGCTGTAAAGAGGATGGTCCAGTACCGCTCATCCAGTATCACTACTCATCTTGAAAGTCTGTGCCACCATTTCAAAGGTACAGTAGTCCAGCAAAACCAAGCCTGACATTATCACCGAACACCTCGACAAGTTGTCAATGAATTCCAGCTGTGTACTTGCCCTTTAGGCTCAACCTGATCACACTACGCACCTCAATGTGTGACTATGGGGCAGATGTATTAACCTGGAGAAGGCATAAGGAAGTGATAAACCAGTGATATGTGCAAGGTGATAAAGGCACCAGCCAATCAGATCCATTATGTAAATTAACAGTTAGGATCTGATTGGCTGGTGCCTTTATCACCTTGCACATATCACTGGTTTATCACTTCCTTATGCCTTCTCCAGGTTAATACATCTGCCCCTATGTTTCTACCAGCCCCTCCATCTTACACCTGATGTTGGTACAGTATGACTAATATGATTCACAGTAAATGGGTTTGAGGGAAGCAGTGGTCTACCTGCTCTGACCCGTCGAAAAATTAGAATTAATTCTCTTTTCCCCTCCACTGAAACACGCCGCAACACCACGGAAAATGGTCCCGCACCTCCCGGCTCCTGGGCTCTTGCCTTAGGGTGTGGCAGTAATCACTGGCAGCCAACTCTTTCAGACACATCAGATCCCAGCAGCAGCAGCCTGAGCAGAGACATGAAGTTAGTGGTGCTGCTGCCCGCTTTCGCGATGCCGGAGTGGGTGGTGGGGCTAGGTAGTCCATCTACAGGTCAGTGCTCCCATCCCCCCATACCAGTACTCCCTCTCCCCCAGCACATTCTCTCCAATTCACTGACCCCCCACCATTCCTATGACTCACTCTTTTCCTGCCCCGTGTCCTATATCACTGACAGTCCCATATCCCAGTGTCTCCCACCCTGCCAGCTCAGTGTCTTCCCACTTCCCTCCCCAACCAGTCTATTCCCCCTTCTCACTGCCCCCCCCACCTAGAACCCTCCTAGCCAGTCCAGTCACAGTGTCGTCCCCCGTTTCAGCCCAATACCCCTCCTTCTAACGTTTAGTTCTCTCTCCTGGCCCCATCTCACTAATTCCCAGCCCAGGACCCCACCCCCACTGGAGGATGTGGTCACGGAGGATAGAATACCACCTACTACCTGTGGGACATCACAGCTGATGAAGATAGCATCCCCTCACCGCATCGCTGGAGGATGGGTAGGGGCCCCAGTGCATTGCTTTGCCAAGGGGCCTACGCTGCTAAGACGGCCCTGGCCCTGCCGCCCCTGACCCTACACTTACTGAAGCTGCCAGCCCAGCCCCCTCTGCACAATGTCATACTCTTAGGGGGCAGGGCCGGCACAGGGCAGCATACAGCCCTGCTACGCCACTGACTTTCTGATAGATACAGATTATCAGTTACAATCACAGCCAACAACTTTCTATCATGTATTGATACTTAGCATTCATCAACACTACTGCCAAGCAGATGGAACAGTGTTTTGCGAGTGTATATCTATATATATTATATATATTATATATATATATATATATATATATATATAGTATGATATATACAATTATTATTTCTTATGTTCTGTCTTCCACTGCTTCCTATTTGCCACATATTTCACTGCAGATCTACACAGACAAAACCCAAGTGTATATGTGAGCGGGAAGCAGTCGGATCACTTTGATTGCCTATAATATTACAAAGTGATGAATTGCCAGAGGCAACTGACCAGACTGAGAAGCATTCACAGACCTGCCACTGCAGTTTGATAAACTGTGGAGAAAACATCGAGCATTACCAGCCTGAGACTCTACAAATGAGTTTGAAATACAGCAGTAATTACATAGGAATACGTAAGTGACTTTGGCAGAGACGCTCTTCTCTCTGAGCATACTGACCTACTAGAGAATGATATTTGCCATGTTAAGCTTTAAAAAAAAAAAATTGTGTGTTGTGTGTTTGGATTTTCATCCTAGTAATTTACCAAGAGCAATGAAACTATATAAAAACAGAAAGATAAATAAATCTTTATAGTTTATAGAAAATACCATTGCATATTTTTTTCATTAAAACTTACACAACCAGACAACAGATAATCAATGATAGTTCTAATATTGCATGTATACTATTTCTTTTTTCTTTTCTTTTTTTTACCAAAAACCTCTCTTTACAAAGCTTCATGAAGCGTTTTACAATCAGCAGTCTTGGGGTTAGAACTACAGGCCACCCTGCTTGTAAAACAAATTAAAACCTAGTGTAAGTGAATTTTATGAGTCATTTACTTAACTCCTGTCTGTATTCTTTAGTTCATTAAATGCACTTTTATATAGGATGGAATTGCATCTTTCATGAAGTTTATTCAGGTTGCTAAATGGACCATTGGAAATGTACAGGAAGGGAGAAGACATGACCACCTTCAGAAAACATCTCTCCCCTGATGTCCCAAATATTAAACCAGACATTATGAGATGAATTTCCGTATGAGTTTAATTTTCTGAATATTTCAGATCTGCTGTGACATCACAACGTCAGCTGATGTCGTGCCATCACTGTGTCACTGGCCAATAACAGCCGGCGTGGGAGTGGCTTTGCAGCCATTCCCTTGCCGACCACTGATGCTCCACAGCGCCGGAAACCACTGCACACTCGCTGCCGACTCTGTCGGACCCCCTCTAAAGATACTGGACACCCAGCACCCCCACTGATGCTGCCGGACACCTGGGTATTCAGGTGTTCAGAATACCATAAAAATCCTATATCCAGAATGCTCCAGGTCTCAAGCATTCCAGACTCAACCTGCACTGTATCTGCTTTTTCCTAAGAATCCACCCTGCGGATGCTGGGCTGTAATCTGGTGAAAAACAATTTGGTGTGCATTACATGGATTATAGACACTGAAAAGATTGAGGTAGAACTCTTTAAAAAAAAATCCTGCTGTCTTTTATATAGGTATAGCACTTTCCATAGTCTATTTACAGTCTGATAGTTTCACAATGAGAGCATCATTACAGGTGGCTCTTCAGGGACGCAGATAGAATGACTTAATATCAATGCTTTATGTTGGCATTTCTTTCTTTGCCTTGTAAGCATTTCACTTAGTTTATGTAAGCAACGCCTTTATGTGCTATACAAATATTGTACCCTACTTCTGCTATTGCTTTTATCTACAGCACCACTGTTGAGAGGGCAGAAATACAAATAGGTGTTTATTAAGGGTTTACTAAATTTAGACTTACAGCCCAACATGTTTAAGGCCTTGAAAATCAACTACTTAATCAAATTGGTGAAACTGGCTCACGTGCCCTCTTTACCACCTGATTAATCCATAAAACATAGTTGGTCCAGGCTAAATATACATGTATTTTATACAAGGTACAGTGCTTATTTCCACTGTTAGATCCCTCAACCATACAGGTTTACAGCTTTAAATACTAAATACTACAGTTTATTTAAATTTATAAAAATGCCCTTATGCTGGAGCAGAGCTAACTTCCCCCATTTATACCCTTTTTCCACCAAAATCCTGGGTCTGACTAGGGATTGGAACACAGACCCATTTCACACTGCTGCTCCAACCCGGTTATTCCCAGGTGGATGCCGTTTACACAGCACACAGGTGCAGTCTCTCTCTTCTGCTAGCGCTTGGAGTTGACATCATCTCCAAGCGGCGGGAAATCCGGATCTCCTTGGGATTGGGTCAAAACTGGAACATTCCAGACGCTAGAACTAGTGTTCACGCTAGGCTGTTTTAGCAGGGCGCCGCGCCCTGCCCGATTTTTTAAGGGCAAAATCCGTCCTGCCCTTTCTGTGGCGCCCTGCTAGAACAGCTGCCCGCTTCCTACCCTCCCAGTGTGTAAAGATGCCGTGCGCATACGCGCAGCATCCTTTCACGCTGTGAGAGAGCTTGGGGGAAGCCCAGCACCTCCGTAGGTGCTGGGCACGCCCCAAACAGTGACGCCGCCGGCCGCCCACGCCCCCTGTTTTAACGTCTGTGGGCTGAACCGCCCATTTTTATTACGCAAAATGACCATGCCCCCTATTTTGTGTGGCCATGCCCCTTTTTCGGCGCTTGCCCCTCTCAGTCCGGCGCCCTGCCTTGCCCGAATTCTAGAGTGAACACTATAGAACACCGGTCCGGCAACCGACAGCCAAACTGCGGGGTGTCCCATCCGGGAGGGTGTCTGTCACAGCTGTCACTGGGGAAACGGGCAGGGAGAGATTACAACCTCCACGTAGTCAGGATGGGGTAAAAACCGTAATGGTCCAAACCATATGGTGAGGCTGTAATCTCTCTTCCTGGTGACAGCTGTCATAGACACCATTACATTTTTTACCCAATATCGATACTAGAAACGTGACTTGGGTGGGATGATCTGGGATACCCGTTTATACTAGTAACTCAGTTCCTTCCCGGGTCCAACCTGGTCGCTATTTAGGTAGGATTCCTGGGTCATTGGACCCAGGGGTGTTTTTTAAATCCTTTTCCACCAAGCAGCTTCCTGGGTTATCACAGCAATACCCGAGTTTTAGCGGAAGGGGAAAAGGGGTATTAGAGATGAAGGAATAGTGTGGTGGATGGACAACAGGAGACAAGGGGCATTGTACTGAAGGCCACAAAATTAATGATTAATATCATTACCTTGATTACTCTCACTTTGCCCATCTGTTTCCCTGGTTGTGCTCCCCAAAATATAGTTACACAAATTACACGGAGGCAAGTGTGACACTCGGGGTTTGTATCACGTGGAAGGTTACGATTTACAGGTAAGTATTAGGGAGTAAGTTTATCTGGCAATTCACAATATAGTTCAACTACAATTAGCACAGACATTAATTACACGGTTGCTCCTCAGTAGTTTTTATTTAGCTGGAACGCTTCTAGGTAACCTTTTCTCTACTGTAAAGCTTAGCAGTAGTTATCACAATTTAAAATAACACTTTGTGCATGCAAAACACATTACCACAAAACATTACAGAATGTATTATCAACCACCAACAATCTTAACGAAGTAATAAAAGCAACAAAAGTAATAACATAGACATTGCATTACTAGTGGGGCCCCATGTACTAGTTTATGGCCATTAAATAGTTCATGTTGGAGAACTCAGTCATAATAGCTATAGCTCCTTATTCAGTTATCACAGTTTTGAAAGTTCAGTCTTATATAAAATATGTAGCTCTGCAGGACTAGACTGACTGAAATACAAAAAGCAAGACCACAGTTAGACAGCCTGCACAAGCCGTCTTTTTCTCTCTGGGATCAATACGCCTGTTGCTTATTGGTCAGTGTCCACATGCCAGACACAGCACTCAAGGCACAGGTAGCCCTATTCCTGCTGTAAGTTTAATAGTGTCCAGTCAGGGATGCACTCAACAGGGAAAGGGGCACAAAAGTCACACTACAGTTCGTGGCAGCTATGATGGGGTGCCACACAAGAGTGGGAAGGAAATCTATGGATCTATGTCCATTGTCCACCAGCAGTGAGAATCGGGACAAGTCTCAGTGCACAGTTGACAGCGGCTGATGTCTCTTCTCCGTCAGCCTCTGAATCACCACCATTGACACCAATGTTTCCACTTGACATTACTGATCATGTGATTGGTGTGCATATTAGTTTCATTTCATAATCTTCCTTCTGATTCTGGTTTTGAAGTCCAAGTGTGAACAGCTTGGTAAATTCGGAGATTAAACATCTGGGAGAGTTACTGTAAGTGCTGACAGAAGCATAAGGAGAGTTTTAAGCATATGCGTAGTCAATAAGAAACAGGGTTGAGACCTTTTTGAAACAGGATCACATACAAGCAAAGTGTTTTTTAAATGAATACAAGATTAGTCCTGTTCTCTGCTCATCAAAGTCCTGGGTGTATCAAATAAAAAAGTAATGCAAAATGTTTTAACAGAGATTCCATTAACTTGTCGCCTTCATTTGTCCAATATCTTGCATTCTGTGCATCAATTGCTTGTAAGTGGAATATTTAAATAAACAGCAAATGGAACTACTTAAAACACTCTTAGCAAACAATAAAGATAATTATTAGGCTCTGGTTTTCAAACAGCCTATCCAGTATATTAAGCACCTTGTTATTAGAGGATAACGTTTTAACTATGTTTATTATAGATAATTGTATAGTTTTGATTCTGATGCCATCTATTCACTGGAGACAGGGAGAGGGGGCATGCCAACAGCTCACGGAGCGCTGGGCATGCCCCCTCAGTGACAAAAATGGGGTATGTGGCTCATGATAGTGGCACTCCCGTGAAGCCATGCCCACTTTCAAATAGACCACGGCCCTTTTCTGAGCACTGCTTTGACTCGCAGTTGTCCCAATCACCTATTTTTTAATGCTGGGAGGTATGTATCTCCGTCCTCTTTATCTCCATTCAAGGCTTAAGGCCAGTACTGATGGGAGAGATGTGTGATGAGCTATCTTAACACAGACTGCTCAGCACACATCTCTCCCCCCACTCAGCACAGCGCAATGTGTGCTGAGCGAGGGGGACGGACGGGGGGGGGGGGGGGGGGGCGCTTATATCACCCAGCGGGTGAAATGAGCGATGTGCTAGATTGAGTCTGCATGCAGGCCAATCTAGCACTGGCGATAGAGCCACGTGGGGCTGCACATCGCTATCGCTGTGGGGGGTACACACGGAGAGATCAGTGCTTAACTTCTAATCAATCTAAACATAACAGAAATGTTACAAAGGGAATACCTAATACTGGGGCAGATGTAAGAACGTGTGCTATGTGTTTTTTGCACATAGCGCATGCTAACTCCCGCTGTTACCTAATCATCACTATGTATGATGCGGCTCACAGCGGGAGTTTAAGGCAATCGCAATGCGCATGGGGCCGCTTCGTCTGGGGCGCTGTGCATATACCTATTTGCTGGCCCCCTGATGTATTAACTGCGGAACAGTCACTCACCGCTCGTTATGTCCCCTCTCCCACTTCGCTAGGTCAGGGCTGGTGCTGCAGTACTGTTGCTGCTTTTATGTGTGTTTTTTTTTTAAATTAAACTTTATTGGCAGCCCTCGCGTCCTTAGGGCTTCTCTGAGCATATGTCGGGTCACCTTGCACAGGTCGGGGGGAGGTGGGGAGACGGCGCATGCGCACTGGCGAGCTGGCCTTAGATCCCAGAGGACTTAAATGAATCGCGCATGCGCCGGAGGCCGCCAGCGGCGCAAGCAGGAAGAACAAAGACGAACGTATGCGCAGAAAGCCAGCGGCAGCGATACCAGCCGAGCCGATGTGGAAGGAGCACTATACCGGGACAGGTGAGATAACGCCCTCCCACATCGGCAGCCACACATATAATACATTGTGGCGGAGGGTTCGGCCGTATCACCACGATAATGTGGTGATACGGCCCCAGGCGCATAACGACCGTTGTTTTTCATACATATACCTCAAAGTGACGTTCCCTTACCTCCAATTTTTAAAGTGTAGATCCTGCCTACACACATAGATGGCCATTTTGTGCCCTGAGCCACTATT
Organism: Pseudophryne corroboree; assembly: GCF_028390025.1. Classification (NCBI taxonomy): domain Eukaryota; kingdom Metazoa; phylum Chordata; class Amphibia; order Anura; family Myobatrachidae; genus Pseudophryne; species Pseudophryne corroboree. The sequence continues at coordinate 308,971,310 of NC_086449.1, read as the reverse complement.
AATTCTGTAGAAACTAGGAAGATTGAGGGCGATTTCCCTTTTGGCTGCACGCGACCAAGCCGTGCAGGAATCGCGAAACGCTGGTCTTGAAAGTTGGGAGGTATGCATTGAGTTTGTGTACATCTTCAAATTTTGTGAAACACTGCATTTAGTAGGGATGTGGATCATCAAATCGACAGTGTCTAGGTCAATGTTTAGGTTGACCACTATAGGTCAACAGTCACTAGGTCGACAGGGTTTGAAGGTCGACCGGGTTTCTAGGTCGACAGGTCGACATGAGTTTGTTTGGGTTTTTTGTGTCGTTTTCTGCGTTCTGTGACCGAGAAGACGAATGAGTGCACCGTGTCCCCTCGCATGGCTCGCTTCGCTCGCCATGATTCGGGCAAGATTACCATTCCAATCGTAGTCCACGTGGATCATGAAGTATGAAAAAGTTAAAAAAAAGAAAAAAATTTGAAAAACTCATGTCGACCTTTTGACCGGTCGACCTAGCACATGTCGACCTAGAAACCCTGTCGACCTTCAGACCGGATCCCATTGAGTAGATAGGAAAAAGCCTATTTTCAATGAAGTGGTTATCTAACTTAATACATAGTCCCCTATAGTTGATGTGCCTTTTAGTAATGTTTATATGAAAGATGGCCAGACAGCCTTTTTAGAATGCTGCTATTTTCTGACCTGGAACCCCCAAACATCTAAAGCAATCTCAATGAGACCTTGTGATAGTACATGTTAATGACAAACTCAGCAAATCATCATTTTCAAATACTGCAGTTTCCTTTCCTAAATAAATATGGAAAAATATGGTAAACAAAAGCACCTGTCTGACAATGTCCAAATAGGTTTCGATGCGCCTAGAGGTTACACAAAATAACGATTGTGCAATAAAAACATATTTGACACGTTTGCCATTCACCTAGAGATGTTTGATTTTCATCCCCCCCAATACTACTAACCACCAAAGTCATTAAGTGGAACATTACTTTATATGCTCTAATAGTATTCTATTACTAATCAATCATATCTGATAGTTCTGTTTTCTACACAGTGGAAGTGCTGCTAAAGTACTGTACATCCACTTCTCCCTCAGAGCACTGGCCAGTGAATACAGACCTAGCTGCATGGTAATTATTCACAACAATCCCTGGAGAGATTCAGATACTAATGCAGTAGCTGGGATATTGGATTTTAAACTGATAGTTATTTAGTAGTTTTTTGCAATGACAATAATTTAGAAAGCTGAAAATATAACCACTGTAAATTAATATAACATCTTTATTTTTGTATTATTGATAAATGGTACATGTTAAACAGGACTGCTTGGGATACAACTACTTACAGACAAAGGGCTAAAAATAGTCATAAAGTTTACAGTCAGTAAAAGGTAAATCTCACAAAACTAATGAGAAATCTTGAATGTCTCATAAAAACAGGGCAGTAGGGTGGTATCCTTGTTTCTAACTTTTGTCAGCTGCCAACTGTGCGTTCAAATACGCTAAGCGTTCATATCTCTAATGCTGGGTACCAGGGGCTGGCTGACAACTTTCTTCCTGGGCGGCAAACTCAAGCATGCGGCCCAGCTTTTCACAGGGAAGGTGCAGCCAGGTGGCCCAGAAATACTTAATTTGCACTGGCCTCAGTGGCAAACGCAGGATTTCTCGAGGGGGATTTCCAAATACAGTCCACAATCTCCCACTCTGCGGAACATTGGATCAAGTGCGGGAGTCTCGGGGAGCGGCAGAAGAACCTAGTAATAACTCTGGACATTAATGTAAGCACTGGTCTATTTATACACTGGATACTGTGTAGCATACAGTATTAATATAACACTATAGATGGTCAATAGTATAGGCTGTATCAAACATATTTAAATAATATAAATAAATGGTGAGAAAAGGTTAAACCTACTATAATAAATAAATATACAAACATAATAGAACCAGTAGGAGACAGAACTGTATTTTCTAAGCACACATTCTCCCACCTCATGGCAAGGCTCCTGTCTCTTCTTCCTGGTAGTTACTCTCTGGTCCAGAACACTGATTGAGAACTCAGATCCACACACACAGGAAACTGGGCATGTCCAGCAGCTCTGCTCCTTTAAACTGCATGATGTGGCGGCAGCTGTAGTAATCGTATTATATACTGTACCATTGCTATTATTGTCAGAATTTGAGCCACTTGCCAAGAGGAAAGGGGTTTCCGTGCAACCAGAAACCCCCCCTGCGTTCGCCTATGGGCCTGGGGGGCAGATGGTACCCTGCTCTGCCAACACCTGTTGGGTACACACTAGATGATATGACATCCAATTTGACGGATCGGGCCGACATATCGGGCACATCATCTAGTGTGTACCTGCTATGTCACTGACATTTATAATTTTATCAAAATAATGTTATCCCAACTTTCCTCCTTCAGTTGGTTACCTAAAAATGTGTTCTTACCATGTGCTTTTTTTTCTTACACTATAATTCAGCTCCAGCATGTGCTATTCCTGTAATGTGTACCTCCACTGATTGCGACAACCTGCCAGCAGCAACCTACGCAGTACACTCCCAGATGGTTGCCTCGGATGGTTCCTCTGCAAGCAGGATGTACTTCACATGGATCTTTCTGTACAGGGTATATCGTACTACTATACAGGTTGAGTATCCCTTATCCAAAATGCTTGGGACCAGAGGTATTTTGGATATCGGATTTTTCCGTATTTTGGAATAATTGCATACCATAATGAGATATCATGGCAATGGGACCTAAATCTAAGCACAGAATGCATTTATGTTTTATATGCACCTTATACACACAGCCTGAAGGTAATTTTAGCCAATATTTTTTATAACTTTGTGCATTAAACAAAGTGTGTCTACATTCACACAATTCATTTATGTTTCATATACACCTTATATACACAGCCTGAAGGTCATTTAATACAATATTTTTAATAACTGTGTGTGTTAAACAAAGTTTGTGTACATTGAGCCATCAGAAAACAAAAGTTTCACTATCTCACTCTCGCTCAAAAAAGTCCGTATTTCGGAATATTCCGTATTTCGGATATTTGGATATGGGATACTCAACCTGTACAAGGGTATTGGACCCTTGTATGGCTCACCTCCGACCCTTGTATGGCTCACCCTTCATAGTGCACCCAACTTGGCTGCCTCATCTGGTACGCTTGTGGGTGGGATGAAAACCACATGGACCTGATGTTTTTTGGGGGACCCTACTCTGAGCATTAGGATGTTGAAATCACCCCATTTTGTGTCATCTCTTCTAGGGGTGAACTATTCCACCCAAGGTAATTTTACACAGTGTGCCCAAGATGGCTGCCTCACCTGGTACTTTGTGAGGGTGGAATACAAAACCCGTGGAAGTTATTACCCAATATGCCTACAGCAATCCTGCATTATGCTTACTGTGCGCTCTAGGTTTTCTTTCTTTTTTTTGTCTGTGTGGCTTGTCTTGTGGCTGTATTACTTTAATCTTCTGTATTACTGTATGTGCATTGTTTTTGATGACTGTAAAGTGCCCGGAGTCCTGCTGGAGAAAGAACGCTAAATAAATAAAATTATTATAATTATTATTATTATTATTATTATTAACAACTGTTTATTTCCTACATTTCAGTCCCCCTGTGGTTTAGATAAAATAGAATGTTGTTGCTTTACTCTTGTTATTATGATATAAACATTATCTCAGTAAGGATTGGTATGCATCAGTATAGTTTTCTAAAACTGTATTTAAGAAATATTACTTTGATATCTTTTGGGTCATTTGGGCTTTAGGTGGACAAAATTTTAGTGTAAAGCTTAAATGTAGGGAGGTAATAATGTGGCAATGGTAAAAACATATCTCAGAATCACCATTTAGACCACTACATGGAGGGGGTTGTTCAGAGATGGACGCAGATCTTGCTTCCCACATCTGCGTCCATCTACTCACATGCTGTGGGGCGCCCAGCACAGGGCAAGGCCGCCCAGCATGTGTCTTGCGCCCGTAGTGCATTTACAATTTAGTTGCAAACGCATCGATTAGAGGTTGACCCCTGCCTGAGGAGTATGGCTGCGCTGGCAGGCGGTCCAGCGACAATTTTTTTTTTGAAGCGCCATTTTTTCTCGGAGCAGCTGCATGTGACGTCATGCAGCCGTCCTGAAAACTGTCTGGACACACCTGCGTTGTCCAGACCGCACCCACTAAATACCGCATTGTCGCTCCCCAGACGGCCGCCGCTGTCAATCACCTTAAGGCCGCATCTTTCTGAGATGCGGCCACATGATGATGTTGACCCATCATCATGTGGCCGCATCTCAGAAAGATGCGGCCTCAAGGTGATTGACAGCGGCGGCCGTCTATAGATGTCTATGGCCGTCTATAGATGCAGCGCATGCGCAGGCTCCCTGGATGCGGTCACTTCGTGCGAAAACGCGGCTGCGTCCAGGTCTGAATAGACCCCTATATTTTAATGTATTGAGTCATTATTACTTTTTAAATGTATAATACATTTTGCTTGTTGAATAAAACAAAAAGTTCCCATACCTCAGAGATTTAACATTCAAAAGTTGTTGGGAGCAATTTAATTAGGAATGATGGCCACAAAGTGCTGTCTGATTATGTCCAACGTTATCTCTAATAGATGTTTGCAGAAAAATTGTCAATGCTGGGATACCGAATTCGGTCATGAAAATTACAGCCGCCCATCATGGCGAACTGAATCTACAGGCCTCTGTATATTAAACTGCACCTGTCACTTAAACATTATAGAGACAGTTACTTTGTGGTGTAGACCAACAGTCATCATCTGTAGGTACCAGGAATATCACCAAGCCTCTAGTTCCTAATTACCTGATTGGCTGTTGAATGTTGATTATGCCCAAAAATGTCTGCATCCACTGTGTGTATAAGTGATGGATACATTTTATTCAAGAAGCCATTTTTTATTTTGCTAAGCAAGCATTCTAGCAGTTTCAACTTAACCCCATACTTGACTACTCTCCCGTAACCTGCAGGAGATACGTGATTTTTTTGGGTACTCCCCCGCAGCTCCAGAAGAATGGGTACCCCTCCCACAACCCAGCTACTTCCCAGCAAAGTATACAGAATGGGGATATTAACAGAGGGAATCCCGGGGTCCTCAAGGAGGGGTGGGGCCTAGTTTTCATGAAAAGACATAAATCTAGCCCTCCCCCTATGCAAATATGCACCAATCACGTAAATTTTCCCTTGAGGTGATGAGGCTTAATGATGCTACTAGCTTGGTTCCGCCCCGTATCCACCCACCTGAATCTCCTCTCCCAGCTTCTCTTGGAGAGGAAAAAGATAAGGTGGGCAAGTATACCTAACCTTAACACTAACCCTAAAAATGATATTACCACAAAGGGGCCTATTTATCATCACCATTGGGCCCATCACACATGCAGTGTCCACATGTTTTATATAACAGGCCCATTCATTATTAGGGGCCCAGTAGGGCTGCCTAATATTTACTTCCGAGAATCAAAGCCATATGAATTGCTCTGGTAATTATGTATCCACTTGGCTTCCTTGAATTGGATACTTAATTATCGGGGTCATCTGAATAGGCCCCAAAGTGAAAAAGGACCCTACTAAGAATAGGGTGAATTTCCTGTTAAAGCATTTCAGTCAATTCCATAGACCAGTCATACCAATATGAAACCTCATTAATGTCTTTAATTCCACTTTAAAGTAATTATTGACCCCAAACCTATAGCGACTAACTAATGTACTTTATTTATTTATTTTTATCTAGCTAGGCAATTCTAGTTTCAGTGTTACCAGCTTTCCGCTTATATGGATAAAATCTGAAAGGTCTGCCAACCTCAATGTTGATGAGGCTCTCTTGGCCTTCTTGCTACACTCGAACATGCTTTATATTATAGCACATGATTACTGGCTTGGTTAGCAAGGAGAATAAACATTAATTGGCATAGATGTAACATGGTTATAAACAGGTGAGTGATGTAGAATAATTAGTTTCAAGTAGAGGCCTCAACTTAAACAAAAATATCTGAATTTGAAAAGTTGATCATATAGTATACACAAAAATATACTTTTGGAAATTAAGTGGAGGATAAATTTCTCAATAGAACATTAATGTTCCCTCAAATTAAACCTTTATTCTTAATGAGATTTGTGTAAACAGACTTGATTATGAGGCCCCCAGGAGCATAGCAGGGATATGGCATGTATATTTCAGTTTAAACTATGAGAATATCTGCTCAATCTGTCCCTTCTCTCTGCTTACATGGATTATTGTACCCTTTAAGAGTAGAAGGGACAAAATACAGTTCATGTATACTTAATAGATGACTGGTACAAGTATACAAGTAAGTATATTGTTATAGAGGAGGGGGGGGGGAAGAGTAAGTTCTACATTTAGACAGAAGTATGCAGAATTCTCAGAAGAAGGCCCCAAGAGGGTTGAAACGCGTTGGAAGCACAGAACACTATTATAGATCACCATTTGCAAACAGCAAGGATGAAACGTGCATCAAAGCACGAGCAGCACAGATTAAACAGTGGTCACCTGACATGCTGCACCCGGAAGTAAGCGGCTGCTACTGAGAAGGGCAGACAGGACAGGAGAAGGTAAGCCAGTGGAACACTGAGTACACGGCGAGGGAGAGGAAGACAGGTGAGTCTCTGTATGTGGTGGGGGACACACGGTGAACGGCTCAGCAAAGCCCAAACCGGGTAGTCTCTGCCTCAGACAAAATCCACCTCCAGCACTGACCAGTTCCCGGTGCCATGCCTGTAAACTGACAGGCGCTTGGGAGCTGGCACAAACGAGGTAAGGGTTGGTCCGGAGCTCTCGCTTCCCCTAACCCACCCAGCCCTCATAGGGGGGAATTCAAATGTTTCAAAAGTCAGTTGGGTGTCTGTTTTTTCCCTATCTAATAGACAGGAGAAAACAGACATCCAACCAACTTTTCAAACATTTGAATTCCACCAATAGTGCCCCAACCTCGGAGAAAACACCGTGATCACCCACCAAGTTACAATCCAGTGCACAGTACCACCTTACAGAGGAGCGGGATACTGCACTCTGTACTAGACTTTCCACCTATCAGCTGGTTCACAGCCCAAACAACATTATTTGTATAGTTGAGCTGGATCACAGCAAAAAGGAGCTTCTCCATAGCTGGTTCACAGCAGATTTCATTGAATGAAGTAAATTTCCCCATTTTGGGGCACCTTGGCAGACATTCACTTGTTTTGTTTTATGTATCATTTTCTCATTTTTTTCATTTTCACTATTACTATATTTGAAGAATCAGCTAACGCAGCATTTATGTGATGTTATTTGAACAACAGGGCATATGTATTTGTTATGCCCACATGACATAGTCAATACATTGAATGAATCAGTTTGATGTATTTTACGTACATAACTATTATTTGTGTTTAGTATAACCTTTTTGCTATCAGTCACATTGTACAATACATTTCTTTAAACCCTCACATGGTTACTGTACATTCTCTGACACCGAGTGGGCACAAACATTTTTAGGTTGAGCGCAGCATGATCCCATTCTAAAGTTCTACATTTGTGATCAAGCAGTGTACTACTAACAAGTGCATAATGGGCATATTTATCAATATTATATTTACTAAAATAATGTGAAAATTGTGTTTTCACATCTTTTTCACATTATTTTAGTATTACGGGGCAATTGGAAAATTAGCCAAATTCTCCTCCAAGCCCTTAAATTCGCATTTCCAGATGGAATTTCCAATACTTGTAATGGGAAATGTGATCTGCCCAGATTTACTAAAAAATAAATAAATAAAAATATTGTACAAAATACCAGAGGGAACCCTACGATAATAACACTATTTCTGTACACCTGCACAAAAGCTGTGCTCGGATCTGCCCCATGTGATCAGCCATGTGTGTCTGATAAACACACAGGCTGATAAATGCGTAAAATAATAATAATAATAATAATAATAATAATAATAATAATACTTACCAGCTCCTAGGGGCCGGTGATTGGTGATCTGGTGCTCCTGCTGTGACCCCCCGGTGCAGTAAAGTGATGCTGCAAAGTGGAAGCTCACTTTAATGCACCGGGGGTCACAGCTGAGCACAGGAACTGATCACAGGCTGCCCTCCCGGTTTACCGATCTTGGCAGCAGGCAGAGGCATCAGAACGGGGGGGGGGGAAGGGGGCAGCATGCCCCCCACAAACATGTAGGAGGCGCAGGAGCTGGGGAGAGGGATCGATATCGATTACCTCTGGATCCCAACTGAGATACCTACTTTAAAAGTCTGCCACCGGCGCCGCAGCGTGCTGCCCCCTATCCTGTCCTATACGGTTCTTCACTGATGCATTACTGGGAGGAGGCGGGGATGTCCCAGCAGGACCAGCATGGCCACGCCTCCTCCCAGTAATGCATCCCTGAAGAGCCAGCTAGGACACGACATGGGGCAGCAGGCTGTTGTGCCGGCGGCAGCCTTTTCAAAGTAGGGGTCTCTGCGAGGATCCAGAGGTAAGCGCTCCCCGCAAGGGGGGGTAGCGCCAAAATGTATTTTTTACTATGCCCCCCCCCCCCACAACCACAAAACATTCTGGTGCCCCTGGCTCCAGGTAAGTGTAATTCTACGAGGTTTGTAAAAATACCCTGAGATTTGTGGTAAGTGGATTCACATGGACAGAGCTTTCTCACAAGCTCTGTCCTTGCATGCAATAAATTATACATCCCTGCAATGTATTCAATTATCGCATTTCAGATTGAGGCGAATTCATCATCTGAGATGCTTATTGTGATAAATATGCCCAAGCCATTTTACTCTTTTGTGATAACAATTTACTTTTGTAGATGGATTTATATCAGTAACATGGATCTGCATAGATAACAAGAGCCCACTGCTTGCGCTTAATGAAAGGATAATCTGGAGGAACTGGGATGTTTTATATAGATAACAATCTGTATTTATTTTTACAGTGTATACAATCTTATACTGTGATGAATACAGAATTTTATACAGTATATAGACCTTCTTGCACAATTGAGTTTACAATATAGTTTTTGGTGTCTCAAACATAAGGAAACAAAGAGACATGGGGGACCATTTATCATTAATAGCATATTCAATCATGCAATCTGGGTACAAAATTATCGCCCAGGGTCGCATTGCAATATGCAATTGTACCGGCGCTATGTACTATTGAGCACCCGCAGGGACAGGGCCCCTGCAATGTGCTGTGAGGGCTGCCTGGGCTTCTGCGCATGTGCGGTACCCGCTGACCGCACATGCACAGCAGGCATTTCCGGTGAGGGTTCTAGTGGACCCCACTGCCAGCTGCATATGCGGTGTCCTTAGGCTACAGCAGGCTGGCTGTACCTGTGGGGATCAATCCGCATTCCAGAAATTGGTAAATCTGACAGTATTAAATCCCACAAAGAAACCTATGGGGATGCGTCTGCCAATGGAAATTGAGGGATCGCAGCAGGCATCAGAGATATCTGCTGCAGTTCCTCCTACATACATACAGTTGATACTAAATATTTGCAGCTAACACCTGAAAACGGGTTGCACATCATTTTTGATATATGGGCCCCTAAACCAAATTACATTTTACTCACAGCTTCATGCCAATTTACATAGCAATAGCACAAAAACAAGATATCATTTTGCCTTGCAAATATGTAAATAAATGATAAGGGCCAGAGAGAGGGCAAACTGGTAAGCATGCCCTGTTCTACCTGTCAGCGCAGGGCAGATCCAACACAGCACAAAGGTTTTTTTATTACATAACCTTAGAAGTCTGATTATTAACCCCTGCTTTTAAAAGGTGATGGATTCTATTTTTAGCAGCACAGAATAAATGATGCATCAGTTTGGCATAATTAAAGCAATATATTTACAATTAGAGGGAAAAATAAAATACAGTATGACACTGAAAAACAAAATCAGAACTGATACAGAGTTGGGAGCAAAGCTAAAAAAAAAAAAAGAGCAACTCTGTACCTGGACAAACCATGCTGCAATGCAAGGGGTGCAGATACATATTATATTTATTTATTTATTTATTTATTTATTTATTAACAGTTTCTTATATAGCGCAGCATATTCCTTTGTGCTTTACAATTAGAACAGAAATAGAACAAAAACTGGGTAAAAACAGACAGACATAGAGGTAGGAAGGCCCTGCTCACAAGCTTACAATCTATAGGGCAGGCATTCCCAACCGCGGTCCTGAAGGCACACCAACAGTTCAGGTTTTAGTGATATCCAGGCTGCAGCACAGATGGTTAAATCAAAATAACTGAGCTACTGTACTAATTAAGTCACCTGTGCTGAAGCCTGGATATCACTAAAACCTGCACTGTTAGTGTGCCTTGAGGACCGTGGTTGGGAATGCCTGCTATAGGGAAATGGGCATTGATGCACAAGGATAGATACTACCTATTGCATAATGGTCCACCAGATTGAAAAAAAGTTCTTAATGGGTTGTATGATATGATCACCACGCAATGTTGGCCAAAGGTCAGGAGGGTGTGAGAGTAAAGAAAGACAAAATATGTGATGTTAAGTGTACTGTACAGAGAGGATGTCATTGGATAGGGAAGCATTGAAGGGTATGTGGGCGGGACTGGAATTTGATAGGCTTGTCTGAAGAGGTGAGTTTTCAGGGAACATTTAAAGGTTTGGAGACTAGAGCAGAGTCTTATTGTGCATGGGAGGGCATTCCGCAGAGTGGGTGAAGCCCGGATAAAGGGGGTCATTCCAACCTGATCACATGCTAGGTTTTTTCGCTGTGCTGCGATCAGGTCAGAACTGTGCATGCGTATGCACCGCAATGCACAGGTGCGTCGTACGGCTACAAAGCGGATCGTTGCTGGGTGATGGATTGAACGAAGAATCCATTCGCACAGCCGATCGCAAGGAGATTGACAAGAAGAAGGAGTTTGTGGGTGTCAACTGACCGTTTTCTGGGAGTGTTTGGAAAAACGCAGGCGTATCCAAGCGTTTGCAGGGCGGGTGTCTGACGTCAATTCCAGCCCCGGACAGGCTGAAGTGATCGCAAGGGCTGAGTAAGTTCAGAGCTACTCAGAAACTGAACAAAATCTTTTTGCACAGCTCGACTGCACATGCGATCGCACACTTGCAAGGCTAAAATACACACCCGACTATGCGTTCACACGGCTGCTAAAAACAGCTAGCGAGCAACTCAGTATGACCCCCAAAATCCTATCTGGTTTTGCTTGCAGCGCAAAAATGCTGGACAGCTTTATTTATTTTACACAATTTAAAATTCATCCAGGACACGCCCCTCCCAAATCCTGATCTATCTGCACATTTTAACTCCTACCCCTCCTGCAGTATGACATGGTTTTATCAAGGTGGAAATGGGCTCTTTCATGCCTTGCTCCCATCATTTATGTTCAATTATAGCAGACCATATATATTCAGTATGACCACTACATATGAATAAAAGATAATACATAATTACCTTTGTCTCTCTTAGAATTTAGAAGAGCAACAAATAAGTCGCAATAATGCTAAACAAATGTAATACTGTAGTAGACATGAAGGGACATAAGGGGACTAGCAGTGCTGGCTGATGAGAGTATTCGTCCATCTTCATGTATATAATTGTGGTAAACACTGTTTTTCTGTCATAATTTGTAGTGGCACTTACACCCATCTCATGCTGGGTGTGAATAGTCCACCAGAAACAACTGGCCCTTCTCCATATGCACAGCACAAACTAGCACCGAAGTCTACACACCCACACAACAGTGAGACAGAACTTTTTCGTGCATTCGCACTCTGGCCACCTAGTTACCACCCAGAAATGTCTATTTTGCAGATAGTGAAATCCAGCCTCCTTCTGTGAGCATATACAGTACATGGCGTGGTGCTCTGTGCGGCGTATGCATCATATATCATGCGGCATGCGCAGTCAGCTACTGTCCACAAAATGCATCTACTTCTGATCTTGCATGTGACTCGGGGTAAGGCCCAAAATCTCTTTGCATGTAGGACTCGAGAGTCCTTCTGCGCATGCTCAGTGTGACACAGCAGCCCTGAGGGTGCTGATAGGGATATGATTGGATCCCTCTCATGGGGAAACAAGAAGAGAAGCCCATAGGCTTCTATTGGGTAAAGCTACATAAAGATGGCATTACCCACCGGGTCCAAGCTCCAGAATGTATTACATTCTGGAGCTTGATAAAAAAACGGAAATGCTGCCAAATTCCTAAAACATCAGTTTTCAGATTTTTGGATGCATTTTCTTTCTAGTACATCCAGTCCTACGTATGATACCTTGTAATATGCCACCTTGTGGTAAAGGACAATAATGTTTGCAGTATAACACATGCATCTCAACTGTATCACAATTCCACAATGTTTGGGTACACTCAGAGAGAAAATTACACTTTTGTTTTAAGTACTGTAGCATGAACGTATAATATCCCTATATTTCCTCTAAACATTGTACTAGTAATCAATTCAACAGTCATAAGCACGTATAACACACACACACTAAAATCACCTTTGCACTACAAAACAGGGCATGTTTGACACTGAACAATTTAGTTATTATGTGAAATTATGTTTTGCTTTAAAGCTCAGAGCAATTCTGCATTATATAATGGACAGTAATAGTCGCTTATATGGTTTCATGGGTAGTGTTCCGTGTTATTATCCCACTTTATATGCAATTCCTGCCACTAGTGCCGTATAGCTTAAAATACCCATTAAAGCATAAAACTTCCTAATTTATAGGAAAATACCTGAAAAACCATACAACAAACGATAACCCAAAAGTGTTTTCTAGAAGATGAACTTCCAGCACTTGAGCTAAAGTATAATCAAGAAGTATTGCTGAAAATAAATACACCCATGTACCAGATATTGCTTAGGTACTTCTCTTCACATGAGGTACAGTACTCCCCTGTGTTCACTTACATCTAAATGTTGCATCAGCATATACTGTACCAATTTTCTAATCTACTGATGAAGACTATAGTGTTAATATTCAATAATAGTAGCAAACATCATGGCCACAGTCTGATGCATTTAGCTCCATCTGGCTCCTTAAGTTAGTGTCATTACTATTAACAGTAGATTAACCATAATAATCAAAGGTTTAATATTTTAATGTCCGACAATACTTTTTTTATTCCAATACCAACAAAGGAGACTTATCCAAACTTTGGGGTGTTATTATTAAGACGCCCTCAGCAATAATCTCAGCAAAGAAAAAATGTGGTTTGTTTTACAGTAATTTACAAAATAAATAAATAAAAAAGTGGACTCTTACTGGCCGACAGCAGTAATGTATACCATTAACTAACTATGGTTAACAACCACTGATGGTTTCCTACTGGTGTTCAATGGTTTTGCCAGAGATCAAGTGGCTAGCCACCAGTGCAATGGCTTAAACTGGCTCCACAGTGGAGCGACAGGCATTTGTATCGACATCGGAATGAATGCCCTTGAGCCCAGATTCTGTGGACACATTATAACAAGCTTTATGAAGGACAGAATGAAACAAGGTCACTAGTCATACTGCTAGGTTTGATGTGAGCACATCAAATCTGGCGGCTGTCACTAGAGACCGTGGGATGGTGCAATCACCTGTACACACAGTAAATCGGACCAACATCGCTCCAGTGTGCAGCTTCAGATGCGATGTTTTTCCTCCCATCGATGCAGAAAAAATAAATCTTATCCCTGCTCCAAATACTAAGGACCACCCCCTTTCCTGATTAGCCTACCATGTGCTATTCCCCACAGCACGAAGTCCATTCATTGTGTAAACCATCGATGAGCCCATGACAATGGTATCATGCCACTGACGTTAAGCACCCATGGCACCATCGATAATCACCATCAGTTGTTACCCACCAATGGCCATCCCTAGCTAAGAATAATCTTACTGCTTGCCATGTCAGTTGCACTATGTATAGGAGGAGCTTCTTGTTATACCTGTGACTCTCTTTAAGGAACAGCTGATAATAATGATAACAGTCAGAGTTTGTAGTCACCCCAAGATATGCCATAAGGCGCACTGACACCACTGCAGATGTCCCTGAGAACAGTGCACACAGAGTTAGGCCAGTCTATATATTCCTTAACCTATTGGGGGTGAAGGTTCAGTTCACTGTTCTCTAAAAGTAAAATGCCCTTGTCCTTGAAGCATCTGCAGCAGATCTGCCGTCTGCTCTGTGGGTCCCCTCAGGGGAAACACAGAATCACAGCTCATTTTCTTTTCTCCATAAATTAAGTAGCACTGGATGTGAAAACGGGGTTTGTAGATTTGTGTGAGACCAGTAAGATAATTTACAAGTAGCACAGAATCCTTTCCGGTTTTTGTTTTTATTATTTCTTGAAATGACTTTAAAAAAATACTTAGAGGCAGTTTAGAGAACGTTTCTTAGTTACATCAGCATGTGTTATAATAATCATGTAAAATAGTATTCTAACCGTTTAATGCCAACTTTATTGTTACTATAACCGTGTCACACAGGGTACCATCACATAGGGCACTTGCATCGTTTGTAAAATCCAGGGTTAAGAGATCAAACAAAACAGCCTCTGTTCTAGACACTTTTTACACTTAAAACACACACACACACACACACACACACACACACACACAGAGTAATCCGTCACTAGATGATGTACTTGGCCAGATGTACCTTACACCATGATCAGACTTTTAGCCTATAAGACAAAATGTGTCAGAAGCATCCTGTTCATGTGTATGGTGAGGATGTGAGTGAGCCAGCACACAGACTGTCATACTCATATCTTTCCATTAGATAGAGTTCTGCTAGCAGTGTCATTTGTCAGCCAAATTGATGATTTTAACATGCAATGTAAGAAACAATCACTAGAAGGAAAAGGTGTGCAGGTTGTTCTACAAAATGAGTGGATGTGGGAATTGTATCTGCAAAAAAACAACAACACATTTTAAAGCAGGAATTTGTAATTTGATTGAAAAAGACCTTTACACCAGACACCTGTTCGAGACATTTCAACTCAGTGCGCACAAAGGCAGTATGTGCTATAATTCAGCTAATACTACCTGCTAAAACATCCAATGCCATTTTGGACAATCTGGATGATTACTAACATGCAAGGATAGCAATCTGGCTGCTTATTTTTGTAAGCATTATATTTAAAATCAATATTTTGTATTATGTTTTTACTATGTTATTATTTTAGAATCACTGTGTGGTCAGTGCCACGAAGCAACTAGACGACTCTTGCACAGCTAGTAGGTAACACAAGGGGTTGTCTCTTCCTCCATTCTTTTCATTCAATTGTCTCAGGCAACCTGGGCTATATATACCTATCACAATCTGCCAATTAATAATAACACTGCAGCTACCTATTGTTCCCAGCATGGTAAAAGGTGACCACTGGCTGCTGAGCCTGACAGAGTCTCATCACATTTTCTTAATATAGAACCCACAATTATGGAATGCATTTAACAATCAAAAACTAAAGACCTAAAATCTGTACATCAATATTCCAATAGGTAGCTATTAATACAAATTGTAACACCTATAGATGACATATATATCACCTGCAGTGTGACCAATTGTATATAGATTCTATAGTGTATAAGCACACAATCAGAAATGAGGGGCACCTATAAATGCCACCTGGCAGTGCTGGCATGAGTTGCTAGCTTATGGTTATCGCACATAAGCGTGGCACAAGTCATCAATAGCTCATGTTAATATTTACCATAGCTGGCACAGTCACTAGTGTGGTCTATACATCCATGTACAGGAGGAAGAAAACATTGTGCTCGGGCTGGTGCTGCCCTATACAGATGTGCAGTAATACTACAATGTATACAGGTGATCACTCTGACATCCACACAGCAGGAAGACATTCAACTGGTATCCCAGTAATAGCTGGGAGGGAAGTTCCAGTGTACTCACCGAGAAGCCTGCCCAGAAGGGGCATGAGTGTCTGACCCTGGCAGAGGTGGTGAGAGCCAGGGCGGCGAAGCTGACAGCCACGATCAGACATCCGAGCACCATCTGGGAGACTCCGAGGGACAGCATGATCCGGGAGCGGGTGCGGTACTCCCGGAGGCGGGACAGGCTGCGGGATATAGCGGCAGGGCTCAGGGAGCGGGTGCCGGAGAAGGCACTTAGGGGCATCATGGGCAGAAGTGGGCAGGGGGCCTTCCACAGGTAGCGACTAGTCTAGGAGCAACCACGGAAGGACCAGGCAATAAAGTACCAAGCTGCAGCTCTGACATCCGAGGGTGAGCCTCCAGTGCAACAACTGTGATCAGTGCCAGAACCCTCACCAGTGCGGGCAGCGGGCAGTCAGAGTCCTGCCGTTCGGAATCGGAGTGCAGACTGGCACAGGCCAAAAGTATCACAGCCGGGGGGTCACATATAGGAGCAGGTGCGCGGAGCTCCCAGGTGTTGGTACAGCAGCAGCACTCAGCGTCAGGGCACCCAGCCTCCCTGCACTCTCACTGCCCGGAGCTCGGAGAGCGGGGACCATTCAGCAGTGTGACCGGCGGCGCGCAGGAGAGATCAGGCGAGCACAGGTCCATGTGTCCGGGGTGCCCATACGGTGATCGCGTCCATAGATAAGACAGGTGTGATGTTACTGCATGTGCATCCTCCTTCCCCGCACACACACAGGGACGCAGCTGCTCTCAGATCCCCATCTATTCCTCCGCTGCACGTCAGCCTCACCACCTACTACTGTATATAATGTAACTCAAGGGCAAGTTGTGCATCCAGTTCCCCGATGTGCCATACGGCTGCCCGGGATCAGTGTCAGCACACAGCCGCGGCTCAGAGTGCGATGAAGTCACTTCTAGATAAACACGAGGCGGACGGAGGGACAGAGGGGAGAGAGGACAGGGAGCTGGGGAGTTGGAGCCGGGGGGATAGTGATCTGCGCTGTCTCAGCTGTGATCTGCAGGCGGCGGCAGCGGCTGCTGGAGGAGGTGATTTAAAGTCCCGTGTATCAGAGCTTTCCCTGGTGATAGCCAACGCGGGCTGCTCTGCAAATGGATGCAACTCCTCCAGTGTAGTGTCAGGAGGGGAGGGGGCCAGGACAATAACCCCTTCTCATCTGTGCTCTATACCGGCTGCTTCACTGCTACTAGCCCATGTCACTGCAGCGTGCACCTACAGCCCACATTACCTCCCACGTCACTTACCTCTTGTATTGCTCATTACATCATTCCCTATGTCATTTACCTACTACTTACTACATCATCCACCATGTCACTTAACTACTATTCACTACATCATCCACCAGGTCACTTACCTACTATTCACTACATCATCCACCATGTCTCTTACTTACTACTCACTACATCATCCACCATGTCACTTACTATTCACTACATCATCCACCATGTCACTTATCTACTATTCACTACATCATCCACCATGTCTCTTACTTACTACTCACTACATCATCCACCATGTCACTTATCTACTATTCACTACATCATCCACCATGTCACTTACCTACTATTCACTACATCATCAACCATGTCACTTACCTAC
Organism: Pseudophryne corroboree; assembly: GCF_028390025.1. Taxonomy (NCBI): domain Eukaryota; kingdom Metazoa; phylum Chordata; class Amphibia; order Anura; family Myobatrachidae; genus Pseudophryne; species Pseudophryne corroboree. Next base: position 308,953,769 of record NC_086449.1, on the reverse strand, counting down.
TATTCACTACATCATCAACCATGTCACTTACCTACTATTCACTACATCATCCACCAGGTCACTTACCTACTATTCACTACATCATCCACCATGTCTCTTACTTACTACTCACTACATCATCCACCATGTCACTTACTATTCACTACATCATCCACCATGTCACTTATCTACTATTCACTACATCATCCACCATGTCACTTATCTACTATTCACTACATCATCCACCATGTCACTTATCTACTATTCACTACATCATCCACCATGTCACTTATCTACTATTCACTACATCATCCACCATGTCTCTTACTTACTACTCACTACATCATCCACCATGTCACTTATCTACTATTCACTACATCATCCACCATGTCACTTATCTACTATTCACTACATCATCCACCATGTCTCTTACTTACTACATCATCGACCATGTCACTTATCTACTATTCACTACATCATCCACCATGTCACTTACCTACTATTCACTACATCATCAACCATGTCACTTACCTACTATTCACTACATCATCCACCATGTCACTTACCTACTATTCACTACATCATCCACCATGTCACTTACCTACTATTCACTACATCATCCACCATGCCACTTACCTACTATTCATTACATCATCCACCATGTCACTTACCTACTATTCACTACATCATCCCCACTGAGGCATATTCACTTAGCTGCTGGGTTTACACCGCAGCTAAGTGATTGTTCCAAGTAAACTGCAGAATCAATGGGTTTCCCCATGTGTTAAAATGTGTTCTTCATTTTGATGCAGCTTTTTCATCACAGTCCCCCCCCCCCAAAAAAAAAATCCTGTCCTTGGTAATTAGTGAGTGGGATTCCCACACATAATTAAATTGGGCAGCACTGACAATTGGATGCTGTTAAACTACTCATAACATCATCCCTCATGTCACTTACTACTCACACCATCACCCACATCACTTACCTACTACTCACTACATCATCCCTAGTGTCATTTACCTAGTGCTGCCCTAATCTATCTCCCGCATCACCTACCAACTGTACCACTGGCCTAATTTGTCTCCCATATCATGTAGCTACTGCTGGCCTTATCTATCTCCCATATCACCTACCCACTACTGCCCTAATCTGTCTCCCATATCACCTACCTACTGCTTGCCTTATCTATCTCCCATATCACCTACCTACTACTGCCCTAATCTGTCTCCCAAATCACCTACCTACTACTGCCCTAATCTATCTCCCATATCACCTACCTACTACTGCCCTAATCTGTCTCCCAAATCACCTACCTACTACTGCCCTAATCTGTCTCCCATATCACCTACCTACTGCTTGCCTTATCTATCTCCCATATCACCTACCTACTACTGCCCTAATCTGTCTCCCAAATCACCTACCTACTACTGCCCTAATCTGTCTCCCATATCACCTACCTACTACTGCCCTAATCTGTCTCCCAAATCACCTACCTACTACTGCCCTAATCTGTCTCCCATATCACCTACCTACTGCTTGCCTTATCTATCTCCCATATCACCTACCTACTACTGCCCTAATCTGTCTCCCAAATCACCTACCTACTACTGCCCTAATCTGTCTCCCATATCACCTACCTACTGCTTGCCTTATCTATCTCCCATATCACCTACCTACTACTGCCCTAATCTGTCTCCCAAATCACCTACCTACTACTGCCCTAATCTGTCTCCCAAATCACCTACCTACTGCTTGCCTTATCTATCTCCCATATCACCTACCTACTACTGCCCTAATCTGTCTCCCAAATCACCTACTGCTGGCCTTATCTACAGTATCTCCCATATCACCTACCTACTGCTGACCTAATCTAACCTCCATGTCACTTACCTACTGATGGCTTTATTTCTCTCCTATATCATATACCTACTGCTGTCCTTTTTTATCTCACAAATTACCTACCTACTGCTGGCCTTATCCATCTCCCATGTCACCTACCTACTGTTGCCCTAATATATCTTCCATATTATATGCCTACTGCTGGACTAATCTACATCCCATATCATCTTCCTTCTGGTGGCCTAATCTATCTCTCACCTCACCATTAGCCACTCTCGGTAAATCCTCTCTGCAAGCAGTATGCACGGTCCTAGCATCACTGCTTATTGCTGCTGACTCCTCCTTCGCCATTAACCCCTAAATGTTCCCACATGTTTCTCTGCAGCTTCATCTCTGCTTCTCTGTCTGCATAGTATTCATATTATTCTGTAGCAGTTATACATTCAGTGTCTCCATTATGCCACAAACGGGTCTGGGACTCAGGGTCGACAACAAAAAGGTCGACACACCTTAGGTCGACGCCAATTGGTCTACACACCTTAGGTCGGCGTGGACAAATGGTCGACAGGAACAAGGTCGACATGAAAAAAGGTCGACATGAGTTTTTTATGTTTTTTTGGTGTCATTTTCTTCGTAGAGTGACCGGGAACCCCAATTAGTGCACCGCTTCGCTCGCCATGCTTCGGGAATGGTGCCTTCGCTCCGCTACCGCTTCGCTCGGCACAGATTACCGTTCCAATCGTAGTCCACGTGGATCGTTAAGTATGAAAAGGTTCAAAAAAAGAAAAAATTTGCGAAAAACTCATGTCGACCTTTTTCCATGTCGACCTTGTTCATGTCGACCTTTTGTCCATGTCGACCTTTTGTCCATGTCGACCTAAGGTGTGTCGACCAATTGGCATCGACCTAAGGTGTGTCGACCTTTTTGTTGTCGACCTGGAGTCCCGATACCCAGTGGTTAAAGTGGGCCGGAACGGGGCGGAACTGCGTTCCGTCACCTCTAATTGCAGGCGGAACCAGTTCCGCCTCCGCCCGGCCACAGCATCATGTCCCTGTTCCATTGTAAAGGTGGCAGCGGCCGCCAGCCAATCATGGCTTGCGGACCGGCTGCAGCACCAATCAGAAGAAGGGAAGGTTTTTTTAAAATCTGCCGTGAGCCAATCACGGCTCGCAGACCGCCAGCCAATGAGAAGCTGCCAAGTGGCAGCTTCTCATTAGCTGGCGGTCCAGGAGCCGTGAATGGCGCACAGTCGGCGCCAGATTCAAAGTGCCCTCTCCCAGGGCCGGCGCCACCACTAGGCAGCTGCCTATGAGCGCTAACAATTAAAGGGCGGAACAGAGTGGAACAGCATGAGGGATGTGAAGCACCCACTCCATGCTCACTCGTTGGCCGCTGCTGGATTTGCCTGGGGCTGGAGCTGCATGTTCGTTGCCTGTCCCCACCTACCCTCCTCCATTGCTCACTTCCGCTCTCCCTGTCACCCCCGGCAGAATGTGTTTAGTGTTCTGCCATACAGGAAGTGGAATCGGGCGCGCGCCGCTGCGTGCAGGGTGAGGGGAGAAAGTATCACTGATCAGTGATCATGATCACCGGCTGCAACTACATGTGGGGGCGGAACGCGCTGCCGCGAGTGCTGACAGAGTGAGGTAGGCTCTAGCAGTGTACACTGCTGCCTGTCACTTCTCTTTCATCTCAACGCTCAGGTCAATAGAAAAAATTATGGTGGAGCCGATGGAAGGATCTTTATTCAGGATCTGCAGCGTCCTGTGTACTGCGTCCTGTGTGCTGCCTGAGCTCCTCCTCTGCTGGGTGCAGCTCATTCACAATCTGAGGGGAGCAATGCTGATCTACCAGGCTCTAATGTACATGTGCATGTAACCAGGTCCCCTCCCACCAAGGCCCCAGTGTGTCACTAGTCACCCATCTCTCAGTATGTGTCCCCATATCCCTTACCTGACCCCACTATGTGCATTCCCATATCCCCCCCCCAGTATGTGTGTCCCCATGTCCCTCACCATCCCCCCAGTATGTATGGCCCTCACCCCCCAGTATGTGTCCCCCCATGTCCCTCACCGGCCCCCCAGTATGTGTCCCCCCATGTCCCTCACCCCCCCAGTATGTGTCCCCCCCATGTCCCTCACCCCCCCAGTATGTGTCCCCCAATGTCCCTCACCGGCCCCCCAGTATGTTCTACCATGTCCCTCACCGGCCCCCCAGTATGTGTCCCCCCATGCCCTCACCATCCCCCCAGTATGTATATATGTATATATCTAGCTGGAAAACCCCCTCATAAATCCTGCGTTTGCCCTTGGAGGGGGCTCTACCTGCCGTACTGTGTAAAATGGGTCTCTGTCTGCCGTACTGTGTAAAATGGGGCTCTGTCTGCCGTACTGTGTAAAATGGGGCTCTGTCTGCCGTACTGTGTAAAATGGGGCTCTGTCTGCCGTACTGTGTAAAATGGGGCTCTGTCTGCCGTACTGTGTAAAATGGGGCTCTGTCTGCCGTACTGTGTAAAAGGGGGCTCTGTCTGCCGTACTGTGTAAAAGGGGGCTCTGTCTGCCGTACTGTGTAAAAGGGGGCTCTGTCTGCCGTACTGTGTAAAAGGGGGCTCTGTCTGCCGTACTGTGTAAAAGGGGGCTCTGTCTGCCGTACTGTGTAAAAGGGGGCTCTGTCTGCCGTACTGTGTAAAAGGGGGACTCTGCTATTGTGGACATTGTGTGTGTAAAGGGCACTAGTATGTGGGGCGGGAAATGTGAAGCATTATTTTGAATTGGTGGTACTTTGTGTGGCCACACCCCTTCCTTGTGAGGCCACACCCCTTCTACGGTGTTGCGGGCGAGGTGAGTTCCCCCACCTCTCCAGGACCACTTTAAGCCCTGCCGATACCCCACACACACGATACAGTCACACAACAGCATCCTTGCTTTGTACCCTGTGACACATATCTGCAATTTACTACTTATTACAACCCCAATATGTCTCACCTCATCATAACAGTCATACACAAACCCATTACTGCTCAGTAATACCACTTTCAGACAGAAATGTCTGAAAGTGCCGGCTTTTACCAGGCATTTCAATGCCGGGTCGTTTTACCGGCCCCCCGGCATGGCCCCCTTTTCACACAGAGAAGCAAATTACTGGGTCCAGAGTTTGTACCCGGTAATTTGCGGATCAACACAGGTATTTCGTCTGTGTGAAGGGGTCAATCCAGGTTGAAATTCTCGGGTCTCTGACTCTGGTAAATTCCAGGATCGAAGTCACAGGAATTTCAACCCGGGTTGACCCTGTCACACAGAAAAAGGAACCATGTTTTTCGTGAAATTACCAGGTAGAACTGCTTCAACCGGTAATTTCAGTTTCCGTGTGAAAGGAGTATAACTCACCTCTATTCTACCACTCTCTTGGGGGTCTATTCATGTAGCAGAGAAAAGCCCTGTTTTGCGAAAAACAGGGCTTTTCTCTGCTTTCTGCTATTCACAGACGGTGTTTCTGTGGAGAAGTTCCTGACTTCACTAGCGGCACCCCAACTCCATGCTTGAATCGCATCGCCAGACTTTAGAATGGTGAGTGCAATTCGTGAAGGAATGGAAAGCTCAGCTTTCTTTATAAATAGACCCCCTTGATCTCATTATACTGCTCTCAGTTTCCTGCTCCCACTCACTATCCTAATCTCACTCAGGGCGGGATGTACTAAAGGGAAAATGCAGTAAAACCCCCGTTTTCTGAGTTTTTACCTAATTTTCACATGACCAACATCGGCATCCCAACACTGGTGATTCCGACACTGTACCAGGTAAGTAGCCTACCCCTCCGCCATCCCCACCCCTAACCAGAACCCTCTGGGGGAGGAGGCTATGGCTAACCCTTTGGGAGTGGCAGCTATGGTTAATCATCCCCCTAGTGCTTAACCCTTACCCCCACTAGAGCCTTACCCTAAACCACCCTCCCAGACTAACCCGAGCTCGTACCCTGATACTCATCTTTGGGATGTCGGCTGCCGGTGTTTTCCGGCACCTTTCTCCTGAGTGGTGTCGGGATTCCATCATCAGTCACATGACCGCTGGCATCCCGATGGCCGGGTATGCTGAACACATCCCATACATAGACCCCCTTAGGCTCTTGCACATGTTGTACTACCAGTGCATGACAGATCCGCTTTATGTAAAATGCACTTCTGTGAACAAATGACATTATCCAGAGAGCATAATATAAAATATTATTTGGCTAGTGCTTACTTCATACGAGGCTGGATACGTTAGCAAGATTCTCTCTCTCTCCATATAAATAACATTTAACAATATGCATATTAGTTTTTTGGCTACACTTACAAATATCCCTAAATATAAAGACAGTGGGGGTAATTCTGAGTTGATCGCAGCAGGAACTTTGTTAGCAGTTGGGCAAAACCATGTGCACTGCAGGGGGGGCAGATATAACATGTGCAGAGAAAGATATATTTGGGTGTGGTGAGTTCAATCTGCAATCTAAACTGCAGTGTAAAAATAAAGCAGCCAATATTTACCATGCACAGAAACAAAATAACCCACCCAAATCTAACTCTTTCTGCACATGTTATATCTGCCCCCCCTGGCAGTGCACATGGTTTTGCCCAACTGCTAAAAAAAATTCCTGCTGCGATCAACTTGGAATTACCCCCAGTGTTACGTTCACTGTACTTGGTACTCCAGAGACAGGGTGGATGAGCCCCAAGTACAGGAACGTGATGCTGCAAAAGATACGGAGCTCAGCAACATAGTCGGCTTACGCCTGCGAGACTATGGTTTCTTGGGCCCACGGCAGCCACGTTTGAAGGGCGGATTATGTCTGCCCAACTCCGATGCCCCCCGGTCTTAGTTGGAGACAAGGCGTAAACTGAGACGGGGCAATAACAAGGGGAACCTCTAACTAAAGACAGAAATACAGAGTTAGGGGCGCTACAGAACTAAATGAAAATATGTGCGGCTCAACCGCCAAGACAAAAACCACAACAAAGGCAAATGCTATCCACTCGCCGACACAACACCGCTGTGTCCAGGCGAGGACAGCATACGCAGAACCCTCTGCAGAAAATCCAAAACAAATATAACAAGAAGCTACGGCCTAGGCCGAGGGATGCGGCAGAACCGCTGCTCACGAAACCGGTACGAATACTGGCAGACGGACGGGAACCCCAAAGCTGCAGACACAGGCTCACAGGAACAGAAGGCTAGCAGGATTCTGACAACAGACCACTGGACACCAGGACACAGGATTACTGGATCAAGGATAGGCAAACTACAGGATTCCAGGACAGGAACGCTCCAGGGCAGGAAGCAGTTCACCAGAAGCTGACAGGTTCTCACTGAAGGTAGGAATGCAGGTGGACTGTAGTAAACTCCAGATTCTGCCAGAACTGATTATGCAGGATTCCACTATAAAACAGGGCCTGGACACCGGTACAATATAGGACGTGAAACAAGCAAGGAACATTCAGGTATCTTTTACAAATGTCTGTCACCAGCTCAGAACTGCAGAGTTAGCTAGGTAATAAGGGAACACGCCCCAATCAGGATGGCTGGAAGCCAGGCACAAGGTAATTGCACAAACACCTGCAGGTGAGAATTAACCCATAGAAAACAGGCTGCAATTACACAGACTCACCACCGGCGGCCAATAAGAGTCTTCTAAACAGGTACAGGGGAATCCTGGCATGTAAAACAGAACTATAATATAAAATACATGAACAGAAAGTAACAGGAATGAACCACTGCTTGTGGTTCATAACAGACAGTATGGGTTCTCTGAATATCATGTTCATCCTTCCTGTTTATGTATAGAATGCTGGAGGATATTTAATTAATTTCTGCTACCCTTCAGTGCCACTGCCTTCTGTTGTATACAGACTTGTTCCTTCTTTAAAAAAAACTCTTATTCCTTTTGTTTATAAGATATAAACTGTGTTGGCTTGCTTTATTCAACCATATTTCTCCTGATAGCAATAATTGCAATAGACTTAGCTCTTTATCATCGCAAATGCTTTGTATCCTGTACAGGTTGTGACCCTTTTGCAACCTTTGTAAGGATATAAATGTATATTTTTCTTCATCTTACATCATACTTTAATTAAACTACCTGCCTCATGGATTTTGCATAAAGTAATTCATTACATGGACCTGTCTTTGTCTAAATGATGGAAACAGGATGGAATAAAGCTGGCATATCAAATGGCGGATACAGGAACACAGGCCATTATCTTATGAGCAAGGTCACTGAGCAATTGAATGAAACACATCTCTATTTCATTCCTACCTTCAAATGACATCTCTGACTGCTAATATCACACTAGGCTTTATGATTAGAGTGCGTGTAAATTATTTGGCACATTTCCAATCAGATGTTAATATTATGTTTAAACAACTTGCATGAGCAGATATGGGGGTTATTCTCAGTTGATCGCTCGCTAGCAGTTTTTAGCAGCCGTGCAAACGCTATGCCGCCGCCCACTGAGAGTGTATTTTAGCTTAGCAGAAGTGCGAACGAATGTATCGCAGAGCGCATGCAAATTTTTTTGTGTAGTTTCAGAGTAGCTCAAAACCTACTCAGCGCTTGCGATCACTTCAGCCTATTCAGTTCCGGATTTGATGTCACACACCTGCCCAGCGTTCACCCAGCCATGCCTGCATTTTCCCAAACATTCCCTTAAAACGGTCAGTTGACATCCAGAAAAGCCCACTTCATGTCAATCACTCTGCGGCAAGCAGTGTGACTGAAATGCATCGCTAGACCCTGTGCAAAACTACATCGTTCATTGTGCCCGTACATCGCGCGTGCACATTGTGCCACATACGCATGCGCAGAACTGCCGTATTTTAGCCTGATCGCTGCACTGCGAACAAATGCAGCTAGCGATCAACTCAGAATGACCCTCATGGTCTTGTAAACATTTACATGTCTTCTGATAAGAGTTTGATGAAGCGTAAAATAATGTCTATATGATATAATGATCCTTACTAATTTATTTATGGATAATGTAATTCCATATTAAATGATGCACTGTATTTTAAAGGATAATTCACCCAAAACGTAAAATTCAGTTTTGGGTTTATTATCATATATCGGGATCTGGGTTACCATACGTGAGATTAGGATGCCGCCAGTTGGACGCTGGTCAGTAGACCAGCGCTGGAACTCCAACACAGATCAAAGTGCAGGAATCCTGATCATAAGTATGCCAGGCCAGGATAGGGTCAGGCTTCAGGGGTGGAGGTTAGGTTTAGGCTGTTGGGGAGGGGGGGGGGAGTTAAGGGTTAGGATGCTGGGGTGGGGGAATCTTAGGATTAGACACCACCAGGGAGGGACAGGGCTAGGCTGCACAGGGTAAGGGAGGGTGATCAGGGTCAGGTTGCAGGGGGGTAGGGTTAGTATACCTGCTGAACAGGTGTCTGGCACTTGTGCGTCGGGATTCCGCTGTTGGTTTTCTGACCACCATCATCCCAAGCGCCAGGATCCTGATACCGTCCTTCATAAATGAAACCTGGTCCAAAATATTTTGTTATTTGGTTCTTTGTTCTGGTTAATTGACGGGTGCCCTGATATTTTGTTGCCTTTCGCTGACAGCCTAAGAAAAGACGGGGTTTTCAGAAACAAGCAGAATTTAGCAATGTCTGTTGCACCCTCCTCAATACTGCTAACAAGGAGCCTAATTCAAGGTTGATCGCAAAAGCAAAATCTTACTCTAATGGACAAAACCATGGCCCTCATTCCGAGTCGTTCGCTCGCTAGCTGCTTTTAGCAGCATTGCACACGCTAAGCCGCCGCCTACTGGGAGTGAATCTTAGCTTTGCAGAATTGCGAACGAAAGATTCGCAAAATTGCGAATAGAAATTTCTTAGCAGTTTCTGAGTAGCTCGAGACTTACTCTGCCACTGCGATCAGTTCAGTCAGTTTCGTTCCTGGTTTGACGTCACAAACACACCCAGCGTTCACCCAGGCACTCCCCTGTTTCTCCAGCCACTCCCGCGTTTTTCCCAGAAACGGCAGCGTTTTTTCACACACACCCATAAAACGGCCAGTTTCCGCCCAGAAACACCCACTTCCTGTCAATCACACTCCGATCACCAGAACGAAGAAAAATCCTCGTAATGCCGTGAGTAAAATACCTAACTTTTGAGTAAAATAACTAAGCGCATGCGCTCTGCGAACATTGCGCATGCGCAGTAAGCGACTAATCGCAATATAGAGAAAATCGGCAACGAACGAACAACTCGGAATGACTACGCATGTGCACTGCAGGTGGGGAAGATATAACGTGCAGAGAGAGTTAGATTTGGGTGGGGTGTGTTCAAACTGAAATCTAAATTGCAGTGTAGAAATAAAGTTGTCAATACTTACCCTGCACAGAAACAATATAACCCACCCAAATTTAACTCTCTCTGCATGCTGCAGTGCACATGATTTTGCCCATTAGAGGAAGATTTTGCTTTTGCAGTCAACCTTGAATTAGGCCCTAGGTCTTTTATCAGACAGGTGGTGTGTTTTCTACTTACAACATGCTGCCAGCAGCGAGAGTGTGCAGGAGTGAGCAAAGCAGTGAGAGGAACAGTAGCACCCTGTACAAGTAAGTTTCTAAATACAAAAAAATCCCTAAAATAGTAAGTAACTGTCATCTGTTGACAGTAGTGTTCCAGTTAATAACAACCCTCCATAATAGTATCCCTATGCCCCTACATCCGACATTAGTGATCAATATAACCCACAGCAGTGTCCCATATGCACCTACAGTAACACTGTACAGTAGTGGCCCATATGCCCCCACAAGAGCTCACCATATGCCCCCACATTAGTGTTCAACATAAAGCCACATTAGAGCTCGATATGTCCTAAAGTAGTGCCCCATATGTCCCTACAGTAACACTCTGTATGCCCCACAGTAGTGCCCCATATGTCCCTATGGTAACACTCTGTATGTCCCACAATAGTGCCACATATGCTCCCAACCACTTCCATTCCATGATTGTTACCAACTTCGACATCGCCTCTCCTCTTCCCTGGTCACTGATTCCCATGCTCGAGTTCAAGATTTTGCCCGTGCTGCACCCCTTCAGTGGAAAGCGCTCCCTCACTCCATTAGACTCTCCCCGACCTTCCAAAGCTACAAATGGGCACTGAAAACCCACCTATTCATCAAAGCATACCGTTCCGATGCATAAACTAGTCCTGAGGTTACTCCTCCATCCCCCTGCCTCAGCCTTGACCATCTCTGCTTTGCTTACATCCTGCCATCAGGCTACCTCCCGCATACTTGTACATCATGTCATCTGTCTGTAGCCCCTTCCCACTAGATTGTTAGCTACTCAGAGAAGGGCCCTCTTTCCTCTTGTTGTCAAAGCCCTCTTCTTGACACATTTCACTCACAGCTCTCTCCTACTCAGCGACCATCTTTACCCGCATTTTCTCCTGCTGGTAAAGGCTCATCTCTATCTATGGCCACCAGCCCCTAGTAGTATGCTGATTACTTCCTTGCTACTTACATCTAAGCTGTATTATGTATTGAGAATTGTGGTGCTCCTTGTTACCTGTACTCTATTTTTGTTATTTATTTACTGTAATGTTAAGTTCTGTCTCCCTGTACTGTTCTATTGTATGCCCTTTGTACGGTTTAGCGAAATACTTGTGGCGCCTTATAAATAAAATGTAATAATAATAATAATAACAACAACAATTTGCTATTAATAAAGAAAGACTCTTTTTTGGGTGCATTCTTAGTCAACTAGTACCCACTGACTCTGGGTGATAGCATCAGGGTGTTTCCTGCTTACTGCTTATTTTGGTTCTTCCATGATTACTTAGAATTTACTGGCTGGTGCTGAATCGTGCACTTTCTTCTAATTGAACGCAGATGGACTGGCCTGCTCAGAGTCCAGATCTTAACCCCATTGAGAAACTCTTGGATGAATTGGAGTGAAAGGTGCATTCTAGGCTGACTCAACCCTCTTCAATGTCACAGTTGGTCACTGTACTTAAGGCGGAATGGCAAAGCATACCACCTGCTGTTGTCCAGGAACTTGTGAACAGTTTTCCAAGAAGGGTGTCTGCAGTAATCACTGCACATGGTGGACCTACAAAGTACTGACGTCAATAAAATCTCGTTGATTTATTTGCTGTCAGTGTCCAATCACTGCATAATGTGAAAGGTTGAATGTGAGGGACTCAAACCCTGTAATATTAGGTCCCCCGGGTAGTGTCAAAAGTGATTTATGAATTGTAGATCAGTGATATTATACTGCTGTAATGGGGAAAAACCATAAGAAACATCTAATCCTTCTTAGTAATGAGTTCATCGGCCAATTCATTTTCTCAAAAAAATATGGAGGGCTTATTTTATAAATTTCTGATGGATTCACTTCCAAAACATGATAGATAAAAGTTTGTAATTCAATTGGCGATGGACCTCTTTGACATATTCAGTCACATTTTGCAACACTACTCCACCCTTGTCAGCGCCCTTAATAATAATATTGGGGTCCTTTTTCAGGGCCTACAATGCTTGTTTCTCCCAAAGTCTAATTGGAATGGGAGAAATTGTGTTATATATGACAAATTGATTTAAAGCTGTCAAGGGTGGTTTTGTAAAAGCTTTCTATAAAAGGGCTGTTTTCATGAATGGAAAAGAACTCTGATTTCAATTTAAATGTCATGTTTCTATGGATATCCCAAGAATCCGCTAAATTAATAATTGGTATTATTTTCATCATAAAGATCTTCCAACTTAATAATAGTGGGGAGATCTTCACTGTTTAATACAGTAGGAGTCACACCAGAAGCCCCTTTCAAATGTTTTTTCAAATGCAACTGACCATTCATACATTGCTCCCCACATCGGTGTGCTATCTTACAATAATAGGGGCGCATAGTTCCCCTGTCAAGTGCCACACATCTCCTCCTCCATACATGGGGGAGAAGTGGTATCAGCCCACATAACGTGGGCTGATACCACTTTTTCCCTATAATGTCACATAATACATATATCCCCGAGTCCGCCCAAACTTCTGGGTTCCAAGGGAGTGCAAGCCATGTCTCTGGTTTTCCCACCAGGCTCAGAATCCCATACGAGGCAAAATGTAATCTTTTCGACATTGGATCTTGTGTGTTTTGGATTTGATATAAGTCCCTCCCATGATGATGTGGCTGCCATTTCATGCTGGAGATCCAATGGATAGGTTGTAACTAGGCAGGCAGCCCTCTCTTAGTTGTGAATTTGTAAAAAATAAAACTTTAAAAAGTGTTTAACAGCAGTTAAAAAGCATGTAAAAGCCAACAGCTAAAGACCACGCTGTGGACTTAGGGAGGGAGCAATGTGTTCAAGGGGTAGTTGGTACTGACTCTTTGTGTAATAAAAAAAAATATTTCACAATTACATATGAGTATGTAGCATTGGACCTCACAGGCTTGCAAGTTCAATAAGAATTGCATAATATACTGTACACTAGATTAAATGTATTTTAATCTGAAAAATGTTTCCAAAGTTTAATTAGTAAAACACTTAATAAGAATAACATTTGGGACATTTTGGAGCGCAAGTGAGATTGTACCTTTTTCTTTGTCTATATTGGCCCTCATTCTGAGTTGATCGCCCGCTAGCTGCTTTTAGCTAGGCCGCCGCCCTCTGGGAGTGTATTTTAGCTTAGCAGAAGTGCGAACGAAAGATTAGCAGAATTGCTTGAAAATCTTTTCCTGCAGTTTCTGGGTAGCTCCAGACCTACTCCTAGATTGCGATCACTGCAGACTGTTTGGTTCCTGATTTTACGTCACAAACACGCCCTGCGTTCGGCCAGCCACTCCCCCGTTTCCCCAGCCACTCCCGCGTTTTTTAGCACACTCCCGGAAAACGGTCTGTTTCCGCCCAGAAACACCCACTTCCTGTCAATCACACACCAATCAGCAGAGCGACTGAAAAGCGTCGCTCGCCCCTGTGAAACAGGTGTACTCAGTCACAGTAGGTCAGGAACATGTCGATTAGGCAAACATGAGTGGCGGTGAAAGCAGAGCAAAATCGCTCACATTATGGAGAGCTCGCAATCATAGAACGGTAGGGCCGTAGAGGAGCTAACTTGAGAGTGTGCACCTAAACACGGGCCAGAGAAATCAGCACACAAAGTAACAGCGCTGCAGGGGTGCGGGTATATCCCGCAGGGGCAGCCGGGTAGGGACGATCAGTAGATTCTCGTTGTAATGTCGTAGCAGCGGCCCTGGCGACAGATTCCGTGTGGGCTGCCACCCCTCTCCTCGGGCCCCCCCAGCCGGTGATGGTTAGTGGACAGTCTCCCGTGTTCAGTGTAGAAAAGAGGGGGGTGACCAGCGGACATATGTCACCTCAGGCGGCAGCAGCAGTAGGTAGGAGGAGGGGAGGGTAGTGGTCAGCCCTCAAAGCTACACACACCACTCCAGTAGCTAGTCAGTGGAACCCCAATCCATGGCCTCCGGGTCTCAGGGGGCCGTGGGCTTTATTGTGAGCCGTGCAGGGTCCCTAGAGGGGGGAACCCCAGGGTGCTGAGAGGAGGGGAGGGAGGTGCGGAGTGGAGCCGGGATCAAGGTCACTCATAGCCGTGGGGGGCCCCAGGGGGGGAAGGACGCCCAGGCACACCGTGTGGAGAGGCCAAGTAGAGGTGGAGGAGAGCGCAGGTTGAGCAGCCGAGGCAGGGATGCAGGGGGACCAGCGGTGCGCCGCCCGTCCGTGAGAGGCAAGATGGCCGCCAGACAGGGCGACAGAGACCAGGAACTATTAAAGAGACAGAGTGACAGACAGAACACGGCAGCGAGAGAGTGACAGAGAGGGACCAGGGACAGCGAGAGAGAGACCAGGGGCAGCGAGAGAGTGTCAGAGAGAGACCAGGGGCAGCGAGAGAGAGACTAGGGACAGCGAGAGAGACAGATAAAGACCATGGACAGCGAGAGAGAGAGACAGACCATGGATAGAGAGACAGACCATGGACAGCGAGAGAGAGAGACAGACTATGGACAGAGTGAGAGAGAGACAGAGACGAAGGGCAGCAAGAGACAGAACAGGGGCAGAGACAGAGAGGGAGACAGATACAGACCAGGAGCAGTGAGAGAGACAGACCAGGGGCAGAGAGAGCGGGAGAAAGAGACAGATACAGATCAGGGGCAGCGAGAGAGAGAGAGACAGACATGGGTCAGTTAGAGAAAGACAGACCAGGGGCAGCGAGAGAGAGACACAGATAGACCAGGTGCAGTAAGAGAGAGAAAGACAGACCAGGGGCAGAGAGAGAGAGAGAAAGACAGACCAGCAGCAGTGAAAGAGAAAGACAGACCAGGGGCAGCAAGTGTGAGAACCACACCAGGGACAGCGAGAGAATGACAGACCAGGGGCAGCGAGAGAATGACAGACAGAGAGACCAGAGGCAGTGTGAAAATGACAGAGAGACTAGGGGCAGTGAGAGAGATAGACAGAGAGACCAGGGGCAGCGAAAGAGACAGATAGACAAGGGCAGTGACGGAACTAGGGAATGGTGGGCCCAGGAGCAACAATATGCATTGGGCCCCTCTCCCTTATTGAAAATGACAGCATGCACCATAAAAAAAACTGTTAGTGGGTGACTGAAGTAGGTGTGACAGGGAGATAGTGAGTGACAGAGAGGGGTGACAGGGAGATAGTGGGTGACTGAGGCAGGGGTGACAGGGAAATAGTGGGTGACTGAGGCAGGGGTGACAGGGAGATAGTGAGTGACTGGGACAGGGGTGAAAGGGAGATAGTGCGTTGCTGAGGCAGGGGTGACAGGGAGATAGTGGGTTACTGAGGCAGGGGTGACAGGGAGATAGTGGGTGACTGAGGCAGGGGTGACAGGGAGATAGTGGGTGACAGGGACATAGTGTGTGATTGAGGCAGGGGTGACAGGGACATAGTGGGTGACCGAGACAAGGGGTTACAGGTAGAGAGTGGATGACTGTGGCAGGGGTGACAGGTAGAGTTGGTGACTGAGGCAGGTGTGGCAGGTTGAGAGTGGGTGACTGAAGCAGGGCTGACAGGTTGAGAGTGGGTGACTGAAGCAGGGGTGACAGGGAAATAGTGGGTGACTGAGGCAGGGGTGACAGGGAGATAGTGAGTGACTGGGACAGGGGTGAAAGGGAGATAGTGCGTTGCTGAGGCAGGGGTGACAGGGAGATAGTGGGTTACTGAGGCAGGGGTGACAGGGAGATAGTGGGTGACTGAGGCAGGGGTGACAGGGAGATAGTGGGTGACAGGGACATAGTGTGTGATTGAGGCAGGGGTGACAGGGACATAGTGGGTGACCGAGACAAGGGGTTACAGGTAGAGAGTGGATGACTGTGGCAGGGGTGACAGGTAGAGTTGGTGACTGAGGCAGGTGTGGCAGGTTGAGAGTGGGTGACTGAAGCAGGGCTGACAGGTTGAGAGTGGGTGACTGAAGCAGGGGTGACAGGGAGATAGTGGGTGACTGAAGCAGGGGTGACAGGTTGAGAGTGGGTGACTGAGGCAGAGATTACAGAGAGATAGTGGGTGACTGAGGCAGGGGTGACAGGGACATAGTGGGTGACTGAGGCAGGGGTGACAGGTTGAGAGTGGGTGACTGAGGCAGGGGTGACAGGAAGATAGTGGGTGACTGGAGAGGCAGGGGTGACAGGGACATAGTGGGTGACTGAGGCAGGGATGACAGAGAGATAGTGGGTGACTGAGGCAGGGATGACATGTTGATAGTGGGTGACAGGCAGGGGTGACAGGTAGAGAGTGACTGAGGCAGAGGTGACAGAGAGAAAGTGTGCTTGAAGAAATGTGGCGGCCGCAGTGTGCAACCCTGTCCCAGTGCTTTCCCTCCCTGGCTCCCCACTCACCTCACCCTGTGGTCCGGGCTCTCTCTGGGGAAAGTGCAGCAGGGGTGCGAGCACACCTCAGGAGGTGACAGCCGGGATGAGAAGGCAGTGGCAGCACCCTCCACATATGGTACTCTCCATGATGTAACGGTCGGGCTGGCCCTGTATATACACACATATAGTAAAATACACACACATAGCAAAACACACATACACACGTATGACAAAACACACAAACAGCTAAGCACACACAGCAAAACAATGGTACACACACACATATAGCAAAATACGCATACAGCTAAACACACACACTCTGGTACTTACATACTTTACCCCTCCTGGCTGGCTCTCTGGCTCTGGGAAGGCTCTTCACGGCAGCTGCTCAGTCCCCTCACTCCCTCCTCCTTCTCCCAGCATGCAGTGTGGGCCATCAGCAGGAACTGACAGCAACAGCAGTGCGGTGCCGGGTTGAAGGGTGATGTGATCACCCTTCTCCCTCGCTGCCACTGGGGACTGCATCTAGGCTTCCTCCATCGAGGGCATACGGCGCAGCAGTGGGCAGCGTGTAATGAGTCTGTCTGACTCATTGGGCGGGATGTACTAATGTACATCGCCGCCCATCGCCACGATGCTGATCGCATATGTACTAACATATGCGATCAGCATTGCGGAGGACAGCTCTTCCGATAAGAGCTGTCCTCCGCGATGCACAGCGGCAGCCTGACTTCCGGGATTCGGCCCCAGGAGTCAGTCTGTGCATGTGCGGGGTGAAGGGGGCGGCCGCAGGGCATGCTGGGAGGGATCCGATCGGATCCCTTACACAGCGCCGCGGAGAGAAGCCCATAGGCTTCTATGGACTATCGCCAGCTAAAGCTGGCGAACCCCGCCGCGGCGCTGACCTGCCGGACGTGGGTTAGTACATCAGGAAAATGCGGTAAACCGCATTTTCCGCTTAGTACATCCCGCCCATTATACTGCTGCCTGTTGTGGAAACCTCCGTAATACTGGGCCTCGGTGCAATGCACCACTTGCTAGTTCAGCCGCTGGACAAGGGCAGCGAGAGATAGAGAGATAGACCAGAGGCAGCGAGAGACAGTCCAGAGGGCAGTGAGAGAGCGAGCGAGAGAAAGAGACAGACCAGGGGCAGCGAGAGATGGAGACAGACCAGGGGCAGTGAGAGAGCGAGAGAGACAGGCAGACCAGGGGCAGCAAGAGAGACAGACCGACCAGGGGCAGCGAGAGAGACAGCAAGAGTGAGACATGGGAAAGAGACAGACACAGGGAGACCAGGGGCAGCGAGAGAGGGAGATATGGGGGCGACAGGCTGTTTTCGAAGGGCACAGCTAAAGGGTTAGGAGGCATTATGTCCTAAAACAGCCTAGTGTGAAGACTATACACACGAACACTAGAACACATACAAATACTGCACACAAATACACTGTACATACACACGCTTACCTCACAATCAGCTGGTGACCTGCAGCAGCTTCATCTCTCTTTTCCTCTCCCTCTCTGACAGCACAGCAGCCCCTCTGGGTCCCATGTAGCTCTGCCCCTTCACTCGGCCTCTCCTGCTTAAAAAGAAAATATGAGCCTGACCTGCTGCTAACATGCGAGGAGGGGACGGGCGGTAGGTCCTCTGTGAGTGCACTACACAGTCAAAATTAACTCGGACTCCTCACAACAGTGTGGACTGCGGGCCACGTCAGACGCCAATTTGGGCGTGCTTGCCCATCAAGCCCAACGTGGTGCCAGCCCCGCCCACTATACGGATTCCACTTGTATTAGGAATCCTATAACAGCATTCCGACATCCCTCCCTATGACGCTGCCATCCATACATCCGTACACTGCCGCTCTCATACAACTGTACACTGCCGCTCTCAAACATCCGTACACTGCCGCTCTCATACATCCCTACACTGCCGCTCTCATACATCCGTACACTGCCGCTCTCATACATCCGTACACTGCCGCTCTCATACATCCACACACTGCCGCTCTCATACATCCACACACTGCCGCTCTCATACATCCGTACACTGCCGCTCTCATACATCCATACACTGCCGCTCTCATACATCCGTACACTGCCGCTCTCATACATCCACACACTGCCGCTCTCATACATCCGTACACTGCCGCTCTCATACATCCGTACACTGCCGCTCTCATACATCCGTACACTGCCGCTCTCATACATCCACACACTGCCGCTCTCATACATCCGTACACTGCCGCTCTCATACATCCACACACTGCCGCTCTCATACATCCACACACTGCCACTCTCATACATCCGCACACTGCCGCTCTCATACATCCGCACACTGCCGCTCTCATACATCTGCATCCAGTGGTGTGGTGGCCGCGGCACACTAGGACTGAGAGACCGCAGTGGGAGGAAAGCACAGGTGGGCTGGAGGAGAGCGTGGGCGGACATCACCACGTCACATCGCAAGGTGACACCAGTCCCCCCAGTGAGGCCGCCGACCAGTGCATTCAGCATAGTATTAGCAGCAGGCAGCGGGGGGGCGGGCGCAGTGGTGGTGGGAGGCATGGAAATGAGCTGTAGGCTAGGCTCCACCGATCACACACTCAGCGATCACTGTGCTACAGCAAGCGTGGCGTGCAGTGGTGCCGGACATTAGGGAGTGCCTATGCGCACCAGGCACCCCCCGTGCGCACGCCTATGCGCTACCCCCCATATGCCACACTACATCACTATGTTATAGCCCCCCCATATGCTGCATTCATAATTACACTATACCCCCCATACAACATACTAGATCACCACACTACACTACACTATTCACAATAAAATTAAAACATCCCTGTTCCTCATTCTAAATGAGCTCACGTGAGTTCTCTCCCCAACGGAGATCCAGACCAAGTAACAATGAAGACACCAGCAGACTGTAGGGGGCAGGCTTGATCCACTTGTCAGTAGAGAGCAGTCAGTGGAGGGTAAGAAGGGGGCGGGACCTAGTCCTACAGACGGGAGAGAGCACAGACAAGAGAGAGCAAGGTACAGGGGTAGAAGGGGATGGGCTGATGTGAAATAGGGGGCAGGGCCTATTCTCACAGATAGGAAAGAGCAAGGTCCAGGGGAAGAAAGGGATGGGCTGATGTGAAATAGGGGGCAGGGCCTATTCTCACAGACAGGAGAGAGCAAGGTATAGGGGAAGAAGGGGACGGGCTGATGTGAAGGAAGAAGGGGGCGGGCTGATGTGAAGAAGGGGCGGGGCCTATTCTCACAGACAGGAGAGGCAAGGTACAGGGGAAGAAGGGGGCGGGCTGATGTAAAGAAGGGGGCGGGGCCTATTCTCACAGACAGGAGAGAGCAAGGTACAGGGGAAGAAGGGGACGGGCTGATGTGAAGGAAGAAGGGGCGGAGCCTATTCTCAGACAGGAGAGATCAAGGTACAGGGGAAGAAAGGGGCAGGCTGATGTGAAGAAGGGGGCGGGGCCTATTCTCAGACAGGAGAGCGCAAGGTACAGGGGAAGGGGGCGGGCTGATGTGAAGCAGGGGGCGGGGCCTATTCTCAGACAGGAGAGAGCAAGGTATAGGGGAAGAAGGGGGCGGGCTGATGTGAAGAAGGGGGCGGGCCTATTCCTACAGAAGGGAGAGAGTACACTTGGGAGAGAGCAAGGTTCAGGGGAAGAAGGGGGCGGGTTGAGTGAAGGGGGTGGGGCCTATTCCTACAGATGGGAGAGATCACGAATGGCAGAAACCAAGGTACAGGGGAGAAAGGGGGCGGGCTGAATAAAGAAGGGGGTGGAGCCTATTCCTGCAGACGGGAGAGACGGAGCGCACACTTGAGAGAGAGCAAGGTACAGGAGAAGAAGGGGGCGGGGCATGTTTATTGGTACTGCAATGTGTGTCCCAGGCACCCCACCCTTCCCCCTACTCTGTGGTTACGGGACCGCAGCGAGACTGCTCAGTGTACTATAATTAGTCACATAGGGGTCTATTCATGAAGCAGTGAGAAGTGAGCCAGTGGAGAAGTTGCCCATGACAACCAATTGGCATTGATGTAACATTTTATCATTTGCATACTATACAATTGTACGGAGCAGCTGATTGGTTTCCATGGGCAACTTCTCCACAGGCTCACTTCTCCACTCTTTTCACTGGTTCATGAATAGACCCCATAGACTCATTATTAGTACAGCCAATATCGCCAGCTGTGGGCCCTCTCGCTGCCACAGGTTTGGTGCAATGCACCGCTGATTTCTCCGCACTGGCTTGGAGCATAGAGAGGAGAGGCAGAGAATTGGGAGAGCAGAGAGGCGGGTTGGAGGGGGGATCGGAGTGCTCTTGCTGCTTGCGAACCTGTAGAGGAGGAGGATGGGGACCCAGAGTCTTGCTGCAGTGCGAGTCAGCCAGACTCTATGATGACAGCCGTATATGTAAACCAGCGGGGTAAATACTGCACAGTACTAAGCACTTTTGATCTTCCCGCACCTGGCTGACTGTGCAGTGATCACGCGGTGTAGGAGCCGGCCCTGCCACCGCTCAAACTGAACAATAAAACTAATGTGAGCCGTGCCAGGGCTAATTATTGTCACAATGTGCCCCCAGTAACCCCAAAACACCCCCTGCCCCACTGTATCACCCAAGTGAAGGCCGTTCCTCTCGAGTTTACCAACAAAAACAAGAGGCGAGTAAAAAGTCGTCCATGTTAGTGCACCCAAGTGAAGCTGCCACTGTACACCCCCTGCTGGCGGCCACTGCGCAGGCGCAACAAATTGAAATGCCCTATCTTTATAATGGGGCATAGTTGACTAAATTTAAAAAAATCTGTAACTTTCTGAAAAACCTTAACCCCAAGAGGCACTACACTGGGACAAGATCTATCTAATAAAACAAACCCTGAGTCTTAATTTGTCCTCTATCCTGAGTTATGCCTTCCCAAAAAATCTTCTCATTCACTACATGGGAAAACCATTCTAAAAAGCCATACAGGAAGTAGCAGAAAAAACTGACAGTTGAAACTTTAGATTACTCCCAATTCCTCATTTTTTGTTATTTTGCTCTGAAATTTGGCATGCAGCACCGGGTGACGATTCTACGCGCCCATGACAAATTTCAGCTCAGTACGTCCAATCACTTTTGAGGTGTAGCCCCTCAAATACCATGACCCCATCTCAGAAGTTCCCTATGGGAGAATTCCGTTTGTTCGATTCAGCCTTAATATAACGGCACGACCGTGCCCTTATAATATATATATAAAACAATATTACAATGTATTAGAGACACACTAAAAACTGAAAGTAATTAGGCAGTTACCGACCGGTAAGAAATGTCCCAAGTAATCAAGCAGCAGAGCCATAACTAGGTGTGTGCCGATGGTGCCTTGCCCACAGCGCAACTGCACTGAAGGTGCACCATCGGCAGCACACCCCCACGTATGCCCATTTCAGTCAGGTGTAAGTTCCGCTGCCTCTGTAAGGGAGGGGGAGCGGTGTGTTAATGGAGAGGGAGTGGAAGTGCTATTGTAGGCAGCAGCTCTGTTAAATGAGCCTCCGCCGCACTGCACGTGAGATCCACTGCCGCTCTGCCTGTCAGACCCGCTGCCGGCATGAAGGAGGGAGTGGAAGCGCTATGAGACCCGCCGCCGATCTGCCTGTCAGACCCGCCGCCGGCATTGAGGAGGGAGTGGAAGCGCTGTGGGACCCACCGCAGCCTACAATGGAGAGGGACTGGAAGCGCTGTGAGAGCCGCCGCCGCTCTGCCTGTCAGACCCACTGCCGGCATCGAGGAGGGAGTGGAAGCGCTGTGAGACCCGCCGCAGGTTGCAATGGAGAGGGACTGAGAGCATCTGTACAAGAGACATGACTGTGCCTCGCAGGCCTGGATGCCGGATCGGCCACAGAGGTGACTTTAAAAAAAAAAACCCACACACTTTCTCACACTCCCTGCCTCAGGTGTAGAGCTCTGTTGATGTAATACACACACACACACACACACACACTCTCACTCTCTCCCTGCCTAATGTTTAAAAAGGGACTCTACCTGCCGTACTGTGTAAAATGGGACTCTACCTGCCGTACTGTATAAAAGGGGGACTCTACCTGCCGTATTGTGTAAAAGGGGGACTCTACCTGCTGTACTGTGTAAAATGGGACTCTACCTGCCGTACTGTGTAAAATGGGACTCTACCTGCCGTACTGTGTAAAATGGGACTCTACCTGCCGTACTGTGTAAAAGAAAGCTATGTGGCCATGCCCCTTCCCCATGAAGCCACGTCCCTATATTTTTAGCCCTGTTTTATATTGGGGGGGGGGGGGGGGGGCGATGCTGTTCCTTGCACACAGCACTAAAATGTCTAGTTACAGCACCGTCAAGCTGTTTCTATATTTGAGCAACTGAAAGCTTATTAGTTGTAGAAAGAGTATACTGCTTGCTTGTTAGCCAACAGGATAAAAAGTCGCTTTATAAAATGTAATAGGTGCAGGGGCACTTTAACCATCCATGTAGTCCAAAGTTAATAAAGTCTTCCCGACCACTGGTGCACAATCCTTTAAATGCGGTCTTGTCCAGAGGGAATAAGCATAGAGAATAAATTGCCGATGTACATGCACATACTTACACACCACAGTTAATTTTTTTTGGAGCGAATTAACGTACAGTACCAGTAAATATTTGGATTGTAGGAAGAATCCGGTATATCCAGAGGAAACCCACACAAGCACAGGGAGAATATACAAACTCCACACAGTTCGGGCCTTGTTGTCAAAACTGTCATAGCAAACTGGATTGATTTGCCTCAAAATGAGTAGAAATCACTACGTAATAATATACAATCTGCATTGCTCCATGGGCCTAATTTATATTTGTAAGCAACCCAGTATTTTTAGTACAAATACGATATTTGGCCCAAAACCATTATGCACATGTGCTGAATCGGTCTTGTGATGTTGCTCACAGCCCCCGGGCAACCCCAGTCTGCCCTCCCTCCCCCCCCCCCCCATCCCGAACACCACAGGGGAATCATGCTGCAGCGTTCGGGGGGAGGAGCGAGGTTGGCACTCGGCGCTGTTCTTCAAAACTGAGTAAGC
Source organism: Pseudophryne corroboree (assembly GCF_028390025.1). Taxonomy (NCBI): domain Eukaryota; kingdom Metazoa; phylum Chordata; class Amphibia; order Anura; family Myobatrachidae; genus Pseudophryne; species Pseudophryne corroboree. The sequence continues at coordinate 308,930,056 of NC_086449.1, read as the reverse complement.
TTCAGAAATGTCCCCTCGCTGTCATGATATACAAAATAGACACTAAAATGAATACTATTTTATAACAACAAAATTCACAAAATCAATACTGTGTGATGACTTTTGCTACTTTTCTACATCATTCACATAATATAAGTGAATTCTCTAGTCACAAAGTATTTAAAGTGTTTTGCATGCACTAATTCACATTACCATGATAAGGCATGTCAGAGTTTATGCCTATATAAGCTCTCATAATAAACATGCTTGGTACCATATAAATTATATGGTCATAACATGATCTCCAATAACTGTGTCAGGGCTATGTAACCAAGAGCGAAACTAGGCATGGGCAAGTAGGGTGGGCGCCCGGGGTGCTGCAGCCCACAGGCGACAGCCGCCCACCTACACCCGGCTGCAGCAAGCGCCGTGGGTGCACGCTGCAGCCGGCACCACTGTCAGACGCTAGAGGTCATAATTGACCCGGGACAGCTCCAACATAACTGCCGGGTCCCGCCGCCGCTTCCCCCACCGCGTATGTGTGATTGGACAAGCGGCGTATGTGTGGATGGCTGAAAGGCCATCGCTGTCAGCGAGGCACTTGTATAAGTGCTGCTTTCCCCTCTGTTTCTAATGGGCTTTTACAACCCAGTGCTTGCCCCCCCCCCCCCCCCCCCAGCTTTGTCCCTGTTCCCTCTGTCTACGGGAGGCACTTGCTATGAGTGCCTCCCAAACTAATTTACTGGACTATAATGATTAGAAAAATATAAAGAGGATACATGTGACACAGAATGTGTCTTATGTATCTTCTTTGTATTATTTTAATCATTAATGACAGGGGAGGCACTGCCTCCCCTGACTGCACGTCCCTGCTTCATACAGTAGCTGTTCTCAAAATGACACTGGCTGGCACACATATGAAGTATCAGACAAGGTAGTAAAGTGTTAACGACAGCTATCACTTCATTGCCAATACCATTTCAGGGACAGTGTGTCTCGCAAAGTTGTGGAAGTTAAGCTAAACACGCTACCAAATGTACTCATGTAAACTGAACAAAGATACAGATGTACCGTGATTATTAATACATAATAAAAAAAAGTCGGCAAGTATGACATAGAACCCTATGCTGCATTTCACAGTGTACATATACAGCAGCATTACCAAACATGGGTGCATCTGAGATTTGTATTTGGCATGAAAGGATTGCATCCTAATATAAACTAATTATATTATATGTTATCCAAAACCAGTGCTGGCTAAAAATCTCACTACAATGCCTTTGTAAATTCCCTGTGTGCCATGTAGAAGAATTCCTAATCACACATATACCCTGTAACATAAAAGCTATTTCTCAATAAAAAAACTTTTGGCCTAGGGGTGCGAAAAAAATTCTGATACTCTAGGGTGCCATGATTCCAAAAAGTTTGGGAACCACTGGCTTATAGTAATCATTTAATGTCACAATAAATAAGATGCACATAGAAAGAGATGGATATTTGATACTTTCCACAGCACTGCACAATACTGTACAATTTCATGAAAACATATGGGCCCTCATTCCGAGTTGTTCGCTCGGTATTTTTCATCGCATCGCAGTGAAAATCCGCTTAGTACGCATGCGCAATGTTCGCACTGCGACTGCGCCAAGTAACTTTACTATGATGAAAGTATTTTTACTCACGGCTTTTTCTTCGCTCCGGCGATCGTAATGTGATTGACAGGAAATGGGTGTTACTGGGCGGAAACACGGCGTTTCAGGGGCGTGTGGCTGAAAACGCTACCGTTTCCGGAAAAAACGCAGGAGTGGCCGGGGAAACGGTGGGAGTGCCTGGGCGAACGCTGGGTGTGTTTGTGACGTCAACCAGGAACGACAAGCACTGAACTGATCGCACAGGCAGAGTAATCGCAATATTGCGAATACATCGGTCGCAATTTTAAGAAGCTAAGATTCACTCCCAGTAGGCGGCGGCTTAGCGTGTGTAACTCTGCTAAATTCGCCTTGCGACCGATCAACTCGGAATGAGGGCCATATGGTACTGTATAGGGTCATCAATGCCATGAGAGCTTACAACCCAGCAGAACACATAAACATGTGTATGTCACTTGCACACAGCCAATACAGATTTCCATCTGCTGCACACTGCAATCTTATCCATGGCGTTGAGGAACTGGCAGGATAAAACAGCCTTTATTACTTTGTCCTATCAGCATCTCCTGCTGCCTGTCACAGAGATGTGTTATTGACTTCCTTCAATACATGAGGGTCTGTATAACTAACTTGAATCCCCTCCTCCACTGCACATTGTAAACAAGTCCTTACCAGCTCAGATACAGTACCTCTAATACTGGGGCATGTGTGCCTCTGTCTGTCAGGCTGATGTGTGAGTGAGGAAGACAGGGAGCTCAGTAACCCCATGCTGTGCAACACATCAGTGTATCTCTGCCATAGCAGGAAGCATCATCAGGGGCAGGCAGAGAATCAGATGAGACAGGATACTTTCAGGGTACTAAACAACTGGTGAAGTCAATGTTTCACTAACATTTATTTATTATTTATTAACAGTTTCTTATTTAGCGCAGCATATTCCGTTGCGCTTTACAATTAGAACAACAGTAATAGAACATAACTGGGTAAAAACAGACAGACAGAGGTAGGAAGGCGCTGCTCGCAAGCTTACAATCTATAACATTATTTGTAAATTCCCCATTCATGTTACTGCAGTCCAATATTGTAAGTATATTTTTTGTATTGAAATCCTAGTGTTGCTCTCAGTATTCTGTACTGTACTGCCACAAATTTAGGAAATCTGTCAGCATTAAAACCATAGGGCCTGGGGGGGGCGTTGCCTGGCTGTGGGTGGGAGAGGAAGTGCTGCACCAGAGCTCCTCACTATATTATATAAAATTCACCCCTTCTTCAACCCCCTGTGCCCACAAGCTTTCCCCTAGCCTTTTTTAAGGCGGTGGGGAGCTGCCTGGATTCGGGGAACCTGTCTGCTGCCCTCTCCAGCTGTTTTTAGAATGCGGCCTACACCTTCATTTGAAGCCGGGGACTGGAGTTTCGGTCCTTCCCGACGCCGGGCTCCGGGACCGGAGCACGGCGGAAACGGATCTCGTACCTGCACCCCTCCTTGCCTGTGGCCTTCTCTGGGACCCCTCCTGCCGACCTTGGACCATCGGACGCCCAGGAGCCGAAGCGCACCCGCCGCCTGCCTCTCAGAGCCGGATCCCATAAGTAAAAGGCCCCACCGACGCCCTGTCGTGCCCTTATATAAAGCCTGAATTGAACAAATGGAATTCTCCCATAGGGAACTCCTGAGATGGGGGTATGGTGTTTGAGGGGCTACACCTCAAAATTGTTTGGACGTACTAAGCTGAAATTTGGCAGAGACGCGTAGAATATTCACCTGGTGCTGCATACCAAATGTCAGGGAAAAACAATTTAAAAATAAGTAATTGGGAGTAATCTAAAGTTTAAACTGTCAGTTCTTTCTGCTACTTCCTGTTTGGCTAATGTGACAGTTTTCTAATGTAGCCTATGGGGGTATTTTTGGGAAGGCATAACACAGGATAGAGGACGAATTAAGACTTTGGGTTTGTTATGTTAGATAGAGCTTGTCCCAGTGTAGTGCATTTTGTGGTTAAGGTTTTTCAGAAAGTTACAGGTTTTTTTAAATTTAGTAAAATATGCCCCATTTTAAATTTGTTGCTCATGCTCAGTAGCCACCTGCAGGGGGTGTACTCAGAGTAGCTTCAAATGGGTGTACAAATATGGCCGACTTTGAAGCAGTATAATCTGCCGGTTTCTGCCCGGCAACCCCCGGGGAAAATTCAACTCTACAACAAGCCCAGGTGACCTGGCCATTATATGTACAGCTACTGTATCTCACCCATCAGTGGGTAGAGGAAAAAGGAAGGAAGCAATCACCTGAAACTGAGAAAAGAGCGTGATTGGGAATGAGAGTGTGAGTGAGGCAGGTGCTGGCATTTACCATCTGAGGAGTTTATTCATGAAGCAGTGATGACTGGAGAAGTGAGCCTGTGGGGAAGTTGCACATGACAACCAATCAACTGCTCCGTACAATTGAATAGTATGCAAATAATAAATGTTACTTTAATGCTGATTGGTTGCTATGGGCAACTTCTCCATTGGCTCACTTCACCACTTTTATCACTGCTTCATGAATAGATCCCTGAGAGAAGAGTGTGAGATCGGTGGTGTAGGGCAGGAAGGCACTGTAGTTGAGAGTGCTGTACGGACTGGTGTACATGCCCAGCACAGAGGTGACAGTGTTGTTGGAAATGCTGCCCAGCTCTGACCCTGCAGGCCTCCCTGATCTGGCTGCTGCCGCTGCTGCAGCCCGAACCCCCTGCCGGTCCCCTCCATAGACTTCTGCCTGGCCAGTACTGAGGTACTGGGGGTAGCCCAGCTGCGGGAAGGGTATGTCTCTGTCTCTAAAGACAAAGTTTGATAGCTGACAGTGCGCTGCCAACAGCTGTTATTCGGTTGTCACTATGTAGAGGTTTCTCCACCCTCAATTCAGACAGACAATTACAAACATATAGGATACCACTGAGTCAGCGCTGTATGGAGGTCAATACTAGTCGTATTCTTGTAGTCTCTTTCTCTTAGCCCAACAGACGAAAAAGGAAAGAGAAATGCAGGACATAGTGCAGTACCTTAAGGTTAAAAGGTATTTAATCACACATGATCACAACACATAAAACAATGAATCTAAAAGACATCATGGAGTACACCATTTTCTGTCGATTAAATTATACAGCACATGCTGTTTGGCATTCTTTAGTGGACTCAATCCTGCACAGGTAAAGGCAATGGGTAATTACCAGAAAAAGGTAGAAACTGGCACAATACAGTTCTACAGGCGTGCGGACATCAGGCCTTTCCGGCTGCAGCGGGAGAGTTCTCTGGTGTCAATCCGCCCCCCTAATCTGGCATAGATCGTACCACGTCCTCCTCTGGTCAGGTAAGTCCACTGGGGCACCCACGCGTTCCGACCCTGCCTGGGTCTTTCTCAAGGTCAGCTCCCTCTGTTAATGCCTTATCTGTCTCCCAGTCCGGTTTAAAAATCCCTCTCTCTCCTGTGATTGGTCCCGGCACAGCTGGTCACTATACATAGTTAATCCTATTAGTCTCTGACACTCGTGCGCCGGGAACACCTCCCTATGACCCCCTCTCTGAGTGTTTCCAATCAGAATACCGCAACGATCTGTCAGTCCGGTCACGTGATCTCTAGATGAAAACATCATCTTCTCCTCTGGTCATATCTCCACCTCCCTCATGTGAACACACCCAGCATCTCCTCCTCCGGTCATATGAGGAGGCGTGCGCCATCGCGTCATCAGTCATGTGCTCATTCTTTTGTATAATCGTTGCCGCGGTAACCGTTCTTTTCCATAATCACTACGGCGTCAAGAGCATTAGTACCAGTGGTTGTTATGGTGACAGTACTCCAAATCGAGTCCCGGACTGCTTAGATCTCTTTCAAGTCACTGGGGACCAATGGTATACAAGATATTCAACACTCTTATAAACAGATAAGAATCGAATTCTCTATAAAATAAAAAACACATATTAAAACATGCAGTTTCTAAATTCAATAAGATACAATTCAGGTACTAAACACTGAACACTACAAGAACCATTTTACTTCAAAATCTATGTTCAACCCTCCCGGTTGGAGGGTACCCATATCATAGATTAAGCGCATCTCAACCTTAGCCAATTGAGTGGAAATATCACGCCTTCTCCAGTGTTCCTGAACCCACTGTAGGCCCACAAATCGTGTAATAGCTGATATTGAGCACCCATGCACCCTCTTAAAGTGATTAGAGAGTGCATGGGTTTCCAAACCCCTCTTAATGTTCCTGATGTGCTCCCCTAATCTAACTTTCAGCGGTCTGGAAGTCCGCCCTATATAAACCAACTTACACTCACATTCCACTGCATACACCACGTTCTTTGTGGCGCATGTGATGAATTCTTTTATCTCAAAAGTATCACTGACCTGGTTTGAGGAGGTTGTGGACTCGGGGTTTCTTCCGATGACCGGGAAGTGGAACCGCAACTGGGCCGCAGCAGAGATGGCCGGATGTAAGTCTTCCTCATGCAGGATCTGATCGGCGGACAGGAGGCACGTGCGGACGCTAAAGGTCTCCTGAAAGAGAGAACTTGACAGGTGCTGGTAAATCACGGAGGTGCTGGGAGGCACGGAGGTGCTTGGAGGCACAGAGGTACGAAGGTGCTGGAGGCACGGAGGTGTTTGGAGGCACGGAGGTGCTGGAGGCACGGAGGTGCTTGGAGGCACGGAGGTGTTTGGAGGCACGGAAGTGCTTGGAGGCACGGAGGTGCTGGAGGCACGGAGGTGCTGGAGGCACGGAGGTGCTTGGAGGCACGGAAGTGCTTGGAGGCACGGAAGTGCTTGGAGGCACGGAAGTGCTGGAGGCACGGATGTGCTGGAGGCACGGAGCACTGGAGATCACAGGTACAGTTGAACGATGATACTCAGGCGCCGGAGCACTGCCCGGCGTCTAAATTTAAACTTCCCGCCAGGGCCTGATTGGAGGACAGGCCGATGACGTCACCCGCAGCTCCCGAGGACGTCGGACGTGGAGGCCTGCTAGACGGAGCGCCGGACGCCGGGGACCCGCCAGCGAGGACGGCCGCACGGAGACCCAGCGCGCCCGGAGAGGTAAGTATGAAGACCGCGGCGCCGTGACAGTACCCCCTCCTCTAGGAGTGGCCCCTGGACACTTTCCCGGCTTCGTAGGATGTCTAGCATGGAAGATCCGGACTAGTCGAGGAGCCGAGACCTCAGAAGCCTTTATCCAACTTCTCTCCTCAGGACCATATCCTTTCCATTCCACCAGATATTGCAGATTCTTGTGAAGGTAACGCGAGTCTAGAATATTTTTGATCTCGAAGTCTGTTCCTGTTTCAGTCTCCACTGAGGTGGGGCTAGAGGTCTTTGAATGGAAACGATTAAGGACGAGAGGACGAAGAAGAGAAACATGGAAGGCGTTCGGTATACGTAGGTGTGAAGGTAAACCCAGCTTGCAGACCACAGGATTCAGGACTTGTAGCACAGGGTAAGGACCGATGAATCTTGGAGCAAACTTCATGGTGGGCACCTTCAACCGGAGATTACGTGTGGACAGCCATACCCTGTCGCCAACCTTGTATTGTGGAGCGGCTCGCCGTTTCTTATCCGCAAAGAACTTGTACCGGACTGAAACCTTCTTAAGATTAGCATGAACCTTACTCCAAATTTGTCTGAAGTGTAGTAGAGTGGACGTTACGGCTGGAACCTCTTCCATCGGAAGGCTTAGTAATTCTGGAACACTTGGATGGAACCCATAGTTGATGAAAAATGGAGATTCACCAGTGGAAGAATGAAACGAATGATTATGGGCAAACTCTGCCCAAGGTAACAACTCCACCCAGTTGTCCTGTGAAGGGGAGAGATAAAGACGGAGGAAAGTCTCTAGATCTTGATTGACTCGTTCCGTTTGTCCATTCGTTTGGGGATGATAAGCAGAGGAAAACGTAAGTTTAATCTGTAGAGTCGAACAGAGGGCTTTCCAAAACCTTGCGGTGAACTGTACCCCACGATCAGAGACTATTTCCTGTGGCAACCCATGCAACCGAAAATGTTCTTGGATGAACAGTAGAGCTAGTTTCGGGGCTGTTGGTAGACCAGTCAAAGGAACGAAGTGTGCCATCTTCGAAAAATGGTCGACGATTACCCAAACGGTGTTGCAACCCTTGGAATGGGGCAAGTCAGTGATGAAGTCCATGGAAATATGAGTCCAGGGTTTCATAGTAATGGACAGAGGACGAAGCAACCCAGCAGGAGGTAAACGGGGAGATTTATGCTGTGTACACTGGGGACAGGAATTAACGTAATCCTGTACATCCTTCCTCATGGAGTCCCACCAGTAATATCTTTGCAGAAACTTGTACATCTTCTGGGCGCCGGGATGACCGGAGAATTTGGAGATATGGGCCCACTGAAGTATCCTCGACCGGAATTTGACCGGTACGGACATTCTTCCAGGAAGAGGACCTGGAGTAGTCGAGGCAGCAGAGACAGAAATTGGATTTAGAATTAAACTCCGTTCAAAGGAATCCTCATCATCTGTGGGAGTTTGTGAACGGGACAGTGCATCCGCTTTGGTATTGAAAGTCCCGGCTCGGTATTTGATAATGAAAGAAAATCGAGTGAAGAAGAGTGCCCATCTAGCTTGGCGAGGATTCAAACACTGTGCGGTTTTGATATACAACTAATTTTTGTGATCAGTGTAAATGGTAGTCACATGTTTGGCCCCCTCTAAGAGATATCTCCACTCTTCCAAGGCAGATTTAATCGCCAAGAGTTCCTGGTCTCCAATAGTGTAATTCCGTTCAGCTGGAGAGAATTTACGAGAGTGAAAGCCGCACGGATGTAATTTCTTATCTGAGGCATACTGAGAGAGAACGGCCCCAACTCCGACCGAGGATGCGTCGACTTCTAGGAAGAAAGGTTCCTCGAAATTTGGTTGTTGGAGTACTGGAGCGGACATAAAAGCTGATTTCAAGTGGGAAAAGGCCTCTATTGCTTCGGGAGACCACAACCCCGGGTTGGAACCCTTTCTCGTTAGGGCGGTAATGGGTGCAACAATGGTGGAGAAACCTCTAATGAACTTTCTATAATAGTTCGCAAAACCCAGGAACCTTGTATTGCTTTCAAGGAGAGTGGCTGTGCCCAGTCCCGAATGGCAGAGAGTTTCTCCGGATCCATGCGAAGCTCCTTCCCCGAGATAATATAACTGAGGAACGGTATTGATGTTACTTCAAAGGTACACTTGGACATCTTGGCATAGAGATGATTCTCACGTAGACGGCGGAGTACCTCTTTGACTTGTAATCTGTGTTCAGCAAGGTCTTTTGAAAAAATCAGGATGTCATCCAAATACACCACGACACTTAGGTATAACATGTCTCGGAATATTTCGTTGACGAATCCCTGGAAGACAACAGGAGCATTGCTAAGACCGAACGGCATCACCAGGTACTCATAATGCCCATCCCGGGTATTGAAGGCGGTCTTCCATTCATCTCCCTCTCTGATGCGTATAAGGTTATAGGCCCCCCTCAAATCGAGCTTGGAAAAAACATGGGCACCACGAACTCTATCAAATAACTCTGTGATTAGAGGCAAGGGGTATTTATTTTTGATGGTAATATCATTTAAGCCGCGGTAGTCGATACATGGTCTTAACCCTCCGTCCTTTTTTTTCACGAAGAAAAAGCCCGCTCCAGCCGGGGAAGTAGAGGGGCGGATGAATCCCTTGTGAAGATTGGTTTTGATATAGTCAGACATAGCCTGTGTCTCTGGGAGAGACAGAGGATAAATGCGACCCCGAGGCGGCATTTTTCCAGGGATAAGGTCAATGGGGCAGTCCCAAGCTCTATGGGGTGGTAACTGGTCGGATGCTTGTTCCGAAAACACGTCTCTAAATTCTTGGTATGCCTCTGGAATAGGTTCCTCCTCTGCCTTAGAAGAAACACGAAGCGGACAAACGGGTGAGACAGTTAACGTGACAAAAAGAACCCCAAGAATCTGTGCGGTCTTCCAATCGATATGGGGATTGTGACTTTTGAGCCAAGGTATTCCGAGAACCAGATCGTGATGCATTTCCGGGATCACCAGGAACTCCAAGTATTCTTGATGTAGAGCCCCGACCTGTAGTTTAACTGGAACCATGCGTTCTGTTATGATACCCTTGGATATCCTAGTACCATTGATGGCTGTCAAGGAAATAGGCCGTTCGATGGACCGTACTTCCAAATTCAGGCTTTGAACACAGAGGGAAGAAACGAAATTCCCCGCAGCTCCAGAGTCCAACAGGGCTTCAAAAGACTTGGAAGTGGCCTTGGTGATTAACGTTACAGGAAGCAAACAGTCCGAAGTGGGAGAAGATTTGGTCGTAACCCCCAACTTGACTCCTCCGGAACAAGCTAGGCCTTCTCGTTTCCCGGACGGGATTTGCAGGACTTGATGAAGTGACCCGCAGCTCCGCAGTACAGGCAGAGCTTACCCTCATGACGACGTTGCCGCTCCTCCGGGGACAATCGGGATCGGTTAATCTGCATGGGTTCGTCTGGACTTGGACCCACCGCTTGCCTTGCAGGAGGAAGCCGGAACCTAGAACGATCCAATCGACTTCGTTCTCCTCCACGTTCCTGCATCCGGAGATCTACCTTGACACAGAGGGAGATCAATTCCTCTAAAGAATCCGGAAGCTCTCGAGTGACCAACTCGTCCTTCAGGCGATCAGAAAGACCGTTCCAGAAAGCAGCTCTCAGAGCCTCATTATTCCAATGAAGTTCAGAGGCAATGGTTTGGAAATGAACCACATACTGACCCACGGATCGGGAGCCTTGACGGATGCGGAGTAAGTCAGAAGAGGCCGAGGTCATCCTGCCGGGCTCGTCAAAAATTCGTCGAAAAGACGTGATGAATTCGGAGTAATTGGAAACCAGTGAATCAGAACGTTCCCATAATGGAGACACCCAGTCCAAGGCAGATCCTTCTAGCAGAGAAATAATATATGCTACCTTGGACCGGTCTGTAGGAAAGTTGTGAGCTAGTAGCTCGAAATGTACCTCGCATTGGTTTAAGAAACCACGACAATTCTTAGGATTCCCATTGTAACGGGATGGCGTAGGCAGCTGAAGGCGCGGAGTGGCACCGGCCGATGGTTGGACATTGCTGGAGGTGGCAAGTGGTGCAGCTACCGGAACTGGTGCCGGAATTACTGAGGCTAGAGACGCCTGAATCTGATCCAGACGTCCGGACAACTCCTGGAGGTACTGCATCACCTGACCTTGTGCCGCTTCCTGACTTTGTACACGGGAAGCCAGGTCCTGGATGGCACTTGAGTCCGTGTTCCGATTCCCCGGGTCCATGGGGCCTGAGTATACTATCACTGACCTGGTTTGAGGAGGTTGTGGACTCTGGGTTTCTTCCGATGACCGGGAAGTGGAACCGCAACTGGGCCGCAGCAGAGATGGCCGGATGTAAGTCTTCCTCATGCAGGATCTGATCGGCGGACAGGAGGCACGTGCGGACGCTGAAGGTCTCCTGAAAGAGAGAACTTGACAGGTGCTGGTAAATCACGAAGGTGCTGGGAGGCACGGAGGTACGAAGGTGCTGGAGGCACGGAGGTGCTTGGAGGCACGGAGGTGCTGGAGGCACGGAGGTGCTTGGAGGCACGGAAGTGCTTGGAGGCACGGAGGTGCTGGAGGCACGGAGGTGCTTGGAGGCACGGAAGTGCTTGGAGGCACGGAAGTGCTTGGAGGCATGGAAGTGCTTGAAGGCACGGATGTGCTGGAGGCACGGATGTGCTGGAGGCACGGAGCACTGGAGATCACAGGTACAGTTGAACGATGATACTCAGGCGCCGGAGCACTGCCCGGCGTCTGAATTTAAACTTCCCGCCAGGGCCTGATTGGAGGACAAGCCGATGACGTCACCCGCAGCTCCCGAGGACGTCGGACGTGGAGGCCTGCTAGACGGAGCGCCGGACGCCGGGGACCCGCCAGCGAGGACAGCCGCACGGAGACCCAGAGCGCCCGGAGAGGTAAGTATGAAGACCGCGGCGCCGTGACAAAAAGGTTTTTCATTGATATCTATTTGGCTTATCTTGCTTTGGTTTAACATTTTAATTTCTTTACAGGCCATACAAGACATACACCTATAAAAGCTCTTTGACTTAATTCTTGAGGGGTCTTTTACTGGTGGACAGGCACTCCTTACAAGGTTATTCCCTATATTGGATGCCTTACGATAGATACACAACGGTTTGGAGGGCAAGGCTAACCCCAATACTGGGTCCTTTTTTAAAATTCCCCAGTGCCGTGTCATAATTTTCTCAGTTGATCTATACTGATCATTATATGTGGTCACAAAGGCCCATCCAAAGTCTTTTTTCCTAGTATCAATTCCTTTAGATTCTTTACTTTTGTCCATCAATAAGACTTCTCTATCCAACATCTCTGTCTCTTTAGTGGCCTTTTCTATCCAGTTTTTGTTATAACCACAGGCCGTAAAATTGTCCCGCATCTTACCTGCCTGTAACTGGAAAATATCATTTTTAGAGCAATTCCTTTTAACTCTTTTTAATTGCCCTGCAGGGATGGATCGAAGCCAGTTAGGATGGTGACAAGTTGCTGCATTAATATAACTTAAGGAGTCTGTATTTTTAGTATATGTTCTTGTCTGTAATTCATTATTTTCCACATATATAGTGATGTCTAAAAAATGTATTGCCTCTCGGCTGCTAGTAAAGGAGAACTCTATATTTAGAGTATTATTATTTAGATATGTACAAAATTCCTTAAGGGATTCCTCCTCTCCCCGCCAAAAGAACAAGACATCGTCTATATACTGGGACCAGGACACCCGAATTGATGGTCCGCCCAAATGTGCTCATCCTCCCATCTCCCCATGAACATATTGGCATAACTCAGGGCGACCTGGTGCCCATAGCGGTCCCGATCTTCTGCAGAAAGAAGTCCCCCTTAAAGGCAAAGTAGTTCTGTAGGATGAATGTCACAGCTTCAACCAGAAATTTTTGTAGTCCCTCAACCAAATTACTTTTTCCTAGAGTTTCAGTTACAGCTCTAATACCATCTTGATGGTCTATGATGGTATATAATGACCGAACATCGGCCGTCACCATGATCAGGTCACTGTCCCATTCAATCTCTTTAATTAGCCTAAGGACATCCTTGGTGTCCTTTAGGTGTGATTTATTTAATGGCACCAAGGGTTGCAAATGATAATCCACAAACTGGGATAGATTTGCTGTTGCTGAATCTATTCCCGATACTATAGGTCTCCCCGGCAGATCCACCAGACTCTTGTGGATCTTGGGGAGAACATATAGTAACGGGATAACCTGTTCCATATTGATGATGAATTTTTGTTCATCTTCATTAAGTATTTCATTCATCCTATATTTATCAACGAGGGATTGCAGTTTTTTCTAAGTTTCCGCTGTTGGGTCAGTCCGCAACTTCCAATAAGTAGTGCGGTCCCCCAATTGATGGGTAATCTCAGCTTCATAATCTATAGTATTCATCACTACAACCCCTCCGCCTTTATCGGCGGGTTTAATAGTGATTTCTTCCCTCTCTTGTAATTCCTTTAAAGCATTTCTTTCCTTACCAGTTAGATTATGTTTTTGCCCTCCTTTCTTGACTTTCTTTAAATCATCATGGACAAATGTATAGAAAGTTTCTATAAAGTTTCCTTTACAGAAAGTCGGATAGAATATCGACTTTGGTCTAAAAGGTTTATACTCCACCTCTTCCGAGGTCACCGGGCTCTCTATTTCCTTACCCAAGAAAAACTTTACAGTTAATTTTCTGATGTACCTCTGTAAGTCTACAAAGAGAGAGAATTGATTGATAGAATTAGAGGGTGCATATTATAACACTTTTTCAAGGACACTCTTTTCATATATATTCAAGGGGTATCTACTCAGGTTGAAGATTTTCACCCTTCCTCTAGATTGATTTTCTCCCAAAGCAAGATAAACCAAATAGATATCAATGAAAAACCTTTTGAGATAAAAGAATTCATCACATGCGCCACAAAGAACGTGGTGTATGCAGTGGAATGTGAGTGTAAGTTGGTTTATATAGGGCGGACTTCCAGACCGCTGAAAGTTAGATTAGGGGAGCACATCAGGAACATTAAGAGGGGTTTGGAAACCCATGCACTCTCTAATCACTTTAAGAGGGTGCATGGGTGCTCAATATCAGCTATTACACGATTTGTGGGCCTACAGTGGGTTCAGGAACACTGGAGAAGGCGTGATATTTCCACTCAATTGGCTAAGGCTGAGATGCGCTTAATCTATGATATGGGTACCCTCCAACCGGGAGGGTTGAACATAGATTTTGAAGTAAAATGGTTCTTGTAGTGTTCAGTGTTTAGTACCTGAATTGTATCTTATTGAATTTAGAAACTGCATGTTTTAATATGTGTTTTTTATTTTATAGAGAATTCGATTCTTATCTGTTTATAAGAGTGTTGAATATCTTGTATACCATTGGTCCCCAGTGACTTGAAAGAGATCTAAGCAGTCCGGGACTCGATTTGGAGTACTGTCACCATAACAACCACTGGTACTAATGCTCTTGACGCCGTAGTGATTACGGAAAAGAACGGTTACCGCGGCAACGATTATACAAAAGAATGAGCACATGACTGATGACGCGATGGCGCACGCCTCCTCATATGACCGGAGGAGGAGATGCTGGGTGTGTTCACATGTGGGAGGTGGAGATATGACCAGAGGAAAAGATGATGTTTTCATCTAGAGATCACGTGACCGGACTGACAGATCGTTGCGGTATTCTGATTGGAAACACTCAGAGAGGGGGTCATAGGGAGGTGTTCCCGGCGCACGAGTGTCAGAGACTAATAGGATTAACTATGTATAGTGACCAGCTGTGCCGGGACCAATCACAGGAGAGAGAGGGATTTTTAAACCGGACTGGGAGACAGATAAGGCATTAACAGAGGGAGCTGACCTTGAGAAAGACCCAGGCAGGGTCGGAACGCGTGGGTGCCCCAGTGGACTTACCTGACCAGAGGAGGACGTGGTACGATCTATGCCAGATTAGGGGGGCGGATTGACACCAGAGAACTCTCCCGCTGCAGCCGGAAAGGCCTGATGTCCGCACGCCTGTAGAACTGTATTGTGCCAGTTTCTACCTTTTTCTGGTAATTACCCATTGCCTTTACCTGTGCAGGATTGAGTCCACTAAAGAATGCCAAACAGCATGTGCTGTATAATTTAATCGACAGAAAATGGTGTACTCCATGATGTCTTTTAGATTCATTGTTTTATGTGTTGTGATCATGTGTGATTAAATACCTTTTAACCTTAAGGTACTGCACTATGTCCTGCATTTCTCTTTCCTTTTTCGGTCTGTTGGGCTAAGAGAAAGAGACTACAAGAATACGACTAGTATTGACCTCCATACAGCGCTGACTCAGTGGTATCCTATATGTTTGTAATTGTATGTCTCTGTCTCTGGCTTTCTCTCCGGCAGGGGAAGGTGACATCGGTGGAGGAAGTGCTGCCCACCTCAGACACTGCAGGCCTCCTCGATCCAGCTGCGGCCACTGCTGATGCTGCCAGAACCCCCTGCTGGTCTCCTTTGTTGACTGCCGCATGGCCAGCGCTGAGGTACTGGGGGTAGCCCAGCTACGGGAAGAGTATGTCTCTGCCTCGGGCTCTCTCTCCGGCAGGGGAAGGAAGGGCTGATTCTCTGGCACAACAGGGAGGGCTGGGCTGCGGGAACACAGCACTGGAAGAAACAGGAGGCCAAACTTGTGACCAAAAAGTGAGCAGTGCAGTGATCAGCCCCCTGGTCTTTCCCTCTCTCTGGGTGCAGAGCTGTATTCTACAGAGAGAGCTGGAATGGGAAGAAGGGGAACGGCACCTGACACACACATACACGCGCAACACCTGACACACATACATATACACGTGCGGCACCTGACACACACACATAGCATCAGACACAATAATATAAACATGCAGCACCGGACACACACATACACACGCAGCACTTGACACATACATATACACACACAGCATCAGACACACTAATATACACATGCAGCACCTGACTCACACAAACATATACACACAGAGCATCTAACACACACATATACAATTGCAGCACCTGACACTCACACACATGTACACGTGCAGCACCTGACACACACACATGTACACGCACAGCACCTGACGCACACACATGTACACATGCAGCACCTGATGCACACTCATGTACATGCGCAGCACCTGACGCACACTCATGTACACGCGTAGCACCTGACGCACACTCATGTACACGCGCAGCACCTGACACACACATACGTATTCATGCACAACACCAGACACACGCTTATACACACGCGGAGCACCTGATACTCACACACATATCCACCCGCAACACCTGACACACACACACACGTGCGGCAGCTGACGCATACACACGCAGCATTAGACACACTCATATAAACATGCAGCACCTGAAACAAATATATACACGCAGCACCTGACACACACAGGACCTGACACACACACACATATACACGTGCGGTACCTGACACCACACACTCACACGTACAAGCAATGCATTTCACGCCTACCTCCTGCCTCAGTCACAGGCTGCTGCCGCCTACCCCCCTCCCTGCATCAGCTGCAAAGGTAGCAAAGTATTTTGACCAAAGTCTAAACAATTCTGTTCTGAAACCTGTTGTAACTCTTCCACTCAAACTCCAAAAAGCAATGAAATTCCGATCATTAAGGCTGACACCTTAATGGACATGTTCCTTGCGCAATACAGATATGGTATGCCATCACAGCCTGTGGGTAAGTGCAGATTCAGCACTCTCACAGAGTGAGATTGCTGTCACTCACACAATGGTGGAGCTGCTAATTCACAGATTTGTGTGCTCATTGGAATACACACATGCAGTCTATGCAACTGAAGGTCTGAGCAGTTTTGTGGTGCTCCCATCCCACACAGTGCCCACAACCATCCCATTCGGTCACCACAACAATCCCACCTTGTTACAACTACAGCCTTCTCACTCCATACATCCATCTCACAGAGGGGCAGATTTATTAAGCTTGGTGAAGTGATAAAGTGGAAAGTGATAAAGGACCAGCCAATCAGATCCTAACTGCCACGTTACAGGCTGGGTTTGAAAAATGACAGTTAGGAGCTGACTGGCTGGTCCTTTATCACCTTCCACTTTATCACTTCACCGAGCTTAATAAATCTGCCCCTTAGTATACACATTTAGCTCCCTCAAACATCTGCACACATTTAGCTCCCTCAAACATCTGCACCAGTTTTCTACCCATCCATGCCAGTGTTTTCAACCCATCTGCATCGTTGCCCCCATCCGCACCACTCTATCTCCCTTCCCATACTTGCTGCTTAATCTACCCCCTATCCACACCACGCTTACCCCATTCATGTAGCTGAGATCCTGAAGGTAAGTTTCGTGGGTCACTATTGGGGGGGGGTGTTTGCCCTATCCAACCGACCCAAGGATTAGGCCTAGCTGCCCCCCCCCCAAGGGAAGGTAAAAATACTTATCCCCTCCGATGGTGGGACTGTATTCCCCTCATCCATGCTGCTCTGCCGTTTCTTTCCATCTGACTGCTCTTACCCCTCCCACATCTGTGCTGCTCTTTCCCCCTCTTCCACACGACACTGTCCACCCATCCACACAGCTCTGTCTCCCCACCATCTGTGCCACTGTCTTTCCTCCATCTGTTGCACTCTGTCTTACCTCCCCCCATCTGTGGAGGTAATTCAGAGTTGATCGCGGATGTGCTAAATTTAGCACATCTACGATCATTTACTCATGGGGGGGGGACGCACAGGGATAGTCCACCCCGCATGTCAGGCCCTACCCCCCCACCACAGGTATAAAAGCATTGCACGGCGGCGATGCTTTTGTACCTGAGAAGTAGCTCCCTGGCAGCGCAGCTCCTGCGCTCTTGGCAGGGGGATAACCGCCGCAGCCCCCCCCCCCCCCCAATGGTCCGGAAATGCCTCCGTTGTGCGGACCATGCCACGCCAACGGCATTCTAACGCTGTTTGCACGCCCCCCTCCTTCCCCGCAACCACCTCTGCCTATCAATCAGGCAGGGTGATCGCAGTCAGTGAGATGCTGATAGCATCTCACTGGGCTCCCGGGGTACGCACGCGCAGTGCGGCCATTGTGCGTGCGCACCCCACAAACTAATTCAGACTGCGATCGCTGCGGCTGCAGTCTGCATTATCTTGTGTTTCTTTGTCACCCCCTCATCAATGCTGCTTAGTCTTCCCTCTATCCACACACTTCTGTTCCCCCAACCACACTGCTCTGTCTCCTCCCTCCAATCAACAACACTCTTACCTCATCTGAGCAGCTTTGTCTTCCGCTCAGACCTTCAGCTGCATAGACTGCATGTGTGTATTCCAATGAGCACACAAATCTGTGAATTAGCAGCTCCACCATTGTGTGAGTGACAGCAATCTCACTCTGTGAGAGTGCTGAATCTGCACTTACCCACAGGCTGTGATGGCATACCATATCTGTATTGCGCAAGGAACACGTCCATTAAGGCGTCAGCCTTAATGATCGGAATTTCATTGCTTTTTGGAGTTTGAGTGGAAGAGTTACAACAGGTTTCTGAAATGCCAGATCATGTGTAAGAAGCCTTAATGGGACATGAGAAACCGTAAGGTTTTTTTGTCTATGGAATATATATATATATATATATATATATATATATATGTCATTTTAGACGAATTATATTGATTATTAAATTGTTTAAATACCAGCGCTTTTTTCTCCATGTAGTGGAATTCTTGTGTATACTTTAGCATAGGTGGGGTGAGTATATCCACCAAAAAAGCAGCTGGTATTTAAATTACCGACTGGTGCTGGGTCAAACACATTTTGTTCTTTTATTATGTACATGGGCAGACTAGATGGGCCGAGTGCTTCTTACATGCCAGCAAAATTCAATTCATCAATGGTTATGTTGCCAATATTTAACTATGTAAATAGTTATGTTGCCAATATTTCATCACTTTTATATACTGTGCCTGCAAGGCCATAGGGGGTAATTCTGAGTTGATCGCAGCAGCAAGTTTGTTAGCAATTGGGCAAAACCATGGCCCTCATTCCGAGTTGTTCGCTCGGTATTTTTCATCGCATCGCAATGAAAATCCGCTTAGTACGCATGCGCAATGTTCGCACTGCGACTGCGCCAAGTAACTTTGCTATGTAGAAAGTATTTTTACTCACGGCTTTTTCATCGCTCCGGCGAACGTAATGTGATTGACAGGAAATGGGTGTTACTGGGCGGAAACACGGCGTTTTATGGGCGTGTGGCTGAAAACGCTACCGTTTCCGGAAAAAACGCAGGAGTGGCTGGAGAAACGGTGGGAGTGCCTGGGCGAACGCTGGGTGTGTTTGTGACGTCAACCAGGAACGACAAGCACTGAACTGATCGCACAGGCAGAGTAAGTCTGGAGCTACTCTGAAACTGCTAAGTAGTTAGTAATCGCAATATTGCGAATACATCGGTCGCAATTTTAAGAAGCTAAGATTCACTCCCAGTAGGCGGCGGCTTAGCGTGTGTAACTCTGCTAAATTCGCCTTGCGACCGATCAACTCGGAATGAGGGCCAATGTGCACTGCAGGTGTGGCAGATATAACATTTGCAGAGAGAGTTAGATTTGGGTGGGTTATTTTGTTTCTGTGCAGGGTAAATACTGACTGCTTTATTTTTACACTGCAATTTAGATTTCATTTTGAATACACCCCACCCAAATCTAACTATCTCTGCACATGTTATATCTGTTCCCCCTGCAGTGCACATGGTTTTGCCCAACTGCTAACAAACTTAATGCTGCAATCAACTCAGAATTAGGTCCATAGGTGGTCATTCCGAGTTGTTCGCTCTCTAGCAGTTTTTTGCAGCCATGCAAACGCTATGCCGCCTCCCACTGGGAGTGTATTTTAGCTTAGCAGAAGTGCAAACGAAAAGGATTGCAGAGCGTCGGAAAACTTTTTTTGTACAGTTTTAGAGTAGCTCAATACCTACTCAGCGCTTGCGATCACTTCAGACTGTTAAGTTCCTGTATTGACGTCACGAACACGCCCTGCGTTTGCCCAGGCACGCCTGCGCTTTTCCTGGCATGCCTGCGTTTTTCCGAACACTCCCTGAAAACGGTCAGTTGACACCCAGAAACGCCCACTTCATGTCAATCACTCTGTGGCCAGCAGTGCGACTGAAAAGCTTCGCTAGACCTTGTGTGAAACTAAATCATTCATTGCATTAGTACGACGCACGTGCGCATTGCTGTTTTTTTGCCTCATCGCTGCAGAGCGAACGAAAGCAGCTAGCGATCAATTCGGAATGACCCCCATAGTCCCTATCAGACTAGAACCATCAATGGTTTCCCCTCAATGGTTAAAAACTATCAACCATCAATGGCTCTAAACCTAATGTTCCCAATGCTCAAAGCTCCCCTTACAGCACTCTATGATAATGAAACAGGAACAACTGAAAAGATTCCGGACAAATGCTTGCTTATCACTTTGGCAGGCACTAAGCGAGAGCTCTCACGCAATATCTCTGAATGCTGCATGAAACATTGAATTTGCTGCATTATTGCCAATGATTACAGTTAGAAAGTACGGGTGCAAGTCAATAAATTACTTGAGTGTTAATTACGCTAAAGCATATGCATCAGGTTTATGCAAAATGAAAAATAGTATTTATGACCAAATGGCACTGTCTCTCCTTACTGCCGCATCATAGCCTCCACTTCAACTGTTTTTGTCGTTTCTCCTTAATTCCCCACTGCATGTTACACTTCCATGAATTGCGCATTCTGCCCACTGTAACCTATGAATATCACCCTAGATGGAAGACTTGCCTGTACTGTTTTGAAAGTGTAAATCTCTGAATATTTTTTTTCCCTGCCTATTAAGCACCTTAAGTCCTGTTAGAGAAAGAGCACTATATAAATAATAATAACAATAATAATAATAATAATAATAATAGTAAAAAAGACAAAAATGTCACAGCACTGTAGTAGGAAACTATGAGATACGTGTCATTTTGATATTGCAACCACTGTTCTCAACTGCGTACATGCAGATGTTACCAGTGTTCACAGTTCAGCTTTTGATAAAGTTGGTTTTAAAAGACGGTAGATAGGGGAAGTGTTAATCCAGACTCTGTTATAGAACAATGGTGGTGATTCAGACCTGATCGTAGATGTGCTAAATTTAGCCATCTACGATCAGCTTCCCTGAAATGCGTGGGAATACCC
Source organism: Pseudophryne corroboree (assembly GCF_028390025.1). Lineage (NCBI taxonomy): Eukaryota > Metazoa > Chordata > Amphibia > Anura > Myobatrachidae > Pseudophryne > Pseudophryne corroboree. The sequence continues at coordinate 308,909,129 of NC_086449.1, read as the reverse complement.
AGCACAGGGCTAGTCCACCCCGCATGTCAGGGCCTACCCCCCTCCCTGAACAAGTACAAAATCAGTGCTTTGGTCGTCTAACCCAGTGATATATGTCTCTCCTGTTTGTGGATTCTCCAGCTTGTGCTTCCAGGTATTCCAGCTCCTGTGACCTTGCTCCACTAAAGAGACCCGCACCAGTTACCATCCTGCGGTGCAACCTGACTCAGCAGTGTTCCAGCATTGCATCATGTGTTCTGCAGTGATCCGTCACTGGCTTCCAGCTTCCAGCATTGTTCTAGCATTGCTTCCAGCAGTGTTCCGGTATTGCTCCTAGTTCTCATCGCCTGCCAACATCGCTATTCGAGTTCCTTAGTGGCTTCATCACAGGCTTCCAGCTTCCAGCATTGTTCCAGCATTGCTTTCAGCTGCCAGCGGTGTTCCTGAGTCACCTCCAGCTCTCAGCGGTGTTCTGCATCACTACCTGTATCGCTCTACATCTCCTACGGTGTTCCAGCATCGATCTGGTTACCATCCACCACACAACATCGAACCACAGTTACCACTGATACTCACTATCGGACTCTAACTTCATCAGAGAGTTCAATACCCTATCTGTCTGCATCGGTTCCATCCGGCATCCCTGACAATTCTTCCAAGTTCCCTTCAACCTCTGTGTACCCGTTCCAACTCCAGCTTCCAGAGAGTCATCTGTTGGGCAGTACCTGCTCATTCGTCATACAGTGGTTAGCTGTGGCCTATGGACTTTACCAACTCTGGATCTTGCAAGGACTTTGTCACCTCTCTCCTGCATAGCCACAGTACTTATTACCACTGCGCTCCTGGGAACTGTACTGCTATTATACCCTGCACATCTACTGTTAACGTTTACTGAATTGCTCAAGTGTCTAACTGTGTGTTCAATAAACAGATTATGTTTTATATATCTACATGGTTGTATGTCCAGGAACCATATCCTACCTCCACGGTTCACGTACACGCCAGCCCCTATGTCTGAGGCTTCTCCAGGTTAGCCTCAGCTCTCAGTTGTGACAGGTACATAGTACCAACGGTATAACACCTTATACACATTTTCCTTTATCTTAACACAGATACAGCTGGAGGTTGCGTTATCCCATATCTCTCCCCACTCCTCTTTGCCCAAAGTGACACCCATATCTCTCTCCCAGGCCAATTCTATGTGATCTTTGGAAGGGTCAGAGCTCTGTAATAGCAAGGCACAGAGGTCAGAGATGAGACCTTTCGTAGAAGAGCGTCTCGTACATATACTTTTAAGAGAGGCCTAGAAGAGAGAGTGGTATGGACCTTGGAGTGAAAGTGTCTAAGTTGGAGGTATCGAAAAAATTCACTATGATGGAGAGAAGATTGTGTCTGAATCTGGGTAAACAATGGCAAAGCTGTATTAGAGGTTATGTCATTAAGAAAGTAAACATTCCCCTGTTTCCAGAGTGAAAAAACAGTTTTAACCATTCTTGGAGGAAGTCAGGGTTATGGAACAGTGGTATATGAGGGGATGGGCTAGGGGACAACTGCAGTTTCCTCACTACAAGATCCCAAACATATAAAGAGCAGGCCGCCACTGGGTGAGATGATATGGTACGAGGGTGGATGGATCTCAAAAAGACACCACAGGAGGAAAGTGCGGAGAGTCCCACACCATTGAGCACAGGAAGCCATCTGAGCTGCGTGTAATAGTATTTAAAGTTGGATATACCGAAGCCTCCCCACATAGATGGCCATTGCAATAATGAAAGTTTAATTCTAGGGTGTTTGTTGGCCCAAACGAAAGGGGAGGTTTGATGCTGCAAGAATTTAAAGATGTAGGGGGGGACATAGATCGGGATATAAAATCCTAGGGAGACCATTCATCTTTACAGAGTTGGCACATCCAATCAATGAGATAAAATAGGAGGACCTAGTTTGAAGATCAGAACGTAGTGTTCACTCTAGGCTGTTTTAGGAGGGCGCCGCGCCCTGCCCGTTTTTTAACAGGCAAAACCCGCCCTGCCCCTTTTGCGGCGCCCTTCTAGAACAGCCGCCCGCTCCCTGCCCTCCCGGCGTGTATAGATGCCGTGCGCATGCGCGCAGCATCCATTCACGCATTGGGAGAGGGCTGGGGGAAGCCCAGCACCGACGGAGGTGCTGGGCACGCCCCCAACAGTGACGTCGCCGGCCACAGACGCTCTCTATAGTAGCGTCTGTGGGCCGCACCGCCCCCTAAAATGATGGAGGCGTGGCCACGCCCCCTAATTTGCATGGCCGTGCCCCCATTTCGGGCATGTCGCCCCGGAGTCCGGCGCCCTGCCCCTTTTCACTCCTAGAGTGAACACTAAGAACGTATTCGGTCCAAAAGTCATGGGAAGTTTGCTTGAAAAAGTTTGATGGTGTCTGTGGGTTAGATACAGTGGGGATTGAAAGTTTGGGCACCCCAGGCAAAAATTCATTTTAATGTGCAAAAAGAAGCCAAGGAAACAAGGAAAAATCTCCAAAAGGCATCAAATTACAGATTAGACATTATTATAACATGTCAAAAAAAGTTTGATTTTATTTCCAGCATTTACACTTTCAAAAGAACAGAAAACAAAAAATGGCGTCTGCAAAAGTTTGGGCACCCTGCAGAGTTAATACCTTGTACTGCCCCCTTTGGGGCTTTTTGTAGCCAGCCAAGAGTCTTTTAATTCTTGTTTGAGGTATCTTCACCCATTCTTCCTTACAAAAGTCTTCCAGTTCTTTGAGATTCCTAGGCTGTCTGTGACGCACTGCTCTTTTAAGGTCTATCCATAGATTTTCAATTATGTTGAGGTCAGGAGATTGTGAAGGCCATGGCAAAACCTTCAGTTTACGCCTCTTGATGTAATCCAGGGAAGGGGAGTGTGGCACCAACCAACATAGGCTGTGTGGCCTGACTGAGAACAAAATGGCCGAGGCCAAAAGAGTATATAACATTCCCAGTAAATGGGGATATAACCTGTGTCGGGAAAGGAGTTAAGGGAGAGGGGAGAGAGAGAGAAAGGCAAAAAGATAGGAGGGAGAAGAGAAAAAAAAGGGGGGGGGAAGAAAAGAAGGAGTAGAGAAGGGGGAAGAACTAGGAAAGGAAAAGTAGGGTAGAGTGATAGCAAAGGGAGTAATGTTGCAACTACATGGGGTCCACATACTGTAGTAGGTTAAATATCTTAGAACCAAACAATGAAATGACCAGTCACCATGTGACCAGAAACATGAAGGTAAAATGTACAGTAATAGACATAGCAGGTGAAGCATCATAAAAGCTATCAGACAGAGGGCCTGAAATAAACTAAGGGGGTCCATGGAGCAGGGACCAGGTCATCCGGCTCCATGGAGGGCCCTCAGCTGTCAGAGGGTCTATTGTTACTAAATATATGTTAATCGCAAAGTATCAATTTAACATATAAAAGGAAACAAATTATAAAACATAAAGGATAAGAAGGAGGTCCAGAGAACAGAGGACGGACAGTCCATTTCAAGGAGAACCTCCAGCAAATAGATGCAATGGCATAGTGAAATCAATAGAAGAAATGAGGGCAGGTGATCAGGGGGATCACAGTCTTTGTCCCTATGATGAGACACTCTTGTCCAGTCTAACGAGGCCGTTGTGATTTCAGGGAAGCAGGTGGGTGGATAGAAGAGGACGATGACTCTGGGAGAAGATTAAGTTTGTGAAGCTGTTCCTGCCCTTGTGCCAGAGTCTTAATTGCATAATTGATGCCATTAAAAGAAAGATGCAACAGGAAGGGGAATCCCCATCGATATAGAATTTGGTGTTGACGGAGAAGCCTAGTAATCGGTTGGAGGTCTCACCTTTTCTGAATGGTCGAAGGCACCAAGTCCTAATAAATTTGTAGTTGCATGCCCTCAAAGTATATGTCAGTGGAATCCTTGATGGAAACAATTATTTGTTCCTTCGAACAGTAATAATGAAGATGGGCTATAATGTCCCAAGGAGGCTGTGATGTTTACGGTTAAGCCCGCAAGGCCCTGTGCACCCTGTCAAAGAGGCAGTCTTCGTCAGATAATTCCGGGACCAAATGCTGGAAAAGGTCTTTTAAGTAAAAGGACAGCATAGAGCTCTGGACTGACTCTGCCACATTACGTATCTGCAGGTTATTGCGGTGGGATTGGTTCTCTTGGTCCTCTTGGCGCTCCTTCAAGGCCTCAACTTCAGTGTAGAGCCTCGAGAGCTCTTTCTCTAGACGCAGTTGTAAGCGACATAATTTGTCCGAATTAGTCACCAAAGCATTTGTCCGGTTTCCAAGCGAGGCAATCTCTGTTTTGATGTCCAAGATGGCTTTAGACAGTTCCTGTTTGAAGGATGTTTGCACGCCCTCCAGGAGGCTGGACATCACTGCCTGTATCTGAGGGTCAAAACCCATCTCCGAAGAATGAGGGTAAGAAGGAGACTTTGGCGGCAGGTCCCTTAGCCTTGCCGCCAAAAGAAGTTTGTGAAAGCCTGGAGTGCCTTCTTGTTTCTTTGTGCCATAATGAAAGCAGGCAGGGGAGAGGTCTGTCTTCTCCAGTAAAGTTGCAATATAAAGGGTAAAGGAGTAGTGAGGTAGAGAATGGGAGTCGACATAGGTGTGTTATTAGGTGGTCAGGCCGGCCATGGGGTATTATTCATCCTGACACCATCGCGACCATGAGGAACACCAAGGATGGACTTTGTGGGTTGCTAAAACAAAGAGAATATATCGCAGCTGTGGATAATAGGTAGTACTGCCAGTCAGAGGAGCAGCCACAGCAGTATAGAGGTGTACTACATCACACGTAGCAAATTGATGGGTGGAATAGTAGAACAGAGAAAAGTACGATATTTGGCACTGGCCAACGTAGTTGTAGAGAACTGCCACAGAAAAAGGACAAATCTTCAACAAGGGAAATATACAGCCATATATTGTTTAATAAAGAAGACAATTATAAAGGTGTAGTGTTGATGCAATTATCCAGAACAACCATAGGAGGAAGTACCAATACTAACTATAGCACTGAGAGAGAAACCTAAGATGTTCCCGTTGCAGGTGAGGTAAAGAGGAATTTTTTCATTTAGAGTACAAAGCAGCCCCAGGTCACATTCTGAATGCCCAGTGGGCTAGGGTCCTAACTGTACAAGTGAATGAATTCTATCCTTCAAGTCTAAATAGCAGTACAGGGATGCAGGAGAAATGGGAAGGTAATTGTCAGTTCCCCGAAGTAAGCATGTGAGGTGTCCACTGATACCAGCCATGTGATGCCTCTACCAGAGCTCCAGAGGGCAAGATACCACAGATTCCAAGTTCCACAATAACCAATATGGCGGCAGAACCAGAGGAGAAGCCCAAGGAGTATACAATGTCTGCTGGAGGTGAGAAACACAGGTGGCAGCGGCATCCAGAGAGTACAGAAAATCTGTGCTGAATGCCCCAGCAGTGAGTGAGTAAGCAGGGAATCACCAGGTGTGGAGGCCAGGCTGAGCAGGTGTGGAGGCCGGGCTGAGCGGGTGCAGTCCCAGAAGGCAGGGAAGGAAGCCACAAGATGTCCGCTGCAGCACAGGGAGCCAGAGCAGAGACCCACTCCAGACACAGGGAGGACACTGAGGACAGGCGCCGGGTGGAGGTAAGGGAGCTACGACCGCAGCAGGGATCCAGTACCATGGTTTACTTCAGCAGTGGCTATCCCAGCGGGCGGCAGGGTTCCCGGCAGTGCGATCTCCCTTTCTCTGGAATCCTGTGGGAAATGCAAGGGGAAATCCAGGTCCCGGTCGAGAAGGGCGGACTTGCCACAACCCGCAGGATCACCTGGTGTGATCCCTGGCTCTGCAGCGTTGTCCGTGAAGGCACCGGAGGAGTGTAAAAGGTAGTTGGGGCAGCGATACGGGAATTGCTGCCCCTTGGAGAGGTGAAACTACTTATTTAAGGAGTGTGCTGCAGGAGCTCAGGAGGAACACGTCTTCCTCTGACCAAGGCTAGTCCAGGCCCCCCTTCTGTGAGTGGCTTTAAGGCTTTATGTCAGGGATGGGGAACCTTTGGCCCTCCATCTATTGTTGAACTACACATACCAGCATGCCCTGCTACAGTTTTGCTATTTGGCCATGCTAAAACTGTTGCAGGGCATGCTGGGATGTGTAGTTCAAAAACAGCCAGAGGGCCGCAGGTTCCCCACAACAGCTTTACGTAGTTGTAGTGTGTGCCAGGATAGGTCTTGATAAATATGAATGGTATCACCATTTCATAAAAATAGCAAGATAGCTACTCCAACCACATTTGAATTAGCCCCAGGGTCTGTATGCAGACTTTTTGCAGCTAGGAGGTAAATTTACTAAGAATCGTGTTTCATCAACCAATAGCGACACCCTTAGTTTTCTGAAACACCCCAAGAGATCTATTTTCAACAAGATCAGGTTTATCGGAAACTATTGTAGAGACTGATGAGATTTGAAACAAATCATATAAAAACACTGGTCAATCCATATTTTTGATGAGTTTCTAAATAAACACTTAAAAGCAAATAGCGATGAACCTCAAAGATAATCCTCTCCCACAGCCGGTTTTCAAAGAATTACAACTACTCTCTGTTTATTCTCTTTGACCTCTCTGCTGCTATTGACACTGTGGACCACCCTCTCCTTCTGCAAATCCTTCACACCCTGCGTCTGCATGATACTGATATCTCTTGGCTGTCCTATTACCTCTCTGACTATTCCTTCTCTGTCTCCTCTTGTGACTCCACCTCTCTCCCCCACTGCCACTTTTATCTCTATATGTCCTCTTTAGGTGAGCTCATTAACTCTTTTGACTTCATCTCTATGCTCATGATACTCAAATCTACCTTCCTCCCCTGAACTCCCCCACTCTCCTCAATTGCATCCCCAACTGTCTCTTTGCAATCTCTTCTTAGATGTCCCAGCACTATCTTAAACTTAATATGTCTAAGGCTGAGGTGGTCATCTTCCCACCCTCCCGCACAACCTGACCTCACACAATTTCATTATCTATTGATGACACAACTATCTCCTCTAGCCCTCAAGTGTGCATTCTTGGAGTAATCCTTGACTATTTCCTCTCCTTCAAACCACACATTCAACACATCTCACAAACCTGCCATTTTCATCTTAAAAATATTTCCAGGATCAGATCCTTTCTCATCCAGGATGCTACTAAGACCATTATCCACTAACAGATCATCTCTAGACTGGACTACTGCAATCTTCTTTTATGTGGCTTCCCTGATAAATCCCTCTCTCAATCTATCCTCATTGCTGCAGCCCAGATCATCTTCCTCACCAAACGTGCTACGTCCACCTTCCCTCCCTCACAAGCCCTTCACTGGCTTCCCTTCCCTTTCAGAATCCAATTCAAGCTTCTCACACTCACTTACAAAGCCCTCACCCACTACTCTCTCATTTACATATCTGTCCATTTCTCCCTGTACACTCCTACCCATCCTCTTTGCTCCACTAATGCACGCCGACTCTCCTACCCACTGATTACTTCCTCCCACTCATACCTCCAAGATTTTTCATGTGCTGCTCCTTATCTCTGGAATTCTCTACCTCTATCAGACTCTCCACCTCTCTACCAAACCTTAAACGGGATCTCAAGACCCACTTCTTCACCAAACCCAGCTAACTCTAATCCTAACTCTCTGTTCCACGCTCACTGTCTACCCCAGCTGTGTCACCCCTGTCTGTCTGCCCCTCCTCTTTAGAATGCAAGCTCTCAGGAGTAGGGCCCTCTTCCCTCATGTGTCTTTCCTTCTCTTACTTAAACCATCTTCTACTCCAAACTCCCTACGACTGCACCAAATCCCTTGGTTTCCTGCCACCTTAATACATATTTCAGTGTCATCTTCTATGTTTATATACCCTGTACTGTACTTGTCCGATATTGGGGGTCATTTTGAGTTGATCGCAGCAGCAACTTTGTTAGCAATTGGGCAAAACCATGTGCACTGCAGGGGGAGCAGATATAACATTTGCAGAGTTAGATTTGGGTGGGTTATTTTGTTTCTGTGCAGGGTAAATACTGGCTGCTTTATTTTTACACTGCAATTTAGATTTCAGTTTGAATACACCCCACCCAAATCTAATTCTCTCTACACATGTTATATCTGTCCCCCCTGCAGTGCACATGGTTTTGCCCAACTGCTAACAATCAACTCAGAATTAGGCCCATTGTCTTGTCACTTTTTACTTGTTTTGCTTATTTGTTTACGTACTCTGTAACTGTGTGCTTGCGGATCCCTTGTGGCACCATGTAAATAAAGGATAATAAGTAATAATAACCATGACACCTAAACCAATAGGAATATTTCCTTGTGGTAGTTGCAAATAGAGATGAGCGGGTTCGGTTCCTCGGGATCTGAACCCCCCAGAACTTCACCCATTTTACACGGTTCCGAGGCAGCCTCGGATCTTCCCGCCTTGCTCGGTTAACCAGAACGCACCCGAACGTCATCATCCCGCTGTCGGATTCTCGCGAGATTCGTATTCTATATAAGGAGCCGCGCGTCGCCGCCATTTTCACTCGTGCTTTGGAGATTGAACGGAGAGGACGTGGCTGCGTTCTCTCCCTGAAAAGCTCCGTAATCCGTGCTCAGTGTGCTGAAAATATCTGTGCTCAGTGTGCTGCTAATAATCTGTGCTCAGTGTGCTGAAAATATCTATGTTCTCTGCCTGAAAACGCTCCATATCTGTGCTCAGTGTGCTGCAAATATCTGATCAGTGTGCTGCATTGTGGGGACTGGGGACCACCAGTATATAATAATATATACTTTTCTATAGCTTCTATGCTGCTTGTCAGGACACATGGTCACAGTTACACTGCTCTGTACTGAAATATACAATAATATATATACTTTTCTATAGCTTCTATACTACTTGTCAGGACACATGTGTCACAGTTACACCGCTCTGTACTGATATATACAATAATATATATATACTTTTCTATAGCCTCTATACTGCTTGTCAGGACACATGGTCACAGTTACACTGCTCTGTACTGATATATACAATAATATATATACTTTTCTTTAGCTTCTATACTGCTTGTCAGGACACACATGGGTCACAGTTACACCGCTCTGTACTGATATATACAATAATATATATACTTTTCTATAGCTTCTATACTGCTTGTCAGGACACATGGGTCACAGTTACACCGCTCTGTACTGATATATACAAAAATATATATACTTTTCTATAGCTTCTATACTGCTTGTCAGGACACATGTGTCACAGTTACACTGCTCTTTACTGATATATACAATATTATATATACTTTTCTATAGCTTCTATACTGCTTGTCAGAACACATGGGTCAGTTACACCGCTCTGTACTGATATATACAATAATATATATATACTTTTCTATAGCTTTTATACTGCTTGTCAGGACACATGGGTCACAGTTACACCGCTCTGTACTGATATATAAAATAATATATATACTTTTCTTATTTTCTATAGCTTCTATACTGCTTGTCAGGACACGTGTCACAGTTACACTGCTCTGTACTGATATATACAATGATATATATACTTTTCTATAGCTTCTATACTGCTTGTCAGGACACATGGGTCACAGTTACACCGCTCTGTACTGATATATACAATAATATATATACTTTTCTATAGCTTCTAGTATTACAGTGCAGCATTTTGGTGACCAACAGTATACATATATAGTACAGTACACTAGGCCATTGCTATTGATATATTACTGGCATATAATTCCACACATTAAAAAATGGAGAACAAAAATGTGGAGGGTAAAATAGGGAAAGATCAAGATCCACTTCCACCTCGTGCTGAAGCTGCTGCCACTGCCGCCACTTGTCATGGCCGAGGCGATGAAATGCCATTAACGTCGTCTGCCAAGGCCGATGCCCAATGTCATAGTAGAGAGCATGTAAAATCCAAAAAACAAAAGTTCAGTAAAATGACCCAAAAATCAAAATTAAAAGCGTCTGATGAGAAGCGTAAACTTGCCAATATGCCATTTACGACACGGAGTGGCAAGGAACGGCCGAGGCCCTGGCCTATGTTCATGGCTAGTGGTTCAGCTTCAAATGAGGATGGAAGCACTCATCTTCCCGCTAGAAAAATGAAAAGACTTAAGCTGGCAAAAGCACAGCAAAGAACTGTACGTTCTTCTAAATCACATATCCCCAAGGAGAGTCCAAATGTGTCGGTTGCGATGCCTGACCTTCCCAACACTGGATGGGAAGAGGTGGCGCCTTCCACCATTTGCACGCCCCCTGCAAGTGCTGGAAGGAGCACCCGCAGTCCAGTTCCTGATAGTCAAATTGAAGATGTCACTGTTGAAGTACACCAGGATGAGGATATGGGTGTTGCTGGCGCTGAGGAGGAAATTAACAAGGAGGATTCTGATGGTGAGGTGGTTTGTTTAAGTCAGGCACCCGGGGAGACACCTGTTGTCCATGGGACGGATATGGCCATTGACATGCCTGGTCAATTTACAAAAAAAATCACCTCTTCGGTGTGGAGTTATTTTAACAGAAATGTGTACAACAGGTGTCAAGCCGTGTGTTGCCTTTGTCAAGCTGTAATAAGTAGGGGTAAGGACGTTAACCATCTAGGAACATCCTCCCTTATACGTCACCTGGAGCACATTCATCAGAAGTCATTGACAAGTTCAAAAACTTTGGGTGACAGCGGAAGCAGTCCACTGACAACTAAATCCCTTCCTCTCGTAACCAAGCTCTTGCAAACCACACCGCCAACTCCCTCAGTGTCAATTTCCTCCTTAGACAGGAAAGCCAATAGTCCTGCAGGCCATGTCACTGGCAAGTCTGACGAGTCCTCTCCTGCCTGGGATTCCTCCGATGCATCCTTGAGTGTAACGCCTACTGCTGCTGGCGCTGCTGTTGTTGCTCCTGGGAGTCGATCGTCATCCCAGAGGGGAAGTCAGAAAACCACTTGTACTACTTCCAGTAAGCAATTGACTGTCCAACAGTCCTTTGCGAGGAAGATGAAATATCACAGCAGTCATCCTGCTGCAAAGCGGATAACTCAGGTCTTGGCAGCTGCGGTGGTGTTAAATGTATGTCCGGTATCCACCGTTAATTCACAGGGAATTAGAGAATTGCTTGAGGTACTGTGTCCCCGGTACCAAATACCATCTAGGTTCCATTTCTCTAGGCAGGCGATACCAAGAATGTACACAGACGTCAGAAAAAGAGTCACCAGTGTCCTAAAAAATGCAGTTGTACCCAATGTCCACTTAACCACGGACATGTGGACAAGTGGAGCAGGGCAGACTCAGGACTATATGACTGTGACAGCCCACTGGGTAGATGTATTGCCTCCCGCAGCAAGAACAGCAGCGGCGGCACCAGTAGCAGCATCTCGCAAACGCCAACTCGTTCCTAGGCAGGCTACGCTTTGTATCACCGCTTTCCATAAGAGGCACACAGCTGACAACCTCTTACGGAAACTGAGGAACATCATCGCAGAATGTCTTACCCAAATTGGACTCTCCTGGGGATTTGTGACATCGGACAATGCCACCAATATTGTGCGCGCATTACATGTGAGCAGATTCCAGCACGTCCCATGTTTTGCACATACATTGAATTTGGTGGTGCAGAATTTAAAAAAAACGACAGGGGCGTGCAGGAGATGCTGTCGGTGGCCCGAAGAATTGCGGGCCACTTTCGGCATTCAGCTACCGCGTGCCGAAGACTGGAGCACCAGCAAACACTCCTGAACCTGCCTCGCCATCAGCTGAAGCAAGAGGTGGTAACGAGGTGGAATTCAACCCTCTATATGCTTCAGAGGATGGAGGAGCAGCAAAAGGCCATTCAAGCCTATACATCTACCTACGATATAGGCAAAGGAGGGGGAATGCACCTGACTCAAGCGCAGTGGAGAATGATTTCAACGTTGTGCAAGGTTCTGCAACCCTTTGAACTTGCCACACGTGAAGTCAGTTCAGACACTGCCAGCCTGAGCCAGGTCATTCCCCTCATCAGGCTTTTGCAGAAGAAGCTGGAGAGATTGAAGGAGGAGCTAAAATGGAGCGATTCCGCTAGGCATGTGGGACTTGTGGATGGAGCCCTTAATTTGCTTAACCAGGATTCACGGGTGGTCAATCTGTTGAAATCAGAGCACTAAATTTTGGCCACCGTGCTCGATCCTAGGTTTAAAGCCTACGTTGTATCTCTCTTTCCAGCAGACACAAGTCTGCATATGTTCAAAGACCTGCTGGTGAGACACTTGTCAATTCAAGCGGAACGTGACCCGCCAACAGCTCCTCCTTCACATTCTCCCACAACTGGGGCTGCGAGGAAAAGGCTAAGAATTCCGAGCCCACCCGCTGGCGGTGATGCAGGGCAGTCTGGAGCGAGTGCTGACATCTGGTCCGGACTGAAGGACCTGCCAACGATTACTGACATGTCGTCTACTGTCACTGCATATGATTCTGTCACCATTGAAAGAATGGTGGAGGATTATATGAGTGACCGCATCCAAGTAGGGACGTCAGACAGTCCGTACGTATACTGGCAGGAAAAAGAGGCAATTTGGAGGCCCTTGCACAAACTGGCTTTATTTTACCTAAGTTGCCCCCCCCCCCCCCTCCAGTGTGTACTCCGAAAGAGTGTTTAGTGCAGCCGGTCACCTTGTCAGCAATCGGCGTATGAGGTTACTTCCAGAAAATATGGAGAAGATGATGTTCATCAAAATTAATTATAATCAATTCCTCCATGGAGACATTCACCAGCAATTGCCTCCAGAAAGTACACAGGGACCTGAGATGGTGGATTCTAGTGGGGACGAATTAATAATCTGTGAGGAGGGGGATGTACTCAGTGAAAGGGGTGAGGAATTGGATGATGAGGAGGAGGTGGACATCTTGCCTCTGTAGAGCCAGTTTGTGCAAGGAGAGATTGATTGCTTCTTTTTTGGTGGGGGCCCAAACCAACCAGTCATTTCAGCCACAGTCATGTGACAGACCCTGTCACTGAAATCATGGGTTTGTTAAAGTGTGCATGTCCATCGCATTTGGGCCTTTTTCATTTTTCTTCTAGAGTCATACCCATGGGCAGGGTTTTCTTTTGCAAGATCAAGCGTGCAACAACCAGTGTTTCTAACCTGCACTATTTTATTTGGTTATCCCCTGCAATCCAAATAGAACTTCGAATTTGGGATTTCTTTCAGTCTGAATTGAATGATGTAATATTTTGGTTGTCACCTCCCATGGATTGCATCCAGCTCCAGCTTTTTGATGATAAAGTGGGCTTCTCTGGGTTCGGTGCTTATTTGGAGGGTTCCTTGTTGGATTCTTCCTGGCTGTTCAACTGGCGGTTGGTGGTCCTTGAATTATTGGGAGAGCGTTTGCGAGATCTTCACATAGTGTTTTGGTATGGTAATCTTGGGGAGGTTCTGGTTCATGCCATTAATAGTCAGCATTTTTCATCCCTTCTAGTTGTGCATTTACTTGTGTTGCCTTGCTCAGTGCATAACATCTGCTTTGTGGCATGGTCAGCGCTGTATGCACTTATCTGGTTCAGGTGAAATCCATTGGACTCTGTTATGTTCTTCAGTGCACAGAAAATGTGTTCATTAGTTTCTTTGGGATCTTCAAAAAGTCAAGTAGTCTCTGACAAAGTCCATATTTCATATCAAATATTGTACCGTATATGGGAAAGTTTTAATACTGCCTACATATGATGTATCAGAAGACACAGAAAAGTAGAAGTTCTCCTATGACAACAACTTGACTGTATGGACTAAGAACATTCTGAAAGACAGCTGTTGCTTTGGTTCTGCAACACAAAATGTTTGCTGCTATTTTGCTGTCGGGAAACAAAGAATGGTTCAATTTAATTTGGCAATTTAATGAGTTGTAACTTTGACCATGTTTTACATTGTGATACACATATGCAACTTCAGCTCTTGTGATGGCGTCTTCTTCAGATGTTTGTTTCTGCACCAGGAAAGTAGTTTGAATTTTCATGCCATAGCAGTTCTGACTGAATGTGTTTTCAGGACTTCTGATGATCAACAATAGCTTTTATTCCTTCCAATTATTATTTAAGGCAAATGATACATTTTGTTGGGAAGTCATTTTGCTTAGCAAGCCATTTAGCAAAGTCGTTGCCTTTCAACCAATCTTTTTTGAAAGAAGTGTACCTTTAAACTGTTTTTGTGTGGCATAGTGTGAGTTTAATTTGTAGATATGGCTGCATTTTCTGAAGAACTTGAAGAAGAAATATCTAAATTGTCTACCACTACATCTTCCACATCAGCTAATGGAAACACTGTGTTTAACAACAAGTGATGCACAGCAACATTATGAGGGACACATGGCAGTGTTGCCAATACAACCACTATGAGTCTGTCTGATGTCACAGTCTGACGCTGAGACTGCTGAGGAGACTGTGTCCAGAATTGCAGGAATCATCCTATGTATTAAGTTTTAAATTTAAAGTCACTGTAAAATCTACCAACATGCACTCACTGCTATAAGCGCAAGCACAAACAGCCACCACACAGCCTCAGTGGCCTGGCCTAGTGTCCACAGACCTCTCCACTCTCTAAATCAACAGATCACACCACACCTGCAGTGCAATTGGTCACGACTCCCGAGCCATCCCCTGGTCCACTCCACTCCCAGACAGTGACTTACACAGTCAGTAAAGCAGGCAGGAGGTAGAGGCGGGTCACACGACACAGGTGTCAGCAGTGCCTGCACTGCAGCAGCAAACGACAGTCTTCCTAAGGCTCTTCTCCTCTCTCTGGCTCTGCTCACAGCTGGGATTTGATGAGAACGCGCCATGCCAATGCCAGTCAGCTGGAATCCAAGATGGCCTTCGTGTGCCTGCCGAGTGGAAGCGGAGCTGCGAACCCAGCCATGAATAGAAGTGCTGTGGCCTGGGGGAGCGGAGCTTGAGCAGGTAGAGAGGGAAGCCGCAGACTGCAGTGGTGGCTGTCAGGAGCTGAAAAATGTGCTTATGGTCCGGGATCTGGGAAAGTATGTTAAATCGCAGTAAAATTCAGCTGAAAGCTGGATGAGTGGTAATCCTAAGGGTAGCCATGCGTTGCAGGAAACAACAGCAGTCTAGTGGCTATTTTGTTGCCCTAGATATTCTGGTGCACCTCCTTTCAATAACACAGGTTAGGTTGATTTCATCTTAAAGCACTGCTGTCAGGTAAAGCTTGTTGTTGTGTTGTATTGATAAGGGAGTTGGAGCCCGGTACATGATACTCACCTATGCAGGTCCAAGGGCAATTGGGCCTGCAAATTTGAGTTGTGTCATTAACATAACATGATCGGTCACTGATCTACTGCCCATTCTTTCTTTCCACCACCGTATACAGATAATTTTTGATTGTTTTAGTGAAAGCGCTGACCATTTTTAAATGCCACAAAGTTGTTTGTCTTGATAGTGTGTTTAAAAGGTAAAATTGTGAGTGTACACTGTATTGTATATAGTGCATCCGTAAAGTATTCACAACGCTTCACTTTTTCCACATTTTGTTATGTTACAGCCTTATTCCAAAATGGATTCAATTCATTTTTTCCCTATAAATTCTACACACAATTCCCTTATAATGACAATGTGAAAAAAAGTGTTTTTGAGATTTTTGCTAATTTATTTAAAATAAAAAACTAAGAACTCACATGTACATAAATAATCAGAGCCTTTGCCAAGAAGCTCAAAATTGAGCTCAGGTGCATCATGTTTCCACTGATCATCCTTGAGATGTTCCTACAGCTTAATTGGAGTCCACTTGTGGTAAATTGAGTTGATTGGACATGATTTGGACCCACCTGTCTATATAAGGTCCCACACTTGACAGTGCATGTCTGAGCACAAACCAAGCATGAAGGAAGGAATTGTCTGTAGACCTCCGAGACAGGATTGTCTTGAGGCACAAATCTGGGGAAGGGTACAGAAAAATATCTGCTGCTTTGAAGGTCCCAATGAGCACAGTGGCCTCCATCATCCATAAATGGAAGAAGTTTGGAACTACCAGGACTCTTCCTAGAGCTGGCCAGCCTTCTAAACTGAGTGATCAGGGGAGAAGGGCCCTAGTCAGGGAGGTGACCAAGAACCCTATGGTCACTCTGTCAGAGCTACAGCATTCCTCTCTGGAGAGAGGAGAACCTTCCAGAAGGTCAACCATCTCTGCAGCAATCCACCAATCATGCCTGTATGCTAGAGTGGCTAGACTGAAGCCACTCCTTAGTAAAAAGCACATGGCAGCCTGCCTGGAGTTTGTCAAAATGCACCTGAAGGACTCTCAGACTATGAGAAACAAAATTCTCTGGTCTGATGAGACAAAGATTGAACTCTTTGGCATCAATGCCAGGTGTCATGTTTGGAGGAAACCAGGCAGTGCTCATCACCAAACCAATACCATCCCTACAGTAAAGTATGGTGGTGGCAGCATCATGCTGTGGGGATGTTTTTCAGCGGCAGGAACTGAGAGACTAGTCAGGATAGAGGGAAAGATAAATGCAGCAATGTACAGAGACATCCTGGATGAAAACCTGCTCCAGAGCGCTCTTCACCTCAGAGTGGGGCGGCGGTTCATCTTTCAGCAGGATAACGACTCTAAGCACACAGAGGAGTAGCTTCAGGACAACTCTGTGAATGTCCTTGAGTGGCCCTAGCCAGAGCCCAGACTTGAATCCGATTGAACATCTCTGGAGAGATTTGAAAATGGCTGTGCACCGACGCTTCCCATCCAACCTGATGGAGCTTGAGAGGTGCTGCAAAGAGGAATGGGCAAATCTGCCCAAAGATAGCTGTGCCAAACTTGTGGCATCATATTCAAAAAGACTTGCGGCTGTAATTGCTGCCGAAGGTGAATCGACAACGTATTGAGCAAAGGCTGTGAATACTTATGTACATGTGATTTCTTAGTTTTTTTATTTTTAATAAAGTTGGAAAAATCTCAAAACACTTTTTTCCCATGTCATTATGGGGTATTGTGTGTAAAATTTTGAGGGGAAAAAATTAATTTATTCCATTTTGGAATAAGACTGTAACATAACAAAATGTCAAAAAAGTGAAGCACTGTGAATATTTTCCGGATGCACTGTATATACGTCACTATATATGTTCTTTTGGTTATTTTTATGCAAAGAATTGGGTCCTAGCAAGCATGATGGAAGAAGGGGAAGAATAGATTTTTACATTGGTTTATTTTATTTCACACACTCTTTACTAATTTTTGACTGTTGTAATATACATTTTACAGTCATTATTATAGGTGTATTTTACTATAGCACCTATTTTATATCCATCCTTCCTATAATTTATTGTCAGCCTGGGATATTTAACTTTTATGGGCAGTTATACGAATCTATCATTGAACTTGTTTCATTGTATGTCCCTAATTCTTGGTCTATAAAATATGCTAATTTCCAGGAAATATCACTCTACTAGAATTTTATTATAAAAGCATGGTTTAAACATTGTGGTGAATGTACTAATGCATTTATCATTTGAATAAGTGATGCCTACTTTTAATAAAGTAGAGTTTAAATAATTTTTACCATCTGTCAACTAATTCATCCCAGGTTATTGCTCTTAAAACAGTGGGAAAAGTAGAAGTCTAATATTATCACACTTTGAAAAGGAGTCAAAAGAGAAAGGATGAAATTAGCTTTAAACAGAACTTTGAAAATAAGTCTTTAGACTAGGCATGTCCAAACTGCGGCCTTCCAGCTGTTGAGAAACTACACATCCCAGCATGCACTGACACAGCTTTAGCATTCTCTGACAGCAAAACTGTGTCAGGGCATGCTGGGATATGTAGTTTCACAACAGCTGGAGGGCCGCAGTTTGGACATGCCTGCTTTAGACAAACTACAGTATTTGCTTTATCTAGCCTTATTGCCCAAAGTATAATTCGCCTTTTGGATTGCAGGAATAAAATTATCTGTTCCTTACAGATAATCTGCCAATTTCTTGTTTGTAAAATAATGTAATAACTAATTCCTGTATAATTTCCATTATATAAACTCAATTTTCTTTACTATATATGTAGCTGCGCAGGGGAATATTAATACAGGAGGAGGTCTCCGTCATCCGGACCCCTCATCTCTAGCTGGCAGCGCATTAACTATCACAAGTAGAGTTTGGTGATGTGCTATAGTCTACCGCGCATGAGCAGATCTCTGTGAAAATGGAATAGTGGTCATTTTCACGATAATTTCACATCTGCGCATGTGCAAAATGCTGGGAAAATGGTCCACCTCACCATTTTCCCTGTGATTTTGCTACCTGTAAAATGACAGTAAGAAGTTGATTGGTTAGTACTTTATCTCTCCCCAAACTTTGAACTCCCCCAAAGTGTATGGAATTACTAATTATTATATTTGTGATCTGTATTGGGTGGTATAACACTTGATACCTACGGTGAGCTTTCTTGGGACTGGTTTGGGCGAAGGCACTAAAAATGCCAATGGTGAATGGACCTTAGTCATCACATTAAAGCCCTGGAACACACTTTCCCACCTATGTGCTGAAGATTCCCCTGCCCATTCCATTGCCTTGAACTACAGAGGGATGGATAACATAAATCCCAATGGGACTTTCTGGCTGCCGATTGGGCACTCTCTTCTAATGACACACGGATTTTTTTTACATTACCTGATATATGCAGGAAAACAGGGTTCAGTGTGTAAGTTCACTAGGCTAATTTATGTACATCATTAGCCTTATTCTCACAATATTTTAAGAGGAAACATTGGTGGTCACTCCAAGTTGTTCGCTCGTTGCCGTTTTTCGCAACGGAGCGATTAGGTGGAAAATGCGCATGCGCATGGTACGCAGCGCGCATGCGTTCAGTAATTTAACACAAAACTTTGGAGATTTGCTCAAGCTCAAGCGACGTTTTTTCACCGCTCGAGTGATCGTAGTGTGAGTGACAGGAAGTGGTGTTTCTGGGCAGAAACTGGCCGTTTTCAGGGAGTGTGCTAAAAAACGCAGGCGTGCCAGGTAAAAACGCAGGCGTGCCAGGTAAAAACGCAGGAGTGCCTGGAGAAACGGGGGAGTGGCTGGCCAAACGCAGGGCGTGTTTGTGACGTCAAACCAGGAACTATACGGACTGAGGTGATCGCAATCGGAGTAGGTCTGGAGCTACTCAGAAACTGCAAGGAATTATTTAGTAGCAGAACTGCTAACCTTTCGTTCGCTATTCTGCTAAGCTAAGATACACTCCCAGAGGGCGTCGGCCTAGCGTGTGCAATGCTGCTAAAAGCAGCTAGCGAGCGAACAACTCGGAATGACCACCATTGTTATTTTGACCATAGCATATCTAAAAATGGGGGTAATTCAGAGTTGATCGCAGCAGCAAATTTGTTAGCAGTTGGGCAAAACCATGGGGGTCATTCCGACCCGATTGCACGCTGCAGTTGTTTGCAGTGGTGCGATCAGGTCTGAACTGCACATGCGCTGCAGCCACAATGCGTAGGTGCATCGCTGCCTGGCGATAGGAAATTCCGGGAAGCGTGGGATCTTACGAAGAACGCAATCGCAGTGGTGATCGCAAGGTGATTGACAGCAAGAAGGCGTTTCTGGGTGGCAAGTGTCCATTTTCTGGGAGAGCCGTGGAAAACGCAGGGATGTCCAGGCGTTTGCAGGGCGGGTGTCTGACGTAAATTCTGGGACCTGACAGGCTGAAGTGATCGCAGTGGCTGAGTAAGTTCAGAGCTACTCAGAAACTGCACAAAAACGTTCTGCACAGCTCCCCTGCACAAGTGATCGCACACTTGCTAAGCTAAAATACACTTCCCCATAGGCGGCGACTATCTGATCCCACAGCTGCAAAAAACTGCTACCGTGCGATCAACTCAGAATGAGGGCCCATGTGCACTGCAGGTGTGGCAGATATAACATTTGCAGAGAGAGTTAGATTTGGGTGGGTTATTTTGTTTCTGTGCAGGGTAAATACTGGCTGCTTTATTTTTACACTGCAGTTTAGATTTTAGGGGGTAATTCCAAGTTGATCGCAGCAGGATTTTTGATAGCAATTGGGCAAAACCATGTGCACTGCAGGGGAGGCAGATATAACATGTGCAGAAAGAGTTAGATTTGGGTGGGTTATTTTATTTCTGTGCAGGGTAAATACTGGCTGCTTTATTTTCACACTGCAAATTAGATTGCAGATTGAACACACCCCACCCAAATCTAACTCTCTCTGCACATGTTATATCTGCCTCCCCTGCAGTGCACATGGTTTTGCCCAATTGCTAACAAAAATCCTGCTGCGATCAACTTGGAATTACCCCCTTAGTTTGAACACACCACACCCAAATATCTCTCTGCACATGTTATATCTGCCTCCCCTGCAGTGCACATGGTTTTGCCCAACTGCTAACAAATTTGCTTTTGCGATCAACTCTGAATTAGGCCCTATGTGAATAATATACAAAAAATAATTTGATAGTTTACACTTAACTACTGTATGTCTGTCCAACACATCCTTTTACTCCGCTGCTGCAAGTTACCCTGTTAAGAGGGAGATACTTCTCTTATACCCCCTTTCTACCTAGAAGCATGGGTCGCAGCCGGGAGCCTGACACGTGTGCTTAGCTACCCGGCTGCGGCCCATGCTCAGCCCTCTTTCCCACTACACTCACCAACCCGGCATATAGCCGGGTTGGTGACGCTACTGGCGACATGACAGGGGCAGCGCTGGGAGATCACATGATCTCCCACCACCGCTCTTCCATACACTGTGAATAGGAACCGTGTCGCATCGACGCGGCTTCCGTTTACACTGCACAGCTTACCGGGTTGAACACGTGTTCAACCCGGTAAGCTACCCGGGTAGGATTCCAGGATCACTTGATCCGGGTTTTTGCAGAGGGACCCATTTCCACTAGCAAAAAACACAGGTAAATGCGCGCCCCCGTGCATTTACCCATGTTTTTTGAGCTAGTGGAAAAGGGGTATAACTAAACAAACAGATGGTGAATGACAGGCAAATTACTGTGGAGAAAAGCATAATGATAATTGGCTGATACATACACAAGTGCAGAGCCAGTTTGGATGGTGTAGGGGCAGTATGGAGAAGGTAATGGTTAGCCTCACATCACTGAGGTCATGGGTTCCATTCCCACCACAGACCTAACGGTGTGGAGTTTGTATATGATCCCCCTACTTTCTTTAGGTTTCTCCGATTTCCTCATACAAAACAAAAATGTACTAGCAGGTTAATTGGCTCCCAATAAAAAATTAACCCTAGTGTGAAAATATGTTCAGGGCAGACTAGATGTGCCAAGTGGTTTGTATCTGCCATCAAATTCTGTTTCATTTATGTCACAAAGGGGCTGATGTATTAAGCCTGGAGAAGTGATAAAGTGGAATGTTATAACACACCAGCCAGTTTGCTCATAACTGCATACAAAGACAAGGTTGCAGGTGCACAATTCAAACACTACCAAATGATTAATATCATTGCAATAAAATGTAGCATTTTGTTATAGGCTTGCGTTATCACGTTTCACTTTATCACTTCTCCAGGCTTAATACATCTGCCCCAAGCATTTGGTTGACAAGTAGGAGTACATAGAAACTTCAAATTTGACGGTAGATAAGAACCACTTAGCACATCTTGTCTGCCCTTAACACATGTACACTTACATACTAGGGTTCTTTTTTTGATGGGAACCAATTAACCTACCAGTATATTTTTGGATTGTGGGAGGAACCGGAGTTCCCGGAGGAAACCCACTCAAGCGCGGGGAGAATATACAAACTCTACACAGTTTGGGAAGTGGTGGGAATCAAACCCATGACCTCAGAGAAGAGGCATTAATGCTAATCATTACACCATATGTACTTCCCAAAATACTGTACATGATTGCTTAAAAAGCATTGCTGGTCAACATATTTTGTGATCTGCAAACGACCCAGGGGGAAGATTTACTAAAGTGTTTTTTGCCAAAATGTTTTGTTTTTTAATCTCAAAATGGATTATTTTAACCGCAATTTCAACTTGGAAGATATACAAGAATTCCCTGTGTTAACCACATGCCGCTTGACCTATCATGCCTGTGAGAACTGTACATAAAATGTCAAATAAATAAAACTATGTTTATAGAAAATTAATGTCAAAAGTTGTGCAATTGATGTTCTTCTCTTTTTGTATTCCATTTGGTATCTGGAACTTTGTTTCAAAATGTTCTGTAACATCAATCTTTCACTGTCTGTATTGGTTTTTCTAACGCTTTCTGCACATGTTATATCTGCCCCACCTGCAGTGCACATGGTTTTGCCCATTAGAGGAAGATTTTGCTTTTGCTTTCAACTTGAATTAGGCCCAATGTTCTAAAAAAGAATGCATATGCTAAATGTAAGAACTATTGATACCAAAACAGTCATTACAATAAAGTGTGGTCTCACAGCAATTTGAAAATACATTTTAGTTCCGCCTGGTATGAAATAAAAAATATTAGCACCTTAATTAACAAGACATTATTACTACATTGCTCAATCAATGACAGATAAGAGCCCACTGATTATCTGCCTAGCTATTAAACAGCCAATGTCACCAAGCGTAATTCATTGTGCATTGGGTGCTTCTCAAAAGCTGTCCTGTTGGTTCATATGAATAATTAAATTTCCAAAATGGATTATGCATCTTCACCACTGACGTATCTATAATGGGTGCAAGGTGTGCATGCACACAGGCCCCTGGTTCCATGGGGGCCCACACACCGCACACACTGCACCCATTTAATTATACTCACCTCTCGGCTGGCACGGCGCTAGCTGCACAGCGGCAAAAATCACTTGGAAAATGGCAGCAGCGACTATTTTTCGGTGATTCACACATACGCTATAGAGATGTCCCTGGGAATGTGGCGTGGGCACCAGAGACCTGCGAATGTGCAGTAAGTACCAGAGTCTACTGCGCTGCCAAAGATGAGGGGACCCAATCGAAGACTGCATATGGGCCACCTCCTCTCTCAAAGCGCTCCTGATCTTCATGTTGGATTACTTCAGACCAAGTAAGGAAGAAGACTATAAGTAAGTATTTATGAAAGTAGGATCCATTTACTTATATGTTATGGCTCCCGATGACGAAAAGGCCCCTGTATCTGCTAAAAATCAAATATCATTAAAACATGCACTATGTGCTGTAATAACTGTCACTAGCACCTGCAGTCACTGAAAACATATTGTTGCACATGTTACTGTCCACACTACAGCATTATTCCACTTAGTGTTCTGTGATATGTTATATGTAGAGATGTGCGGTTCAGTTTTTTTAGGAATCCGAACTCAACCGAATTTAAGGGATCGGAGTCGAACCATGTCCTGATTCGGAGCTTCCCTCAGGTCGGAACTCAGATTTAAAATCTGAGTCTTGTGTTTTGTATTGCTTGTAAGTCCATCCCTCATGATTTCAGGTGACATTTCACACAGGAGAGTGTGGTCAAAGTTGACTGGAAATGACTAGAAATGTAGGAAATTTCTGTTAATATTACTGTAGGAACAAAAATAGGTCCAAATGACATGATTTTCGCTGTTTTTATCAATTTTCAAGAAATCCATAACCAAATCCAAACTCAAAACACTTGAGGGGTATTTTGCCAAAACCCAAAAAACTAAAACAAAACACTGAGGGTAGTTTTGGCAAAACCAAAACATGAGGGAGTACACACATCTCAAGTTATACAGTATGTTTGTGTAACTTAGTTAACTATTGTATTACACACTTTCTGCTGCCTGTTATGTGGGTCTGCAGTCAAGATTCCATCATGATTATTGCTCCTCTCTGGCCTCTCGGTATTTTGGGCAAGGAAACTATCAACAGTTTGAGCCATGTTACTTACAGTTTTAAGCAACCTTTCATTTAATTTGCTATCCGTGTCACTAAACGCTGTAAAGCAATCCTCTCAACCAGCATGAGGTCTCCTGTAGCTAGTTTTTTGCTTAATTTAGTTACCGTCTTGTCTCTGCTTTCTCTTACAAATTATGTTGGCAAATCATTGTATATTGTAGCCTTATTTTTGAACTGATGCAAATGAGGCTTTCTGATCCAGATTATCCATTGTTTTCAATGAATTAAGCAGTTAATATTAATATACAGTATGTTACAGGTTCTCATGGTTTATGGATGGAACTTTGCACACATCTGTAACTGTTTTATTTATTGCGTATTGTACCATTTTTTAGATGGTTTATGCTTATATTTGTGTTGCTGACTAAAAATAAATGAAATTGTCTGAGGGGCACACAGCTGTCATAACCTGCCTCTCAAATCTCCCACTATTTCCTTGTCACCCATTATCTCTGTCACCCCTGAATATTCCGATCACCCTCTGCCTCTTTGTCTCCCACTATCTCTCCCTTTTTCCTCTGTCTCTATCTCCCCATCACCCTTTCTCCTTTCACCCACTGCCTTTTCTCATCATCCTCTACATCACCCACTGCCTCCCCCTGGTATCACCCACTTCCTCCCCCTGTCAGCCATTCCCTGGCATCAATCACTGCCTACCCATCACTTTGTCCCCCTGTCAGCCATTCCCTGGCATCAGTCACTGCCTCCACATCACCCATTCCCTGGCGTCACCCACTTCCTCTCACTGTCACCCTCTACTGTCACCCTCTGCCTCTCCCTGTCACCCACTGCCTCTAGGTCTCCCACTATCTCTCCCCGTCACCCATTGCCTCATCCTCTGTGTCACTATCTTTTCATCGCCTTCTCGCTCCTGTCATCCAAGTAGAAAAAAAGTCTTAGTGGTACTGTGCATGCATGCCAAAAATTGGTTGTGGCCACATGCCACACAGGGCGTGACCAATAAAAAAGGGGGCGTGATACACATATGGGGGGCCAGATACACATATGACCCCAGTAGTGCCAGATATGCCTTCACAGTGCCAGATACACATATGCCCCCACCATGCCAGATACACATATGTCCCCAGCAGTGCCAGATATGCACCTACAGTGCCAGATATGCCCCACAGTGCCAAATACAATTATCCCCCCACAGTGCCAGAAACACATATATTCCCCACAGTTCCAGATACACAAATACCCCACAGTGCCACATACACATATGCCCCACAGTGCCAGATACACATATGCCCCCAGTAGTGCCAGATACACATGTGCCCCCACAGTGCCAGATATGCCCCCACAGTGCCAGATATACCCCCACTGTGCCAGATTCACATATGCCCCCACAGTGCCAGATACACCCCCACCATGCCAGATACACATATGCCCCACAGTGCCAGATATGCCCCACAGTGCCTAATACAAAGATGCCCCCACATTGCCAAATACACATGTGCCCCACAGTGGCAGATACACATATGCCCCAAAGTGCCAGATACACATATTCCCCAAGTTGTGCCAGTGGTGCACACAGGCCCCCAGGGTCCAGGGGTGTCCACACCGCACACCCTGCACCCATTATTTTTAATTCTCACTCTCCAGAGTCCCGCAGCTGCAGCACTGCAGAAATCACTGGGAAAATGGCACGGCGACATTTTCCCATTGTTTCATGCATGCACAATGGGAAAATGGCCGCTGTGCCATTTTCCCAGAGATCTGCGCATGTGCTCTATGCGCTGGCTGAACTCTACAGCGTTGGCAGCTAGAGAAGAGAGGGCCAAGATGGTGCCTGCATACAGGCCTCCTCCACTCTAGATACACCACTGGCAACACCCTTTGTTGTGAGGCCACGCCCTTGTGGTGAGACCACACCCACTTTTCCAGGAGAGCGTGCACCTTCAGCGCACGCAAAATAACTCCCCCTTCTTCCCCTTTTGTGGTGCCTCCCTTGTTATCATTTTGTTCTTGATCCAACCCTGATTGTACATACTATTAAAGACAACTGTGTTTGGTTATTTTGTTTCATGGTGATTACATTTGACAAGTCTTCAATAAAGTTGTTTTTTTTTTTTGTTTATTTGTTAATATGTGCTGTAGACTCTTTCCACACAACAATATTGCCTTGGAACATTACTGTTGATGTCTGTGGATGGTTATATTCATGTATGAGCATATGCTGGAATTGTTACACTGATTGCAGAGATAAATAAGCACAGAAATTCTAAATAAGCAGGCAGAAATAAACTTGGAACAGATGAAAGCGCATATATGATAATTATTCCTTTTGGGAATCCATACTGCATCCAGTGTCTTGTGAAATTAGCTGGAAAATAACAGCATTAGCTAGTAAACATAATAACAATAATCTTTTATAGCAGCTAAGTATCCAGTGTACTGTAAAAGAAAATGAAACGAAAAACAATCTGTAATAAATCCTTGATAAATTGGAGCAGGAACTATCTAGAACAGACTCAACAAGCAAGATAGTCACTGAGGAGAAAGTTTCTTAAGTTAATTTGAGGTCAGAATATATTCCAGCCAGCAGGGGGCCAAACCCTTAGACATTAATATCTACTGCTCTTTCAATTAATGCAGAATGATATGTGGTTATAGTTTTTATTTAAATATATTTAATTGAAAAAATAGTTTGAATTTCATTTTGTAACACTTTCTAAGTACATGGCGTAATAGTCATATTGAGATGTTTAGAGAATGTGGCACTTATTTATGCTATTTTTTCCACTTTCCAAAATCACCTGTACAAAAATATAAAGGTCTTGTAAAAGTATTGCAAGGATACACTAGGCAGAATTTTTATGTTCTAGGTCTGTAGGGAAAACCTGGAGAATAATATTTACATTCTACTGTGTGCAACTGCCAAAGCATTTGTTTACAACACAGATGCCGGGAACGAGACTCTAATTTGTAAGTTTGAAAAGAATTGATTTATAACAGGTCTGTAAAAGAATGCTAAACCTCAAGATTTAGTGGTTAATTAAAATATGTGTATGGCAGTAAAGTAAAAAACAGACCTTTTACCATTTAAAACGGCAAACCATTGAACTATAAAATATAAATATATTTCTCACCTTTAAAATATGTTGTTGTGGAGACTCCCTTGTGGAACTAGATTTGCAAACTGTCTTGAATAACATTTCCCAGTATTGATCAGAAAATTAGCAAGTAATAAATGATAATGTATTCATGAAGCAAATAAATAAACAAAGCAATCTTCTAATATTTTATAGAGACATGGGCAGGTCCTACTTTTATATTTCAGGACCATGGACAGCAGATCTAAAAGAAACAGACATACAGTACACAGTAATGGTGTGTACACACGGTGAGATCCTTGCTATGCCCGATTTTCACTTGCGATTTCCCTTGAACTCCCCGGAGCCCAGATAGCACAGATTTTGACTAACTTTTCTTGAGATATGGACTATGTGTGCTTATGATTTTGGCTTATGTGAGATGTCATTGACATGTGAGATGAACTAGATAGTACACCGATCTAGCAAGGATTGACTTGCCTGCACAGTCTATCTTTTCTTGCGATGCCGACCTGGCGGGACTGCGCATTGGGATTGAATCGGGATCACAGGGTGACTTTCACCTTGCGATCTGCACTAACTTTTCTTGCGATTTTGACTATATAGTCAAAATCGAAAGAAAATATCTCACCATGTGTACACACCCTAAGACTCAGTTTAGGTGTAAATGTATTCCTTTGGTAGACATACATTTTTAAGGCTTTTTTTGTGTGGAAAATCAGCCTGAAACTATGTAAAATAATGGCAAAAATATATAAATACAGCAAGTAGAGTATTTATAAGAAAGCTAAGAGTGACAAATATATTGTGTGACAAATACAATGTACACTTGGCATAAAGAGTGTTAAGTCCCATACACACTAGACGAGAAAATGAAAGATCTTGCTCAGAAGGGCTGATCTGAGCGAGATATTTCACAATCTCATCCAGTGTGTTCACTAAATGTTGCTAACGATGCGTGCTCCCACGCATCGTTAATGACCCCCTCCCTTGTGTGAACATGTGCAGACGAGGGAGGTCCTCGTTAACAGCAACCATGCTGCAGATGCAGCATGGCTGTTGTTCCCCCTGCTACCCCCACTGTCACTGCCTGTCTCAGCCGCATTGGCAAGTGTGTATGCACTGGCCAATGCCGCCCCCCTCCCCCCGCCGGGTCCCCGCCGCCGCCAATATCAGCATCGGCAGGGATTGGGTAATGTGTGTTGGGCTTAAGCCAGACTGTTCTATTTACAAGATATTATCATTATTGTCATTAATTCTACACTGAGGTATAATAAGCTGATATAAAGAAAATGTGTAAAATAATCCTGTGTTGACAAATATTTTCACATAAAAATAAAATATAATACATTCTCAGTGGAACATAAATCAGAGCTTGTCTTCTTTGTTTATAACAGCAACTGCATTATCAATTTTGTAAATAGATAATGGTCTATTCATGAAGCAGTGAAAACACTGGAGAAACTTCATGAATAGAGCCCATAACCTGATAAAGAGTAGGCTGTTCACTTTGTGGCCTGAATTTCAGCATAAACTGCAGTCTTACATGTTTATTTTGAGTTTTTAATTTCTCCATTAAACAATAAAAAGTATGAAAATACTATGCTAGATAATATCCACAAAAGTTCAAGTGTACCAATAATATATATGTATACTGTAGAAGTGTCACATGTGTCATTGAGACTGCATCTAGTGCAGTATATTAGTGGATACGAGTGAAATATGAAACCTGTCACCCACAGATAAACTGTGCAAATAATCTGTTTTGCCCTGCTCCTGTTCTCATCTGCTGAAAACACCTCACCCGTTCCTGGGCATCATGCAATGCTTTATATCTACTCCCAGTTCTCATTCCACCCCAATACCTTCCATTCACCTTGTGCTTTAAATCTCTCCAGTCTTTTCCACATATCTCAACTACTCTTTCTTCCCTTTTACCGTGGACAATACATTCAGAAAAGGAAGATCAAAGTTTTGGTAATGCCCATCAATGCCAACACCAATGTCACATTTTCAGGCATGACATAAAGAGGACTATGCACAGGAGAGTCTCTCACAAATAGATGGACCTTGATTATTATGTATTGTTTGGCAGGGTAGAGTGTGTTAGAATTTGCCAAGTCCAGGAGTGCAAAACTGATACA
The DNA here is from genome assembly GCF_028390025.1 of Pseudophryne corroboree. Taxonomy (NCBI): domain Eukaryota; kingdom Metazoa; phylum Chordata; class Amphibia; order Anura; family Myobatrachidae; genus Pseudophryne; species Pseudophryne corroboree. The sequence goes on along the minus strand of NC_086449.1, from coordinate 308,880,099 downwards.
GTTGTATTTAAAAAGATTACTATAATAGATACAATAATTAATACTAGAAGGTGCTATCACAAAGGTTATGATTCAGAGGTGGCCGCAATGCTGATGTTTATGCAGCAGGCCAATGTTTTTTCTACTGTGCATGCATCAGGGTCGCACTACATATGTGTCACAACGATCTTGCCATGGCGGTCATAGTGTGGACTAGGACACAGAGTGATTGACAGGCAGTGACCATTTGTGGGAGGTAATGGGAGTGGCTACCAACATACATGCATATTGCAACCATTACGAGGGGTTTCAGAGACTGTGACTACATCCTCATATGCAATGATTCTGTCCCCAGCGTCTTAGCTGCACAGTAAAGGCTGAGCAACTGTAAGGTTGCTCAGAGTTCTAATGGTGCGACCAATGTGCATCCAATGGTTTGCCTTATATGCAAGCATTGGATTTCAGATGCCCGTGATGGGCGTCTTAATACAAATCCTATTGACTGTAGCATTAAAATATTTTCTCAGCTCACTGCGTACAAGGACAGGTTATGCGACCAAGGTATTTTCTTTTTTTATTCTACTTATGTTTCTTATTAATTGTCTATTTGTTTTCTGACATGATAGGCTTTACATCACAAAACCCTAAACATTTAATAAGCTTGTGTACCCAGTTAGGGGAATACTATCAAGCGGGAGAAAAGCAATAAAAAAATCTGATAAAAAATTGTATCAAAACCTCCAATTTTTAAACCAACTCATCATCCTAATTTTTTTTCATAACAAGAATAAAAAAATCTGAATACTGCATATTTATCAAATATCAGGAAAGCAAGATGTAAAAACCTAAACACAAAGTAGAACACCTCCCTCTCTTTCCTCATAGGACTGTTATATCCAATTGTCCACAAGATTTTTCTTACTGAAAATAATGTGCCTATTATGCCCAATTTTCAATTAATTTCCAATTGTGACTATGTACACTCCCAATTCATGCACCATCCAATTGAAAAAAATGTGCTCTGTGATTTTGGCTAATCACCACCTTAATTATGGAGAAAAATTATTTAATCAGTCTGTACCCTAAAAACTACAAATTGGATAACAGTATAAATGTGTATTAATGGGCAAAAGCTAAATATGTGAGGCTATTAAAAGGTTTCAAATGACTGATTTTTCTATTTTTTAACAACAGTGAAAAAAATTATAGAAAGCAAGTGTTGTTCAGCAAATGAATACCCTAGTTACATGTTGGGGTGCATAAAAATGCCTGTAAGCTGATTTTGAGCCATTATAAGCTACTTTTAAAAATAGCTTTTAAAACACCAGTGGCTCCTACTTGCAAGCCTAAAACACATGTCCCTTCCATACAAAACCCTCATATACTGTACCCGTACTTGTCCCACATATTTTCACCCATTATTCTGCACCTTTCAGAATATCACTCCAAAAATAACATGTAATTATTAGCCAAATTAAGCTAATTAAAAACTCCTGAATTTATCATGGGGAGCGAAGGGGTTCTAAACCAAGTCCCGACATTTCTACCTTAAACTAAGGATTTTTCCCAACTTTGCAACTGCTTCTGGGGCTGTGAGTAAAAAAAAATGCAATAAACCTTATTGAAGGTTAATGAGGCTAAATTTCTGCATTTAATTGAATACCAATTGAATACCAAAAACCTTGCGGTCGGCTGCATTAACTAAAAAATCAGGTTAATGCGGATAATTGGATATGCCCCTTGGGATGTCCCACCCTCTAGGGGGCACTAAATATATGTTATTAAAAATAAATGAGGCACTAGTTAATAATGGACACAGATATTATTTTGCTTTTGAGTAATAAGGCAGTAGATATTTATTTGTAATAAGGTGGCATAGATATTATTTAATTTTAATGAAGGGTACATACAGTATACTGTATAAATTGCATTTTAATAAGGGGTACATATATTCCTTATTAATTGAAAAGAGGCACACAGTTGTAATAAACTATAGAGGAACATATTTATTTTCTTATACCCTGGCTTCCCACTAGCCACAACTGGTGGGAAGGGATCTTTTGATAAATTCCATTCTACGAGTCCAAGGAGAAGGACCTGCACCAAAGTAATATTATTGTCAGACATTTTTTTTCCGGTAAACTGATTTGTAACGTGACAAACAGCTATTCAAATATTGTTAACTGTTTTGTGCAGACAGTAAGAATATTAATTCAACAAAAATGGAGTAGTTACAGTAGATGTTTTTATTTCAATCATCTTCTATTGTTATCTGTATAATTGCCACAGCTAGGATTATTACAAGAATGTAATAATAAATAAGTTATGATGCAGCAAAATAGTTACAGTTGCTTAAAAAATCTCAGAAGTTTTACAAAACGTGAGGTAGTATTAATAATGGTAAATCTGCCTGGTTTAGTCATGTTTGCACTGTATACCTGTATACAAATAAAATAGGATAATTGGAACAAGAGGTCAAATTTCAAGGAATGTACACTGGCTTCTGGGAAGGAAATGTGCTGTAATGCACTGTATTTCTATTTAAGTAGGTCTTTTAGTGATGTTTTATTTATTAGAAATATCCTACACAAAATTTTGTATATTCTTTATACTATTTCTTTCTGCCAGGAAATGTGTTTGCTGAAATAAGATTTACATTTAAAAGTAGAATAAGTGACTGTACCCTAACACGTTGCCGAGCACTAATTCCCTCATATACAGTATACAGTATAATGGCTAATATGTTTTACATTTTTTATGTTCTACTTTAAGTTAAAAAAAAGGGTTTCTCAATTTGAACAATCTCCTTTGTTTATATCATAAAAAGGAAAGAAACATGCCCATTCGGCTTTATCCATATTATGCATGGTAGCAGCTGCGTAGCAATATTAATGCCATAAATTAATACAAGTCAGAAAGACAATAATTTGTCTTTCTCCTTTCTTTAAGTCATGTGCAGAAACTTAGTAAGAGGAACTGGCTATCCCCACCATCGGCAGCTCCTACTTACATTTAGGAGGGGGCTGTCACTACCGCGGTGCTCGGAGAGGAGACATCTATCCCCGTGTCCCTGCACCTGCGCAGTGGATCTGGCAGGTGCTTGGACCACTTAATGTGCAGATGCCGCAGTGCGACTGCGCATGCGCAAACCCCAGGCTTCTATGGACACATTGGCTGAGGCCGATAGAAGCTGGATTGGGCTGTGCGACAGACAGAGAGTGGCTTCCTACATTAAGTCAGCTCTCTGCTAATCACAACCCGGTCTGGCATTCCTGGATGAAGGAAATACCTCCCAAAGAGACTGCGTTGGGTGTCTGTGACTGACAGGTAGGACTTCCAATAGGAAGTCATTGCCAGTCACAGTGAAGCCAGTGCAGTCACGGACTGCATCTGGTTTACTGACACTGATCCTGGTGGCAGATTTTACCAGGGGGGCTGTAGTCCTGCAACCCACAGGTAAAATCCGTCACTGATTCCCAACCCTCTTCCTGCTACCTGCAACCAGAACTTGTGTCTCACATTTCATGCACAGTCAGGGACTGCTGTTTAGAGCACAGACGGATTTAATCCATCCATTCTACAAACATAGACATTACTTCTATTCTGCTCCCCTGAATAAGCCTGTATGGACTGACTCCTCCGCTCTGCAATGCTGCGCTCTGGGGTTTGCTACATATGGATGAAGAACATAAATAAAGAGGCTACTAAAGCTGAAAAGTACTACAGCTGTCACAAACTTCATACTAAAAGTTTACTTCTATCTTTTGTAAAATAGGCTTTTTGGACCTCTTTGGAATATTTTATGTACACTGATGTTTGGAGTAATTTTGTGAACAATGAAGTCAATGACACGAGTGCCTTTTGGAGCTGATATCATCAAGACCAAATAGGACAGCACATGTCTATGCTCTCTGTTTGTGCTATTCAGTGATAAATATGAGCTTCTCACACATTTATATCTGAGAGCTGGTGATTTCTGGCATCCTGTCGCTGGTCTTTGATGAAACTCATTGCAGGATATAACATTTTAGTTGTTGCGAAATACTGAAATGTCGTACTTGTAAAATATAATTTAGGAGATATGCTTTAAATTAATTTTATAACAAAAGCATATGCTGTAAATGCTAATTAGGAAAACACAAAATATACAAAACTGGTTGTTGTTTTTTTATCCAAGAAAATATATTGTAATAAATTGTGCAGAATTTAGGGCAATTTGTCTTCAAATGCCAAAACCGACTGACAGACACCACTATCCATACTATGGGGGTTATTCAGAGATGGACGCAGTGGCTGTGTTCGCATGCAGCGGCCATGTCCATCGGGTCCACGCACATGCACTGGCCATAGTGCACGTGTGCAACCCTTCACCAAGCAGTCGCCTCCCAGAATGAAGTGACCGCAAGGTCATTGACAGTGGTGGATTTTTCAAACATGGGCCCTCATTCCGAGTTGATCGCTAAGAGTCATCGCATCGCAAATGTCCGAAATGTAAGTATCTGCGCATGCGCAAATGCGTGATTACGCATGCGCGAAGACATACGTACGACAACTGTGCAAAATTACTTTGGACAAAAAAAGCCGTAACTGCCAAACGAAAACAAGGAGTGGCGTGGGCGTGGCGGAGGCGAGACTTCGCAATGCTCCGACATGGGCGTGAAAGTGGGCGTACTGTGTGGGAGTATGCAACTTGCAATGGATGTGTTTTTCGCACATAAACTTTGTCGCTGTTAAAACTAACATAGGAAACCGTAGCAACATTCACGCAGCAGCAGAGTAGGTCTGCAGTTACTCTACATTTGCGAAGTACTGGTACAAGTGTGTATGCAGTAATTAGCAGTTAATTGGAGAGCACATTCATCTGATGTTCAATTACTTGTTAATTACTGAGCCCATGAAAGTTACCAACCAGCAATTGACTGAACACACATTACATGTTTATTCTACTCACATATTAATCTCACACACTGTTAAATAAGGTTGTTATTTGTGTTTAACTTGGTGTGTAAGCATTGTGCAGAAATGTTTGAATGTGTGTTAGACTACTAAATACAAACAAGTTACATTTTTATTTAAAGTTATATAATTTTGCAACATTCTGATCAATTAACCAACACCCACATAATGCCGCATACACTATGATTTATTTTTAAAAGTCACAATAATATATGTTTTTAACATCTGTCAATGTTTTCAATGATGTCATGTTGTCCAAAGATATTTTATCAAGTTGTCGTGTCTGTTTTATTAATATGGACATTAAAGTGTGGTGCAAAACATACCTTTTTTTTTTTTTTTTTTTTTAAATCTGAAGGAGAATTAGCAGATTGGTCACCAAGTGTCTATATGTTGACATAATCTTTTTGTAAGTAAGATTTTGCTAATGCATTACCTTCAAGAAATTGCACACATTTTGAATTTATATTTTTTATTTCAGAAATAATATGATCCAACATTTAAACATGGCTCCACATGAGTCTCACAGGCAGAGATAGACCAAGCACCAAGCAGATGGCACTGACAAAAATTATATTGCAGAACTCAGTACTCTGCAAATTTCTGCTTCTGACAAAAGTATCTTATAAATTCATAAATTCAACATATTTCACACCCTGCCACACAAAAATGTGACACAAACTGAGAAATAATTAGTATCCACCACACAAACACAACAATACACAGCACACTAGTGAGAGGAAGATGGCTCTGTTGTTTTTTAAAAGAAACTCACAGGCTACAATTCCTCCAAACAGAAAAAAGACATTTCACTAAGAGGGAGTGATCCATTCTGGCCACACAAGCCAAGTCCAAAATAACATAGAGGCAACTACAAAAACATGGGTGCTGCCCATCTGGAGAGACATCACTTTCTTCTTTTTCGCCCCGCCTGAGGCTGATCTTCTTTGCTTGGTCTGCGGAGTGACCTTCGTTGGGCCTGCCCAGTGTCCTGTTCTTCCTGGGCAGGGGCAGGGGAGGGAGCCGATGTGGTTGGCTCTCTGCCACTGTGGGCAAGGGAGACAGCGATGGCCTGGAGCCCTTGCAAGATGTTAGTTGCAAGGCTTTGGTTTGAGGAGGCCAGTTGTTCTTGGGCCTGCCTGATCTCTGCCAGACTTTGGCAGAGTTGAGCAACACCTTGCTCAACACAGGTTCGGATCTCAGTGAGCCGGACAGTTATCTGGCTTACCTCCCGGATGACCCCGTCTTGAAATGTGTTTAGGCTCTCACCATACCTAGCAATTTCAAGCAGGATCTCCGGGATAGCAGAGGGTTGGGTGGGGGGGCCAGTAGGAACCTGCATAGGTGGGTTTTGTTGGCCCACACTGGCAGACCCACTAGGTCCCTCCACCTCAGCCTCAACCACATAACCGGCCTGTGACTCAAACTGTTCACCCCCCTGTGCTGTGTTTTGTGGCAAGCAAATAGAAGAATGTGTGGGGGAAAAGTTGGAGTCAAAATTAGTTTAAGATTATTAATACAGTTCAAATTTCAGACAAATACATGTGTAAACTTACCTTCCAAGTCATGTCCCGTCAGAATCTCAGGCAGGTCCGTGTCCATATGAGACACCCCTTGGCCCTCCTCATAACTCACACAGGCCATCGCCATCTCCTCCAAGTCAGTATACTCCACAGCGACAGGTGGTCCCCCCCCTGTTGCCCTTGAGGCATTCCACTCCGCAGCCCTCTTTGCCTTCAGGCGGGATTTGAAGTCGGCCCACCTACATAAATATTGTGAAAGAGGGAAAAAGTTGAGTCTTCTTATTGTTCAAAGTAAATATATAGCACACATGTTCTGCTTGTGTTTGCTAGACATAACATGACATGTAACTACATTTTTTATGCAACTTAGCACAGAAAAAGGATTGTCAAGATGCACTTACCGTCGTCTCACTTCCTGTGATGTTCTGACGACAGAGCCAACTTCATTCACAGATTTTGTGATGTCTCTCCAGATGCGTTCTTTGGAAGCAGCCCCCATGTTTTTGGGGCCCCTATGTATTTTGGACATGGCCTGCGTGACCAAGACACGCAACTCCCTCTTAGTGAATGCAGGCTGTCTTTTTTTCCGTCTGGAGGTAGCCTGTGAGGTTTCTTCAGGTTGGTCATCTCCATCTTCCTCCTCACTAGCAGCTTCTGTCTGCTGTGTTTGTGTGGCTAAAGTCAATTCTCCCTCAGTTTGCTCACTATGTGTGTGTGGCAGGGTATCCACACTCAATTGTTGAGGTTCAGAAGCAGAAATTTGCAGAGTACTAGGTCCTGCATTAACCTCCGCAGAGGCGTATTCTAACAAGCGCCTTTGACACTCTATCCGTTGTTTCTGCAATGCCATCTGCTGCTCTGCAATGCGGTCTATCTCTGCTGCGATTTGCTCACGAGAAGCCATGTTTGTGATGACGTGTGTACGCCGAGGTGTGTGCGCTTATATACCTACGTGCGACTCGTTAATTCACACAGGTGTACACTGTTATTCTGTTGAATGATTGCACTGCTTATTTAAGGGCCTACTGTGCATGCTGTAAGTGTTGGTAGTTTGGCGTTTGAGTTGTTGGCTTGTGCGGGAAGGTGATAGTGGAATTGGCAGAGTGAGTAATTGTCAAGCATACCTTTGTCCTTTTCTTTGCGTTTTGAATATAGACAGTGGCATTTTTTGTGGGTATTTTCGTTTGTGAGTATTCTGTTTTTTTTTTTTTTTTTTTTGTGTTGGCAAGTTTTTTTAATACATTTTAATATTTTAATTTTTATAACACATATATATTTTGCAAGTCCATTTGTGAAAATATTCCCGTGCTTCTTTGTTTTGACTGTCATTAGTGTTCTCTTGTAGGAATTTACTTTTTGGTGAGAAAAACCAATTTTGTCTTCATTTTTGGGTGTGGTCCACAAAAACAAGACTTTATTTCTTTAGGAGCAGGTAAGTGTCGTTGGCCTGTGTTGGAGCTTGTTTGTTGGAAGTGTCTGTATGCTGTTTTTGACTGTCATTTGTGTTCTCTTGTAGGAGTTTTTTTTTTGTGAGAAAAACCAATTTTGTCTTCATTTTTGGGTGTGGTCCACAAAAACAAGACTTTATTTCTTTAGGAGCAGGTAAGTGTCGTTGGCCTGTGTTGGAGCTTGTTTGTTGGAAGTGTCTGTATGCTGTTTTTGACTGTCATTTGTGTTCTCTTGTAGGAGTTTTTTTTTTGGTGAGAAAAACCAATTTTGTCTTCATTTTTGGGTGTGGTCCACAAAAACAAGACTTTATTTCTTTAGGAGCAGGTAAGTGTCGTTGGCCTGTGTTGGAGCTTGTTTGTTGGAAGTGTCTGTATGCTGTTTTTGACTGTCATTTGTGTTCTCTTGTAGGAGTTTTTTTTTTGGTGAGAAAAACCAATTTTGTCTTCATTTTTGGGTGTGGTCCACAAAAACAAGACTTTATTTCTTTAGGAGCAGGTAAGTGTCGTTGGCCTGTGTTGGAGCTTGTTTGTTGGAAGTGTCTGTATGCTGTTTTTGACTGTCATTTGTGTTCTCTTGTAGGAGTTTTTTTTTTGGTGAGAAAAACCAATTTTGTCTTCATTTTTGGGTGTGGTCCACAAAAACAAGACTTTATTTCTTTAGGAGCAGGTAAGTGTCCTTGGCCTGTGTTGGTGCTTGTTTGTGTTTGTTAATTTTTTTTTTTTTTTTGTAAAGTTTGCTAAACAAAGTGTTTGGGTTTTCCAGGATTGATCTGCAAAGTAGTGTTTGTCTTTCCTGGACTAGGTACTAAATTTCTTATTTTTTTTGTTTTTTTTTTTTTATAAAGTTTTTTTGCATTAATATATGTTTTTTATATCCAAATATTAAATTTAGTTTTATTTGCTTTTTATTTTTGCATTTTGGACATGAATTCAACACAGAAAAAATGTACGCTCCTGCAGTAAGTTGACACCACAATTGTAAAAACAGTTATTGTGTAAAATTTTGGAAAACTTTGAATTATTTTTTTTTTACATTTCTTAACATTCTCTCCAAAAAGTGTGTGATGTCAATACATATTGCGGCAGAAGCCCTACCTCCCCAACCCACGCCAGCACTCCCACCCCAACCGCCAGCCCCACAACCACAGCCGGCTCCTCATCAACCAAGGCAACGGAGGCGTGCTAGGCCACCAATTTTCAGAACCCGTGTCATACTTTTTGGGATGCCAGATGATGTGGTGGTGCGTAGATACCGGCTGCCACCACATCTAATCCTAGACACTCTCTCCATAATAGAGAGTGATCTGGAGTCTGAAATTCGGTATCCTACAGCAATACCACCATTGACACAATTCCTTGCAGTGTTACATTTTTTGGCCACAGGATCATTCCAGCATGTTGTTGGAGACCTGGTTGGCATGTCGCAGGGCCAGTTCAGTAAGGTCCTGCGACGTGTCTGCCAGGCTTTCATCAAGCGTGTTAAGCAATTTATTGCTATGCCTTTGGATGTTGGTGCCCTAGATGTGGTGAAGCGGCAATTTGCGGAAGGTGGTAGTCGCTTCCCACATGTTATTGGGGTTGTGGATGGCACACATGTTGCTATTCAGCCACCAAGACATAATGAAGAAATTTATAGAAACAGGAAACTGTTTCATTCTCTGAATGTAATGGTTGTTTGTGGGCCATCCCTCCAGATCCTTTCCCTGAACGCAAAGTTTACAGGAAGTTCCCATGATGCGTATGTCATTAGACAATCAGGGATATGGCAGAGATTAAGATCAAGTCAACGACCAGACATGTGGTTATTGGGTGAGTTGTTGCTCAAATATTTTAGTTACAAACTTACAAAAATATATGAAATTTGTGATCTAAAATTTTGCTTTTATTCCAACAGGAGACCGTGGATATCCTTGCACCCCCTGGCTCATGACTCCTTACCGTAATCCCAGGCCAGGACCACAGATGGCATTTAACTCCGCGCTTACTGCCACTAGGCAGCTGGTGGAGCGCACAATTGGTGTCCTGAAAGGGCGCTTTCGTGTGCTCCACCGCACGGGTGGCGACATCATGTATTCGCCGGAGATGGCAAGTAAAATAGTGGTCCTGTGCGCAATACTCCATAATATCGCGGTAAGGAGTAGTGTCGAGCTTCCTCAGGCAGAGGAATTGCCTGATGAGGAGCCAGGGGTTGTGCCACGCTTCGGTGGGGGGAGTGTGACACGGAGGGGGAGCCAAGTGAGGGCAAGAATTGTAGCAGAACATTTCAGGTATAGTGTTTTTAACATTTATATTTGCACAAATAATACAACCCAGTATGCTTATGTATTTTTAAACATGATTGCATTTAGTATGTTCTTGTAAAGTGATTGGGTAATGCTGTTGTTGTGTTGGAATGGTTTTTTCTTTTTAAACACAAAAACCAAAAACACGTTAAGCTGACAATGTTTATGTAATAATTTAAATACTGTAATGATAATAAATAGTGTCCTTATTTATTTTATATCCTCAAATCCTGATTATGTAAACAAACACACAAACAAATGATCCTCAATGTTTGACACTTTGTGACTGTCCAGCTGAATGATCACACAACCTGTGGTGAGTACACAGATATGTTTAGTAATTTTCAGTAAAGTCTGTGTCTCTGTGTGTTTATTCTAATTGTTTCTAACAAACATTTTCGCTTCTGCTAATGCGAATTTCCGCTCGTGCAAAATAACTCTCTGCTCTTCACAGCATTGCAAAGATCAATAAAGTTATTAGAAATGACATATTTTTGGCCAATCACATGCTAACAGACACTATAAATATATGCCCAAATAAGGAAAACGCCATTGCCATGATGCGTGCAGCACCGTTCTCCAGGCGGGAGCTCCGCGTGCTGGTAGCGGTGATGGACCGCCGCGTAGGCCGCGTTGGGCGCTTCATCCCCAATCGGGTGAAGCGCGAGGCCTACGCGGAGGTCCGCCGCCTGCTGCGGACTCGCGTCCGCAGCAGGCGGACAATCATCCAGCTCGAGAGGCGATGGAGTGATCTCCGCAGGCGGACTCCAGATTTGTTGGCGGAGATCCGCCAGCAAATCCGTGCTCTCCATACCCGAAGTAAGTTACATTACATAAGATTTTTTGCTTAAAATGTGATAATGCTTGATCTTCCCAATTTTGAACAAAAGGTTTTTTGTAAACCATTGTGCAAAACCATGTGCACTGCAGGGGAAGCATATGTAACATGTGCAGAGTGAGTAAGATTTGGGTGGGGTGTGTTAAAGCATCTCAATAATTTGCTGTGTTTAAATTAAACAGCCTGTATTTTCCATGCCCATAATTGAAAAAGTAAAACCAAATCTAACTCTCTCTGCACATGTTATATATGCAACCCCTGCAGAGCACATGCTTTTGGACAATTGCAAACTAAATTCCAGCTGTAATCCCCTTTGAATTACCTACATTTTACAGTAAGTGGTAGGCTAATTGCAACCTTCAGTCTCCTTTTTAGGAAATTAGGTCAGTGTGTGTGGTTAGGGGAAACAGTACTGACTGTAGTAAAGTGACACGAAACAAGTGCATGTTTCCAAGAAATAAGAAGCAGCCAGGAAACTGGTCCAAAATACTTGATAAGTGCTGGCTATATAATAAGGGCCCTTGAATAGTAATCTGGTGATGTTGCCTAGACAAATCACTATGACTCAATGGACTAGATTAAGGAATGAGCTTCAAAGTTAAAGTTTGGCTTCATTTTGTTTGCTATGGCCAACATGAAGAGGATCTTAACATGTTTGATTTTCTATTTTAAATTTTTTTAAAAAAAACATGTAACATAACATTTATATTTAAAAATCAATACTATGTAATTTGGCATGATTAAAAAATGTGGACAATATTTTCATTCTAGGACAACAACAACGGCACAACTCCCCACCCCCTTCCCCTTCCCACTCCCCCTCCCCTTCTCACTCCCCCTCCCCTTCTCACTCCCCCTCCCCTTCTCACTCCCCCTCCCCTTCTCACTCCCCCTCCCCTTCACACTCCCCCTCAGCTTTCCAGTCCCCCTCATCTTCACAGTCCCCCTCAGCTTCCCTGGCCCACTCCACTTTCCATTCCCCTTCTCACCACACCTCTCCATCTCTTTCTGGGACCCCTTCTCCTCCTTCCCATACCCCTTCTCCTTCCACTTCGACATCCCCATCTGAACCCCCCTCACCCTCTATTGCTTTAAATTTCTCTCCGCCCCCCTCGCCCTCTCAATCAGACCCCCCCTCTGAAATTGCGGCACTAATCCAGCCTCCTTCCCCCATCCAGCCTCCTGCCCCAATCCCTCCTCCTTCCCCAATCCCTCCTCCTTCCCCAATCCCTCCTCCTTCCCCCATCCAGCCGCCTTCCCCCATCCAGGCAACATCCCCACCAAGTGAATGGGCAGAGGAAGCCCCTGCAGAACATTCCGGGAGTCTGGATGTTTCCGAGGAAAGTAAGTTTATTTAAATTTTCTACAATAAGATTACCCACTTACACTTACAATGGCAAAACATGCAGTGTTGTACTGTTTGAATTCTTGGACCCTGGAAAAATATTTAAACATTTCATCATGGTGTACATGTTGCCTTTACATATTTGTGAGTGTCATTATATGTACAGTGTGTATGTGTGCAATGTTTTGTGTGTCCACTCTAGGTTGACACTCATTAGGTAGCCAGGGTTGCCAGGACAACAGGGTTTATATGTGTTACTTTTTCAGTGAAACAGTTAGAGCTGAGTGGAGTTTAGTATGTTGTTTGCCTTTTACACTTGGGCCTGTGTAGTCTGAATATTTACACTTACAAATCACATGCTTCACTTTGTTATGCAGCCTAATGACACACTGTTTTTTTGTGTGAAAGTTACATTCTCAAAATTAATAATTGTTCGAGTCAAACATGTTTCCACTTATTTAGTAAGGGCAGCTTTCAGGGAGTGTGGGAATGCTATGATATGTTGGGCTGCTGAAGATGTGTTTATGCAGTGTGATGATGCAGGACCAACCCCCTAAAAAAATAAAAAAAAATAAACAACAAATGGGAATGAATGCCAACATGGTGTCACATTGACGAAGATGGTAGTTATCTTTAACATGGGATGTCGGACATAGCAACCAATAAGATTATACTTAAAAAATTGGGAGCCACTTCTACAATATAATAATCATATTTTGGCTTGATTGCTATGGGCAACGTTCCATCTTAAATATAACTCACATAGTAGTAAATGTAACACATGGTCTGGAACACTTTAAAATCTGAAAAAAAGGCTGAGCAGGCTTGTGTGTTCTGCTAATGATTGTACCATAAAACAGCCAGGATGTAGTAACTTTGCCATTAAAGCAGACCTGTCCAAACTGCGGCACTCCAACTGTTGAGAAACTACACATCCCAGCATGCCCTCACACAGCTTTGCCATTCCCTGACCACAAAACTGTGTAAAGGCATGCTGGTATATGTAGTTTCACAACAGCTGGAGTCCAGCAGTTTGTACATGCCAGCATTTAAGTGTGCTTTGCGCCTTGCTTGGCTAATAAGTAATGTAATTAAGTTATTAATGTTTGTGTTGCATCTTAATTTCAGATGTTGCAGTTGGAGATCCCACAAGTTTTGCAGGGATTCTAAACACCATGCGCCAACACCTGCAAGCAATGCTGGATTGTGTGGACCATTTGGAAAACTTTGCATAATTTAGAATATTTGATTTACCAAAAAAAAAAAAAAAAACAAAAAAAAATAAAAAAAAAGTTGTTTAAAGTTAACCGGGTGTTGTGTTTCTTAATGCAAAAAAGGATCAGCAGATTTGCAGGTAGAATTTTTATGACAAAAAAATTACACACATCTAACGTTACATTTTTACCCAAAAAAAAAGGATAATATTGTGTTAAGAAACATGTAAACACCTTCATTCACAAACAACACCTTTAAAAATTAAAAAAGTGAAGGGAAAAAAAAAAAAATTTACACTTTGACATGTTGATGGGCAATTATGGCAACAAAGTGTTAATCTGGTTTTGTTCACAGACTTAATTGTTTTTGAACATTAACAATCAAAACACTAATTGGGTTCGTAATTGAAAAGGGCTTGTGGTCTTTAAAAGGAAAGGTGTAATTGCACTTAATAGTCCAAAAAAACATTTTTGTGCGTTTTACCTTAAAAGTGTGCACTTTTACGCCAAACTTTGTAAATATACTCAAACTTAGTATTTTTACGATTAAGTATGTGTTATTGCGATGATTTCGCAATGCTGCGATGGTTTTGCATTACTGCGATGTCATTTGGCGTACGCCCACTTTGTGTAATACTGCGTGCGAATTTGCAAAAATACGTTGAGGGCGGAAGTTCGCAAAATTACTACATTAACGCAACTTTGCGAATATGTTGTGCGTCCGAAAAACTTAGCGATCAACTCGGAATGAGGGCCATGGTCCGGACAATGCATGTGTGTCTGGACCGTTTTTGAGGGGCAGCTGCATGTCATCTCATGCAATTGCTCTGTGAAAAAAAAGGTGTTGGACTGCCTGTCAGCACAGCAACCTGCGCATGCAGGGGTCAACCACAAATTTATGCAGTTGCAATTAAATTGTGGAAGCATCATGGGGCGGCACCACACACATCCTGGGCGGCCCCCAGCATATGGGTAGATGGATGTAGATCTTGCTGTAGACGCAAGATCTGTGTCCTTCTCTGAATGACCCCCCTATATGAATAGGTTTCAATATACTCCCATATATCTGTCCCTTTCTAATGGAGCTTACAATCTATGTTTACTACCAAACAGATGCACACACTAGGATTAACTTTTAGTTAAAGACAGAAAACTTAAAAGTAAACTTTTAGTATGAAGTTTGGGACAGCTGTAGTGCTTTTCAGCTTACAATCTATGTTTACTACCAGACAGATGCACACACTAGGATTAACTTTTTGTTGTCATGCGTCAATCAAGTTACTAATACTGTATGTCTTCAGACTATGGGAAGTACAAGTGGAGGACCTGCAAAACCCAAGAAACACATGGAGAACAAACTAATTTCAGACAGATAAGGCCCTGGTTGTAATCAACGCCATTGCAGTGACACAAGATAGACAAATTACTCAACCTTGAGCATAACAGCATTGAATGCAATATTGTTTATTCATTTTTTTATTGTTTAAATAGGAAAAATGTTCCTTCAACGTTGTTTTCTATTGATCACCTATAGAATTGAGTCTCTGCTTTTTAAGACCATCAGAACACCCACTGAAATAACATTTGCAAACACAGTGACCATCAGTGAATTACTGTATAACAGGGATAATTTAACAGAAAATCTATTCAGAACACTTGGCTGCTACTACGGCTTTGTCATTCACTTATGTAAACTTATTTAAGAGCGAGTTCCCATTGCCAAGATATTCATGTCTATTCTCTGTCACGTTAACATGCAATATCAATTATCACCAGCAGGAAGCTGGCTCCCTGCTGCATGACTTCAACTTGGGGATGGATATCGAATGGTTAACCTTCAATGGTCTTCATCAATGACTACACACGTGTTTTGAACAGATGGTAGGAAACCACTGACGGAAAACCACTGATGGTTTGAACAAGTGGGAACACGTGAAAGTGGTGGGCCAATCAAAGAAGAAGGCTGAAGGATGGCCAATGGGTGAGCAGGGTTAAGCTACTCTACATGCAATGGGGAAAAAACACATTGGACCAATGTCAATGGCTGAGAAACATCAGACCTCCACATTTGATAGCAAAATATTGACCTTTAGAACCAATCCATCAATGTTTGCTAAACATCAATGGTCCATGTCCATCCTATCACAAGCTGAGCTTGGGCAGATATTTTTGCATGTTAAGCAAGCATTTAAACATGGTCAAAAAGGAACTGGGAATCTTCCTCACTTCCTTTCTAAGTAGCATAGGAACAGAACCTGCCACAAACAATTCACAACAGAATGATAAATGTGATCATCATATATAAAGTTAATTGCTTATATTTATTATTCATTTCGTTTTCTAATGGTTATAAAACAATTTTAAAGAGCATGTGCTATGTTTTTGTGTTCGTTCATAATGAGCGCCTTATACATGGGAATCTCCTCTAAAAATTCTATGGTGTGTCCCCTGCATGGAACTCTAATAAGCAACAACTTTTTTCTCTTGTCAAACAATCAACATTAAAAGCCCCCAAATATTAACAAAGGTAAGCGCTGGGTATTTAAAAAAAAAATTCAGTGGCTTTCTTGTCCTTGTTTTGAAGTTAGTTTACTCAACTTAGGTTGATAGTTTGTAGTCCAGAGATGAAGACATACTACAGAATTTTGTAATGTTAATCGACAGTATGCAGGACAAAGAGGTAAATTTACTCAGAGGTTTTGATGTCAATTCAAATCCGACAGGCATTGGTTTTAAAATCTGCCATCGATGCCCTTTAGTTTTGTAGTGCATATGGGTTTGTGGTACACGAACCCATCACAAATACAACAAGAATCTTCTATCAGTTAGTGTTGGATTTAAAGCAGTGCACAGTTCACCATGATCTGTGCAGGCTTTGCTGTGTTAAAACTTTATAAATAACAGAATAAAAAAAAATTACATGGGGGTGAAGTTTACATTTGTGAAATTTACATCCGAGGAAATGAGGTCAGATCCCCACAAACTAGTGATGAGCGGATTCGGTTTTACTCGGTTTTACTCGGTTCTCAAAACGGCATCTTATTGGCTACCCAAAACACGTGACATCCGTGAGCCAATAAGATGCCATTTGAGAACTGAGTAAAACCGAGTAAAACCGAATCCGCTCATCACTACCACAAACACAGAGAATCTGCTGCAAAAAGAAGAGGAGGAAGAAGAAATGCAGGCGTGTGGCCATGGAGAAGGTAATCATGCTATTGCTGAGACCACTGCGACAAAGGGTAGCACAACTGAGTCTATTGAGCTTGCTGAAGAGAGGATATGCCGCTGTGAGTACAGTGGATAGAAGTGCTGTGAAGATGGGCAAAGACAAAGAAGGCAACATAACTATGTATACATTATATGTAATGAGTGGCTGACCAGTGAGAATTGCTGACAATTACTTGAAAAGAGCTTCATGTTTCAGTAAGACCTGCAAGGTAAACAAGCAACAAAACATACAAAGAGAACTGTCGATTTCAAAGTATAGTCTGATATTGCCAGTGAGAAAACTGCCAGAATTCCAGAACAAGTTGCTAGAGATCTAGTAGGGAGTCTATGGTCAGGTCAAATTCCAGTCTTTTAGATCCAAGTTCAGATGTCCAGAGGTAGTCTGGAATTGTTTAAGTTATTTGCAGACTTATCATTTAAATTGTTCCAGTTGTTGCTGCTGCTGCTTTTATAATTATTATTATTATTATTATTATTATTATTACTACTATTACTACTACTACTACATCACAGCCTTTATAAGAGATTCACTGTAGAATCATCTAGAAACCTTGATTAATTTTTTTCAAATGTATTTATTGGTTTTTAAATATATATCAAACAACATATATCAACAGCATAAGTACAGAGAGCTAAGCAGGTTCATGAGATTGTACAACAGTCTCGTAACATAAACAATAGAGTCCGAAATTCGGTTTGAGCAAGAGAACGTAAGTGTCTTTGGTTCCAGGTAAGAGACAATTTGCAATATAGTAGGTAGCGTCAATGAAACAGTCCAACAATTTTTAATAGAAGAAGCTCTGACGTATACTGTTCTTATCAGCAAATAACACAGTAACTGTAATACAAGCATGAACATTATAACTAATTATGCCAAAGATATGATAAGGAAGTTGTGGGAGTTGAGAAAGCAGGAGAAAGGGGAGGTTGTGGGGGGGGGGGGGGAGGGGTAAAACCTGGAGTATTGCCTTAAATCATAAACATCAAATCATGTAAAAAACATGTTCATTGGATAGGGCCATGCTTGCACCTATAGATGGACAGAGTGTCGCAGCCACTATGTGATACAGTAAGTATACATCCCAGATGATGATCACCATACAACATTCCATAAATCAATTTTATTACGGTAATATATAAGATCTCATAGCACCCATTCCTGGGTAATTTCTATATATGGACCCCACTTCCTATTAAATCTCTCAGTACCATTGCGAGAGTCGGACAAAGCGTCATATTTGTCAAATGCCATATATTTCCTGAGCAGATTTATCACTTCTCTCAATGATGGAGACCTGCGCTTAATCCACAAATTCAGAATTAACTTTTTTGCTACTGTTACTACCATGGTCAATACAGGTATGAGGCGCCTCCCCTGCGTTCCAAAGTCCCAAGCTTCAAAATTAGCGAATATTAGGGGTATGGGAGTAATAGTCAGGTGTAAATTGAAGGTGGCATTAAGAAAGTACATGACCTTAGTCCAAAACTTCTTTATATGTCCGCAGGTCCAAAAATTGTGTAAGAGCGTTGCTGAAGATATCTTATATTTAGGACAACTGCCATCTTCCTCTAGTACAAAATGACTACGCTGACTCTGAGAGATATATGCTCTATGAATGGTTTTCACATGGACCTCTTGGAGCACAGAGGAGTGTATCACCCCCAGCACCGAGTGATAATATTTAAATAACGAACAATCCTGTAGCAATATAGGAATGTAATTTGCCCACAAGCCTGTAATAAGTTTCCAGGTGTGTTCCCTATGACGTTGTATTAAAGCCATATAAGTGAGTCGTGGTTTGTATTTTTTCAGCAAACATTTATGAAAAATGTGTTTCATAAATGAATCTACAGAGGAAGAGGGTTCAGATAGCTTAGGGAGAGCAGGAGGTAATGTCTAAGTTATGCGTAGGCAAAGGAACCCGAGGGAAAGAGACCATACATGTCTTGCAGCTGTTTAAAGGGGACAATTTTTCCCCCTGGATCAAACACCTGGGATATTGCTTTCAGACCTTTTTGTCTGAAGTGGAGAAAAGCTGCATTTTCGATGCCAGGACTAAACATGGGGTTACCCCATATCGGTAGCCACTTAGATCTTAAGGGATCATGGCCCAAAGACGTGTTCACATAATGCCAAGCAGAGTGTGTATCTCTAAAGAAGATATTATGGTAAATGTTCTTTTCTATTGCAGATTTAGGAACGTGTAATAATGCCCCCGGCGAGAGAGGAGCAAATAATGCGCACTTCATCTCATAATTTGTGTATTGGTTGTGTTCTGAAAGCCAATCCATGGCATATCGGCATAGAGTGTATAGCGTGCATGTACAAAGTCAAGTCTGGGAAGCCCAACCCTCCATCCTTTCTTGGCAGGCATAATTTTTTTAAAGCAATTTTCATTTTTTTAGATTGCCAGATGAATTTCAAACACAGACGGTTAATGGTTTAATATCTGTTGAGGTAAGTTTAATAGGTAGAAGTTGCAGTATGTAAGTCAGTTTTGGGAGCAATATAGATTTAATCACCTCCACCCTGCCCAATAGGGATAGAGGAAGGTCATGCCAATGTTTCATAGGTTTTTCTAAGGACGATATAGCCGGTGTAAAATTAAGACTATATAGGTTAGCAAGAGAGTGGGGGATCTGAATCCCCAAATATTTAATATGTGAGCTGACTATTTTGATAGATGCCGTACCATCATCCTGAGCTAAGACCAGTGTGGGGCCACTCAGTATCAACAATTCAGATTTGTGAATATTAATTTTGTAGCCTGAAAAGGAACTGAAATCAGAAATAATAGAGATGGCGGTTGGAATGGAATGTTCTGGGTGTGACAAAAGGAGTAGCATATCATCAGCGAACAGTGCTAGTCGGAGGTCTACAGAGCCAATAGGGATACCCTGGTAGCGGGGGGATTGACGAAGGGTTGAGGCTAAGGGTTCCAACGCAATTGCAAAAAGTAGCGGTGATAAAGGGCAGCCTTGTCTTGTACCTCTCAGAATGGGAAAAGGGTCAGATAAAGCGCCATTACATAGTATATTGGATGCAGAGTCAGTGTATAGTGTCTGAATGAATTGGATAAACTGAGTTGGGAAACCGAATTGGAGGAGGGAGTGAAATAGGTGGTCCCAGTGCACCATGTCAAATGCTTTCTCTGCATCTAAAGATAAAATTGCCCTCCCAGAATTTGACATGGCACACTGGGAAGCACTCACTGCCGCCAGGACCTTTCTAATATTTGTGACCGGGTTTCTACCTTGGATAAAGCTGGTTTGATCACTATGTATCAACTCTGGTAGAAGGAGTTTCAATCTGTTGGCCAAAATTTTAGTAATTTTATAAATTGAGAAGTGAGATTGGGTGGTATGAACTAGGGTCTGAGAGATCCCTGCCTGGTTTTGGTAATATTCTTAAGAGAGCTCTGTTAAAATAATTAGGGATCTCTCCAGTGAATAAAATTACATTAAATACAGAAGTTAAAAGTGGTACAATATGATCAGCGAGAAGTACATATTAATCCGCTGTGAGGCCGTCAGGGCCCGGTGCTTTCCCACGTTTAAGGCGAGATATACCTTCCCTCACTTCCTGTTGGGTAATCTCTGCTATCAAGGATGCGCCCTTACTGGCAGACAATGTAGGCAACAAAAGGTTTTCCCAGAATAAGTTCTCTTGGGATTTGTCAGGGCTGGGGGCAGAATACAACTTTTGATAAAAGTCAAGAAGAACTTGTGTTGTTTGTGCATTATCAGTGGTAAGTTTACCAATAGGAAGTCTCAGGGGGTGAATCGTGCTCGGGGGGGCGGGTACCCTGGAGCAAGTTTGATAAGAGCTTACTTGATTTGTTACCAAATTTGTGGAATTTTAAATCTCTGGAAAATGAGTAAGACATCTCTAGTTTGATGAATAATTTTTTGTGAGCAGATTTAGCTGCTTGGTAAGAGGCCCAGTTTCGTGGAGTGGGATCAGATGTAAAGGAGAGAAAAGCTTGAGAGACAAGGTCATGGGACGCTATGTATTGTTTGGTGAGCTGTTTTTTGAGTGTGGAGGAATGGGAAACTTTGATTTTTAAAAGCCATACAGGTTCCCACAACTTGTTGGTGTCCACAGCAAATGTGAGTAACCCACTACATACTGCATTGCACAATACATAGTGCTAACCACTGTGCTACCTTACCTGATGTAGAACTTTGGTTTTGAACTTTTCCTACACTGATGTGACTACTCTTCTCCCAATCTACTATAGTTGTTTAAAGTTATCCAAGGCTTTATTATCTTTCACACTGTCTTCGTAATTGCCCATAAAGATAAATAGGTATTTACTAGCTAAGACTTGCACTATTTAGACCAATGGATCATAAGGCACTAGGGGTTTTCGACAGAGAACCCAACAGGTAAATTTGGAATTTGCTGTATCTGGTACACAGGTCATAACTTCCTAATTACAATGCTCTCAACCATATTAACTTTAACAGAGACAGAAACATCTACTATTTTACCCTGGTCAGGTCATTATCATATTAGTTACACTTGCCAAGTTGCAGTGATCACTAGTCATTCATAAGTACCAGCATACAGGTGGACCATGCCAAGATCTGCAGCCCTGAAGAGAGAAAACCACTTGGCATTGGAACAGACAGGTTGAGAAAGAAAGAAATATTCTAACCCTGAGATTTACCACCTCTATCTGCGTAGAGGCTATATATATATATATATATATATATATATATATATATATATATATATATATATATATATCATATGATCAATAGCATGTACAAAAAAAACAAAAAACATTTCTAACTTTTGGTAATTGTTGTAAAATGTGGTAACTGGTTAATTGTCAAAATTGTTTTTTTACCATGTTCCAGTACAAAATAATTTTAGCATATTTTGATAATAATCTTGTTATCTGTCTATAAAACAAACAAGTTACGGCCTGGGAGGCTATTCTATGCGGTGTATAACACTTTGTTATTCTTGTATTGTAGTTATACTGTACAAATCAGGAATCCTTGACAAAGGTTCCATAATGGAACCAAAATGTTGTTCTATGTGCATGCTAATAAACTTCATAAAACACATTTGACCTCAAAAACTGGAGAGTGCCTTTCTTTTATTACACGTAGTAATTTTTATCTATCTATCTATCTATCTATATATATATATATATATATATATATATTATATATATATATATACCGCAATTTCCACTCAGTTGAGGGTGCACTCTTTCTTCAAAGAAAAGGGTCACATCAGACTGTTCTGTCAACAGGTTTAGTTCGGGTCACAGGATGCCTTTACAGTTGACGTTTTGGTTCGATCACGAACCTTTATCAAGACAGGCTGTACATCTTAGTTCATATATCATATGATCAATAGCATGTACAAAAAAAACAAAAAAAATTTCTAACTTTTGGTAATTGTTGTAAAATGTGGTAACTGGTTAATTGTCAAAATTGGTTTTTTACCATGTTCCAGTACAAAATAATTTTAGCATATTTTGATAATAATCTTGTTATCTGACTATAAAACAAACAGGTTACGGCCTGGGAGGCTATTCTATGCGGTGTATAACACTTTGTTATTCTTGTATTGTAGTTATACTGTACAAATCAGGAATCCTTGACAAAGGTTCCATAATGGAACCAAAATGTTGTTCTATGTGCATGCTAATAAACTTCATAAAACACATTTGACCTCAAAAACTGGAGAGTGCCTTTCTTTTATTACACGTAGTAATTTTTATCTATCTATCTATCTATCTATCTATATATATATATATATATATATATATACCGCAATTTCCACTCAGTTGAGGGTGCACTCTTTCTTCAAAGAAAAGGGTCACATCAGACTGTTCTGTCAACAGGTTTAGCTCGGGTCACAGGATGCCTTTACAGTTGACGTTTTGGTTCGATCACGAACCTTTATCAAGACAGGCTGTACATCTTAGTTCATATATCATATGATCAATAGCATGTACAAAAAAAACAAAAAAAAATTCTAACTTTTGGTAATTGTTGTAAAATGTGGTAACTGGTTAATTGTCAAAATTGGTTTTTTACCATGTTCCAGTACAAAATAATTTTAGCATATTTTGATAATAATCTTGTTATCTGACTATAAAACAAACAGGTTACGGCCTGGGAGGCTATTCTATGCGGTGTATAACACTTTGTTATTCTTGTATTGTAGTTATACTGTACAAATCAGGAATCCTTGACAAAGGTTCCATAATGGAACCAAAATGTTGTTCTATGTGCATGCTAATAAACTTCATAAAACACATTTGACCTCAAAAACTGGAGAGTGCCTTTCTTTTATTACACGTAATTTTTATCTATCTATCTATCTATCTATCTATCTATATATATATATATATATATATATATATATATATATACCGCAATTTCCACTCAGTTGAGGGTGCACTCTTTCTTCAAAGAAAAGGGTCACATCAGACTGTTCTGTCAACAGGTTTAGTTCGGGTCACAGGATGCCTTTACAGTTGACGTTTTGGTTCGATCACGAACCTTTATCAAGACAGGCTGTACATCTTAGTTCAAAGGATCAACAGTTGCTTACAAATATAAGACATCTGCAAGACAGAATGCATAATCACTACTACTGCCTGCCAGGCCCCAAAGCAACCACACATCCATAATAGGGAAAAAAGACCACCACCAAGCAATAGCAGAGACGGGTACCACATCCACAATGTGTGGATCCTACCAAAGAAACATATGGAGCTCAGTACCTATAAAAAGCTATGCAATCATCTCAGGATCACACTCCCATTTTTAGAAATCCGACAGTGCTGTCTCCGAACATGTAATACTGTAAGGCCAGAAAGTGACATATAAAAATCATTTACATAATATACAAGACACCAGTGTCATAAGGGGGCTAACAACCAACACCTAAACAATACCTGGTCATCTCCAAGTCTTGGGCTGGCGCAGCTACTAGTATTTCAATCTGATAGGTGCAAAATCTGCAAACCAATAAATATACAAAATACATGTGATATCATAATAAGTGCTGTTATAAGTATAAACCAATTAACAAGGCTATTGCATAAAGTAGTCCACATTACTTACATGCTTCAGCTGGTCAAATCCACATGTAGTTGCATGCTAAATGAACCCCATGGTCAGCTATTTAAATATCCCTGACTAAAAGTATACCTCTGATCCCGGAAGTACAACAACCCGGTGACTAATGACTCCCCAAATGAAAACTATGCATACTAAATGTCAGTGCCTCCAATAAAGCTCTCCCAGATGGCTGAACAATCCCACTCAAGCCAGAAAGCCAGTTCGCTGTTGGCCCCGTCCGCCGGACCGGAAGTAAATGCAGTCCGCCCGGCCAGAAGTACATGCGTTCCGCCTGGCCAGAAGTAGTGCCCTATGCGTGTCACAGCGCCAGCCACTCCTGATTCACTGTCTGTCAAGCATAGCAAACAACCATGCGCTCCACCTCGCAGATCGTCACAGTGCATGCACGCCCTGCTAAACATACCAATACCAGAGACAAAATAACACATAAACAAGGACTCAGTGTGGGGAGCTCCACAAGATGCTGCAGATCTATAGAACAAATAGAAATTCAATCTAGCATTAATCTATAGGCACTGATAACACCATCACAACTCTAAGATGGTACCTATCCTTAGGCATTATATACCAGTGACGTGCAGTGGGGTGAGGCAGGTGAGGCAGAGCCTTTCCTGTCATACTTACATTTAAACCAGAGTTTTGACTGAATAAAGTATATGAAAAATACTAATAATTTGTTTGAAATACCTTCTTTGCATTATTCTAATAATTTTTATAGCCCAAAACTCTGGAGTAAAAAGTCTATGGCAGGTGTGAAGCAGTGCCTCACCTGCTTATCTTTTCTGCACATCTCAGATCAAAACTCACCAAATTTCCAGGAGTTTATACTGCTGCACCTGTTTATAATGCCCAGATGTACCCTTTGGCTCATATATTGCATGTAAATCTGGCTCTGGGGTTAGCCAGTGCCTCCTGAGCCATTTTGATCACCGCACGTCCCTGTTATATACAAAGGGTCACAGCATGTAATTAATTAGCACAGATAGATAGTTTGCTAGATATTTAGTTGGATCTGCCTCCTGCAGTTTTAATTTCCTGACACCCATCTATGTTTTAAGGACTGTATTGCACTATTTGCGACTATATAGTACATTGGGGTTTAGTGATGTACTCTAGAACACCGCTGTTCTTTGAGTGTTGTATGTTATGTTTGTAATTGTTATTTATTGTATATTATTTGTTGTTTCTTTTTGAGTACTTTATATGGTAGCTACAGTATATTTGGCAACACACCTACATTAGCATGGCTCAGAGTGGCGTATATCTATTAGACGATGGGCTTTTGGCCCAGGCTGAAATAGGCACAGTTTCATTTACTTATGACGAAATCGAAAATTATTATTCGATAAACTCTGCTTTGAATCATAACTGCCGACACACCAGTGGATATATTTTATAAAATATTGAAACAGAGACAGAGAGAAATTAACCTTACATTACACGGCCAATTTTTTATCTGAAAACCTTAGATGTAAACAAATACCTCAAGGTTTCCGTATAGCTAATGTTCCTACCTTAGGTAGAAACAATCCTGTCTTTTGCAGCCGCTGGTGCGGAGTACTCAACAAATGCTCTCTAGATCTTATGGCTTTAGTCGTTGAGGAGGTAGGACAGGAATTGAAGAAAACCCAGGTAGAAATAGAGTCGACGATTACGATCAGCACAGATGCACTACGAGAAGATAAATCACAGAATTTGATTAAACGTCTACAATCACAAGTAAATAATTACCATAGGGTACTTATTTCCTTCAAATGAAAGAAACTGTCCACAGTCACTAATGACTATCAGAACCTTATGGTGTACCATTGGCTATTAAGGAACAACAATAATGAAAGATCTAACAGGCTGCCGAAAAGACGATGAGCACCACTATTTCCCAGAGAATTTGGATAGTCGATTTCAACATCAGACACCGAATACAATGAGGGACAAAATGAACCGGTACTTTTTTAGATCCCGGTTCCGAACCATCCGACTAGTCGAAGTAGGGTGTTAAGAAGTGGCACGGACCGCACCCGAGGCAAGGTGGGTACCAGTAGAAGGGGCCGTCGGAGGCGCAATTAAATACTGTTTTTAATCTATCAGATACCATCTTGAGCGTAGCGGAGATGAAACTATTGTCACAAGGCCTCTCTTTTGTGCCTACCTGTGGGACCAATTCTTTTCGAAGATCAATTAACCAATATAAATTTGGTAGAGCTCTACATTTGCTTAAATTCTTCACGGACAAACCTTCTGATAATGTGAGAACCAGAACGAAGGAAGGAGGGACTACCGCACAGGATATAATGAGTATAGATAAATGATGTTTTACAACCAAAATAAATACAGGTTGAGTATCCCTTATCCAAAATGCTTGGGACCAGAGGAATTTTGGATATCGGATTTTTCCGTATTTTGGAATAATTGCATACCATAATGAGATATCATGGTGGTGGGACCGAAGTCTAAGCACAGAATGCATTTATGTTTCATATACACCTTATACACACAGCCTGAAGGTCATTTTAGCCAATACTTTTTATAACTTTGTACATTAAACAAAGTGTGTCTACATTCACACAATTCATTTATGTTTCATATATACCTTATACACACAGCCTGAAGGTCATTTAATACAATATTTTTAATAACTTTGTGTATTAAACAAAGTTTGTGTACATTGAGCCATTAAAAAACAAAGGTTTCACTATCTCACTCTCACTCAAAAAAGTCCGTATTTCGGAATATTCCGTATTTCGGAATATTTGGATATGGGATACTCAACCTGTAATACCAGAAAACAATGTTTTCTAATTCTAATATTGCTTGGTGGTGCACCCTGAGTCAGTATAAGAACATGAGAAATTACGGAGAAAAGAAGACTCTTTTGTGGGCGCACTCTTTGACTTGAAATGAATTTTAAATAATAGTCAGAATAGATTAAAAGTGTAAATTTTTAATAATTCAACAAGATTAAGATAACAAGTGGTTCATGAAGAAGATAATGATCAAAGAAGATGATAGTATATTCAGATAGTACAAAGTACTTGATACACAATGAAAACTAAATTCTGACTGATAGAGGAGATTGAGTGTTTATAAACAAATTGTTTAGATTTTGAAACGGCACGTTCTACCACATTATAACCTATTCCTTGTCAGTGTCAAATTCAAAATAAATACAACAGTCCAGATGCTGGTTAATCTTATCGATAATAAAGGGTGGAAAGTAAGGTGGCAGTGCGAATCATCTGTCAGTGTTAGACACTATAGGGCTAGACCAATGGGCTCTACTATACTGAGTATTCCTCAATGGTCGCCCATTTGAGTACTGACCCAGCCCGACACTGATTAGCTTCCGAGATCAGACGGCTTCGGGCGTTTCCAGTGTGGTATGATAGTAGAAGAATTAGAACAATAATTGGAAGCTCTGGAATCACTGATGAGAGTCCACGAAATTACATAGTTATTTAAGACAGATATTAGAGGTAGAGGAAGCCAGATGGATCTGCTGCCAATGTTAGACAGGTGCTTGGCCCTGAATCAATGGTGAGAGTCCACGAAATACAGAGATGAATGAAAATAGATAAAACTGCTGGAGATAGAGATAATATTGAGATTCAGAAATTTGCAAGACACAAAGTGTCAGAGAGCGCAAAACAAAGCCCAAGTATAGAAAGAAATGACAATGTAACCAGCAGGCTGTAAAAAAGTATCCAGCTGCAGGATGTTGAATGTAAGAAGGAGACAATCAAAATGACAGGGAAATGTAGCAAATTTGACAGTGGTATATCTTAAAACAGCAAGTGTATAGGGGTTTAAATCAAATCCCAGCGATTATCCTTGTGTATATACAGTAAATAACAAATTAGGATATAGAGTACAAAAATTATTGTGGATGTTCATGTGACTGTAATGCTGGAACAGGTTAGCTGATAACCTGGAAAACCATTGAATTTACTTTAGTCAGACAAAATATTTTATAACATCCAGCATATTAAATGACTGTGCAATAATAGCAGGTCATTAATTACTAATAAATATCTTGTATTCAAAATGATGAAATGCAATTACAAAGATGAAAAAAAGGGGGGCTGATATTACCGCGCTGGGTATTGTGCTGAAAAGACCCTTACAGTAGTCCTGTGAGGCCGTCCCGTGATTGCAGGTACCGCTGGCTTAGTAGAGACCCCGGTGTCTCGATTGGTGATGGAGGAGAGGGCGCCGGGCGCCGCCGGCCTGGCGGGGACGATCGCAAGTGCGGGAAGCCGTCCACTGAGTGGTCCTGTGAAGCCGTCCCGTGATTGCAGGTGCCGCTGGCTTGATGGAGACCCCGTGTCTAGATTGGTAAGGGAGGAGAGGGCGCCGGGCGCCGCCGGCCTGGCGGGGACGATCGCAAATGCGGGAAGCCGTCCACTGCTGCAACGGAGACGGAACAGTCAGAGGAGATTCTGAGTACACTGAGGCTGAGGAAAAAACCGTGGCTTCTATCAGTCAGAGAGAAATGGTGTAGTCGGAAGACGCGTTTCACCCATACACCGGGTGTACGGGTTTCACCCAAGCCCGGTGTATGGGTGAAACGCGTCTTCCGACTACACCATTTCTCTCTGACTGATAGAAGCCACGGTTTTTTCCTCAGCCTCAGTGTACTCAGAATCTCCTCTGACTGTTCCGTCTCCGTTGCAGCAGTGGACGGCTTCCCGCATTTGCGATCGTCCCCGCCAGGCCGGCGGCGCCCGGCGCCCTCTCCTCCCTTACCAATCTAGACACGGGGTCTCCATCAAGCCAGCGGCACCTGCAATCACGGGACGGCTTCACAGGACCACTCAGTGGACGGCTTCCCGCACTTGCGATCGTCCCCGCCAGGCCGGCGGCGCCCGGCGCCCTCTCCTCCATCACCAATCGAGACACCGGGGTCTCTACTAAGCCAGCGGTACCTGCAATCACGGGACGGCCTCACAGGACTACTGTAAGGGTCTTTTCAGCACAATACCCAGCGCGGTAATATCAGCCCCCCTTTTTTTCATCTTTGTAATTGCATTTCATCATTTTGAATACAAGATATTTATTAGTAATTAATGATCTGCTATTATTGCACAGTCATTTAATATGCTGGATGTTATAAAATATTTTGTCTGACTAAAGTCAATTCAATGGTTTTCCAGGTTATCAGCTAACCTGTTCCAGCATTACAGTCACATGAACATCCACAATAATTTTTGTACTCTATATCCTAATTTGTTATTTACTGTATATACACAAGGATAATCGCTGGGATTTGATTTAAACCCCTATACACTTGCTGTTTTAAGATATACCACTGTCAAATTTGCTACATTTCCCTGTCATTTTGATTGTCTCCTTCTTACATTCAACATCCTGCAGCTGGATACTTTTTTACAGCCTGCTGGTTACATTGTCATTTCTTTCTATACTTGGGCTTTGTTTTGCGCTCTCTGACACTTTGTGTCTTGCAAATTTCTGAATCTCAATATTATCTCTATCTCCAGCAGTTTTATCTATTTTCATTCATCTCTGTATTTCGTGGACTCTCACCATTGATTCAGGGCCAAGCACCTGTCTAACATTGGCAGCAGATCCATCTGGCTTCCTCTACCTCTAATATCTGTCTTAAATAACTATGTAATTTCGTGGACTCTCATCAGTGATTCCAGAGCTTCCAATTATTGTTCTAATTCTTCTACTATCATACCACACTGGAAACGCCCGAAGCCGTCTGATCTCGGAAGCTAATCAGTGTCGGGCTGGGTCAGTACTCAAATGGGCGACCATTGAGGAATACTCAGTATAGTAGAGCCCATTGGTCTAGCCCTATAGTGTCTAACACTGACAGATGATTCGCACTGCCACCTTACTTTCCACCCTTTATTATCGATAAGATTAACCAGCATCTGGACTGTTGTATTTATTTTGAATTTGACACTGACAAGGAATAGGTTATAATGTGGTAGAACGTGCCGTTTCAAAATCTAAACAATTTGTTTATAAACACTCAATCTCCTCTATCAGTCAGAATTTAGTTTTCATTGTGTATCAAGTACTTTGTACTATCTGAATATACTATCATCTTCTTTGATCATTATCTTCTTCATGAACCACTTGTTATCTTAATCTTGTTGAATTATTAAAAATTTACACTTTTAATCTATTCTGACTATTATTTAAAATTCATTTCAAGTCAAAGAGTGCGCCCACAAAAGAGTCTTCTTTTCTCCGTAATTTCTAATGTGAGAACCAGGTTTAAAGCCAAGTCCACTTTCGACCCCCCTTTGAATAGTCCAAGCTGTAAAACCTTTCTTCGGTTAGTACAAAGGGACTCTGAAACTATTCCACCTAAGAAATTGTATGACAACCTGATGACTGCAGAGAAAACCGCACTGAAGAAGTTAAGAGAAGCCTCCCATCTCGTAATATGTCCAGACGATAAAAGAGGAGCTGTAGTTGTACAAAACTGGAAGGATTATGACCAGGAGGTGACCTGGCAATTGTCTGATAGAACCACTTATCAGCAGTTGGATTACAATCCGGTTCCAATGATTAAGACCAAAATAGATATTCATCTTAAACAAGGGTTCGAACAGGGATTAAACAAGGGCTCGAACAGTGATTGATTAGTGAGGATCTAATGAGATTTATTACAGTTGACCACCCAAAATGTCCCATAATTTATACATTACCTAAGATCCAGAAAACACTGATACAACCACCGGGTAGGCCCATCATAGCAGCGAAAGGATCCTTATTGCAACCGCTGGCACAGTTCATCAACAGTATCTTACAGCCCATGGTCTTGAAGATTAGTAGTTATCTCAGGGATACTGGAGATTTTTTGACCCATTTGAATGACATCCAAGACATTTATGGAGGTATTTTTTTTAGCCACTATGGATGTCTGCTCTTTATATACCGTCATCCCGCATCAGGAGGGTTTGGATATTTTACGCAATGTGTTACAGAGTTCACCATGTAATGAGTTTCAAACTGAATTGGTGCTCAAGAGCAACCATTTTGTGTACAAAAAAGATTTTTTTCTTACAAACATCTGGTTCAGCGATGGGGTCTAATTTGGCCCCATCCTATGCCAACCTGTACATGGAACACCTTCCTCATGCCCCGTTATGGCCATAAAATAACTTTTTTCTGATGTTTTATTGATGACATCTTTTTTTATGGCAAGGATCTGAGATTGAATTCAACTTGATGGTTTCCGAATTGAACGCTCTAGACAGTCTGATAAAATTTACTTCTATGATTTCAGCTACCGAGATCAATTTCCTGGATGTCACGGTCATTAACACTGGTACAAGTCTCACCACCACATTGTTCTGGAAACCGATGGATCGAAATATGATATTACAAGCTAGTACTAACCATCCTCCTGCCCTTACAGATAGCTTGCCTATATCACAGTAACTTAGAGTTATGAAAATAAATTCAGTACCTGCATACAGAAATGATCAATGTGCTGAGATTAATGCCCATTTTTTGGAGCGAGGATATACAAATAGAATCCTCAAGAAATGCCTAGATAAGGCAACTCGCATCTTATTTGGTTCTATAGCCCGTGGAAATATGAAGAGTGAGCAGATGATCTTTTCTATTCAATTTGATGGTAATGCGTGTAATATCAAGAAGGCTCTGCACAAGCATTGGCCGATTGTATCTTCTGACTCAAATCTATCTTTTTCCAAATTTGGGGCCCCTATGATAGCCTATCGCCATGGAGCTAATTTAAAACAACTGCTCATGCGCCCTACAATGTATCTTGAACATGAAACTATGACCCCTCATTTGATGCAAGCAAGACCAGGCAGTTTTTTCTGTGGTAGCTGCACCACGTGCAGATCTATGTTGATGGGACCGACCTTCAGTCATCCACGTACAGGAAAGAAGATCACTATTAAATACCATTTACATTATCGGTTGGATTTTGTTATTTATATGTTGAAGTGTCCATGTGGATTATGTTTCATCGGTTTGACCACACGAGTGTTCCGTGACCGAATGGTGAACCATAGGTCATCAATACATACAGCATTACTAATGGGCAAAACAGATAAACCAGTAGCTCATCACTTTTGAATGCTAGACACCTGGTTGCCAGTCTAAAATGTAAACTTAGTGACTGGGTCTCCCCCCCACCTCCCCCCCCCATCAGACAAGAGGCAATAGGACCTTAGCTCTCAACAGTGAGAAAGCTTCTGGATCCACAAATTGGACACAGTTGCCCCTAGGGGGCTGAATGAGGCTAACCCTCTTAATATATTCTTATAAGTCCTTGTTTTTATATATTTTTTTGCTGATTATACAATTATCTGTTGAGCCATAAGGGTAACATTATCCGATATTGTCCATATTACACAGATGACACCAATATGGCCCGAGATCTGCGTCTATGTATTTCCAGCCATTTATGCACATTTGGTGCTTTTTTTACACACAGTATGTTTATTATCTTTCATTTATGTGTTGTGGTTTCTATATGTCTTTTTTAATTTTCCTTTAACCACACCCCTATGTACTGCCTTCTAGACCTCTAGCGAACTCTGTTATTGTACTAATTAATGACATGCTGTGAACCTTTGGATATAATGTCTAGGGATATGTACCAGCTTAGAATTGTGATGGTGTTATCAGTGCCTATAGATTAATGCTAGATGGCATTTCTATTTGTTCTATAGATCTGCAGCATCTTGTGCAGTTCCCCACACTGAGTCCTTGTTTATGTGTTATTTTGTCTCTGGTATTGGTATGTTTAGCAGGGCGCGCATGTGCTGTGACGATCTCCGAGGTGGAACACATGGTGGTTTGCTATGCTTGACAGACAGTGAATCAGGAGTGTCTGGCACTGTGACACGAATAGAGCACTACTTCCATCCAGGTGGAACGCATATACTTCTGGCCGGGCGGAACGCATTTACTTCCTGTCCGGCAGCCGGGGCCGACAGCGGACTGGCTTTCTGGCTTGAGTGGGATTGTTCAGCCATCTGGGAGAGCTTTATTGGAGGCACTGACAGCCTTGTTTTCATTTAGTATGCATGGTTTTCATTTGGGGAGGTATACTTTCTGTCAGGGATATTTAAATAGCTGACCATGGGGTTCATTTAGCATGCAACTACATGTGGATTTTGACCAGCTGAAGTATGTAATCAATGTGGACTATTTTATGCAATAGCCTTGTTAATTGGTTTATACTTATAACAGCGCTTATTATGATATCACATGTATTTTGTATATTTATTGGTTTGCAGATTTAGCAGCTATCAGATTGAAATACTAGTAGCTGCGTCAGCCCAAGACTTGGAGATGACCAGGTATTGTTTAGGTGTTGGTTGTTAGTCCCCTTATGACACTGGTGTCTTGTATATTATGTAAATGATTTTTATATGTCACTTTCTGGCCTTGCAGTATTACATGTTCGGAGACAGCACTGTCGGATTTCTAAAAATGGGAGTGTGATCCTGAGATGATTGCATAGCTTTTTATAGGTACTGAGCTCCATATATTTCATTGGTAGGATCCACACATTGTGGATGTGGTACCCATCTCTGCTATTGCTTGGTTGTGGTCTTTTTTCCCCATTATGGATGTGTGGTTCGCTTTGGGGCCTGGCAGGCACTAGTAGTGATTATGCATTCTGTCTTGCAGCTGTGTTGATCCTTTGAACTAAGATGAGATTAATGCCCATTTTTTGGAGCGAGGATATACAAATAGAATCCTCAAGAAATGCCTAGATAAGGCAACTCGCATCTTATTTGGTTCTATAGCCCGTGGAAATATGAAGAGTGAGCAGATGATCTTTTCTATTCAATTTGATGGTAATGCGTGTAATATCAAGAAGGCTCTGCACAAGCATTGGCCGATTGTATCTTCTGACTCAAATCTATCTTTTTCCAAATTTGGGGTCCCTATGATAGCCTATCGCCAGGAGCTCATTTAAAACAACTGCTCATGCGCCCTACAATGTATCTTGAACATGAAACTATGACCCCTCATTTGATGCAAGCAAGACCAGGCAGTTTTTTCTGTGGTAGCTGCACCACGTGCAGATCTATGTTGATGGGACCGACCTTCAGTCATCCACGTACAGGAAAGAAGATCACTATTAAATACCATTTACATTATCGGTTGGATTTTGTTATTTATATGTTGAAGTGTCCGTGTGGATTATGTTTCATCGGTTTGACCACACGAGTGTTCCGTGACCGAATGGTGAACCATAGGTCATCAATACATACAGCATTACTAATGGGCAAAACAGATAAACCAGTAGCTCATCACTTTTGAATGCTAGACACCTGGTTGCCAGTCTAAAATGTAAACTTATTGACTGGGTCTCCCCCCCACCCCCCACCCCTCCCCCATCAGACAAGAGGCAATAGGACCTTAGCTCTCAACAGTGAGAAAGCTTCTGGATCCACAAATTGGACACAGTTGCCTCTAGGGGGCTGAATGAGGCTAACCCTCTTAATATATTCTTATAAGTCCTTGTTTCTATATATTTTTTTGCTGATTATACAATTATCTGTTGAGCCATAAGGGTAACATTATCCGATATTGTCCATATTACACAGATGACACCAATATGGCCCGAGATCTGCGTCTATGTATTTCCAGCCATTTATGCACATTTGGTGCTTTTTTTACACACAGTATGTTTATTATCTTTCATTTATGTGTTGTGGTTTCTATATGTCTTTTTTAATTTTCCTTTAACCACACCCCTATGTACTGCCTTCTAGACCTCTAGCGAACTCTGTTATTGTACTAATTAATGACATGCTGTGAACCTTTGGATATAATGTCTAGGGATATGTACCAGCTTAGAATTGTGATGGTGTTATCAGTGCCTATAGATTAATGCTAGATGGCATTTCTATTTGTTCTATAGATCTGCAGCATCTTGTGCAGTTCCCCACACTGAGTCCTTGTTTATGTGTTATTTTGTCTCTGGTATTGGTATGTTTAGCAGGGCGCGCATGTGCTGTGACGATCTCCGAGGTGGAACACATGGTGGTTTGCTATGCTTGACAGACAGTGAATCAGGAGTGTCTGGCACTGTGACACGAATAGAGCACTACTTCCATCCAGGTGGAACGCATATACTTCTGGCCGGGCGGAACGCATTTACTTCCTGTCCGGCAGCCGGGGCCGACAGCGGACTGGCTTTCTGGCTTGAGTGGGATTGTTCAGCCATCTGGGAGAGCTTTATTGGAGGCACTGACAGCCTTGTTTTCATTTAGTATGCATGGTTTTCATTTGGGGAGGTATACTTTCTGTCAGGGATATTTAAATAGCTGACCATGGGGTTCATTTAGCATGCAACTACATGTGGATTTTGACCAGCTGAAGTATGTAATCAATGTGGACTATTTTATGCAATAGCCTTGTTAATTGGTTTATACTTATAACAGCGCTTATTATGATATCACATGTATTTTGTATATTTATTGGTTTGCAGATTTAGCAGCTATCAGATTGAAATACTAGTAGCTGCGTCAGCCCAAGACTTGGAGATGACCAGGTATTGTTTAGGTGTTGGTTGTTAGTCCCCTTATGACACTGGTGTCTTGTATATTATGTAAATGATTTTTATATGTCACTTTCTGGCCTTGCAGTATTATATGTTCGGAGACAGCACTGTCGGATTTCTAAAAATGGGAGTGTGATCCTGAGATGATTGCATAGCTTTAAATAGGTACTGAGCTCCATATATTTCTTTGGTAGGATCCACACATTGTGGATGTGGTACCCATATCTGCTATTGCTTGGTTGTGGTCTTTTTTCCCCATTATGGATGTGTGGTTCGCTTTGGGGCCTGGCAGGCAGTAGTAGTAATTATGCATTCTGTCTTGCAGCTGTGTTGATCCTTTGAACTAAGATGTACAACCTGTCTTGATAAAGGTTCATGATCGAACCGAAATGTTGACTGCAAAGGCATCCTGTGACCCGAATTAAACCTGTTGACAGAACATACTGATTTGACCCTTTTCATTGAAGCGAGAGTGCACCCTCCACTGAGTGGAAATTGCGGTATCTGAGTGGACCAGACTATGGCCTATTGTGAGCACCCACAGAAGTGATCTATCTAGGATGAGAGTGCGGGACAGCTTGTGGAGATTGATTGATATATATATATATATATCAATCAATCAATCAAAATAGCTTTCATGGACCCACCTAGTCCGAAAATGTGGGCTGGTTTTCTACAATGCACTAACAACATTAGAGTGTCTACAGCTGTCATTGAGATATTGGCTGTCCAGGAATGCTGCTGTTTTGGTCCTAGCCAGCACCACCTGTCCTGTATCAGCGCATCATTTATAAAACTCATTGGTTCAACTCGATGAGCTTGGTAAACTTTTTTAGTGCCACTGCTGTACCTTGATGGTCCATTCACTGTATCATAATATGCACACCTACTCTCCACTCACAGAACCCTCCAGGGAAGGGAAAATAAATCTAAATCGGGGAACCAGCCTGAGGATCTGGAGCAGGTCTGACAGAGTGGATCCATAAATAATATATTTAAGTTAGGATTGCTTTTGTTTGGTGAAAGGGATGGTGGCTTAATCCTGTAAAGTGCACAGTGACTACTGGAATCTATAAAATATAATAAATTAATTGTAATTTAGCTGTTGTTAAACACATCTGTTAGAAACTTGCCCCTGTCTGACTTCCATAAGCAGACAGTGTTCTGTAGACTTATGGGAAATACCACTAACTAAGCTTAATGTGTCATCTGATTAATTTGGAATGGCTTTTATTTTACACAAAACCCATAAATAATAGCTCAGAAAGATTATAATGAGGAAGCCATAATTCCATTATGTGATGCTTTATGAGGGTGGTGAATTGTCCTGCACATAATAAATAAATTAAGGGGGGAAAAGAAGAAATAAGCCAGGTGCACCATATTTTTAAAATTCTAGTATCCTGTCTATGCATCCAGTATTAGTAAGAACGTAAAGCATGAAATTGTATGTCTTAGTAACCCTCCAGGAGGATTGAAGGAAATTAAGCTAGACATTATTTGCAACAAAAAGCAAAAGCTTTTTTGGCAAAGGGAAATTTATATGAAAAATAATAAAACATTTATTTAGAAAATAAAATACAGTTGTCAATTACGTTAATCCGTGATGTTGAGGGCTATTTTCTTACCTAATATATGGTCTGTTCCAACTGTATTTGTAAAACAGTCATAAGTAGATACTAATCATTAAGTCAGGGCCATAGGGAGGGGTGTGTGAGTGGTGCTGCACCATTACTACCCCACCGACCCTTATCTAGCTAGTAGAGTTACTGGAATGGCATCCTTCAGGCAATAGCATTCAGCCAGATCTATACTATCTCCTGCTAGTGGCCCCATCCAGGGCCTAAAGTGGTCCTGGAGAGGTGGTGGAACTCATTTTCTCCCCCATTAGATAGAGCCAGGACCAGTGCTAAGATTTTCTACACCCTCTAGCAAACTATAAATTTGTGCCTTACCTCCCATACTTTATAAAGGGACATTGATCACAATAGTACCCCCAATTCAAATTACACCACACAGTAGCACAATCTTATTCCCATTACACCGCACACAGTAATGCAACTTATTCACATTACGTCACACAGTAGTTCCTTTTATTCACGTTACCCTACAAAGTGGTAATGCTTATGCGCGTTATGCCACATAGTAATGTTCCTTATACACAATTCCTATAGTAGTAGTGCCCCTTACATATAGCATTATGCCACATAGTAATGTCCCTTATACACAATTCCTATAGTAGTAGTGCCCCTTACATATAATGCCCACAGTAGTAGTTCACAGAGCCTGCTCCTCTTTATGGCTCTTCACTTCAGAGGCAGTGATGGCATGACATATGCAGTTCCGGAAAAGGAAACTGCTGGGACCTGAGTAGGAGACGGACGGCGTCTGATAGACACAGTCTGTGTACCAGACGGTGTAGGCCACAGGTGGAGGAGAACCATGGAGCTGCCAGAACCTGAGGAAGGGGGAGGTGGCTGCAGCTCATCAGTGACACTAGCACTGGCTGCATCATCTATTGACGTGGGTGGCAGGGTGGGCTTTTCTGCTGAAATTACTGTGCAAGGCTGTGGAGAAGGTGGAACTAGTTCCACCTACAATTACAGGTGGTGGAACTCAGTTCCACCTCATCCCCCTCCCCAGTTTAACCCCTGGCCCCACCCAATCACAAGCTGTGACATCATGTATTCAGGGGTGAAGCCAGCACAGAGCTTTAGTGAGCCCTGCTTCTTTGCTGAATTAAGTAGAGATAATGATTAGTAACAGAGTCATTACTGATACTAATCCGAGCCACAGGTTCGTGCATCTGAAAAAGGGGGCATGGCTAAGCTTTAATTGGGCATGGCCTCATGGAAAATGCCCATTTCCCTCAACCAGGTGTGGCCTTGCTGGGAGTTCCCATTTACATCACTCTGGCAGTGTGATCAGCATTCCTGGACGTGCTGGGCTGCCTTCAGAGACTCATCTGCCTACACTGCCAGCTCCATCTCAATGACAGGAGCCGGACACTGCAGGAGATTGTCAGACTGCACCATCCGGCTCCCTGTCACTGTGTAGGAGTTGACATTTGGGTGTCACCCCCCTCTGAGGGTGACACCAGGGTCCGGTCCGCACCCCTATAGTGGCACCTCTGATTAGTATTATTATTAAGTAGAAATAAATGCAGTATAAGCTCCATATAAATTGAAACATGTTTTTATACATTGAGTCAACATAAACGTTAGCAGAAAAACAAGCATGCAAGAAAAATTGCCTTTAAGTAAAATACACCCTTTTCTGCATCTTTCCTATATGCACCATGTCCGTCTTAAGAACAATAAGTGTACAGCATATACTTACTTACATCTCACAATAGCGTAAGAAAAAACAGTGTACAGATAGCCATAGTGGAACTGACTCACAGTGCTTTTGCCAGTCCATGTATGTCGGGACAATATTTATAGGAACCCAGTTCTCTGCATCTGCTCCTGTTCAGATAATCGCTGATGTCACAGTAAGTCAGCAATGCTGATTGTAGATGCTAGAATAGAAAGACAGTTACCTTTAACTGTCCCAGCATACACGGACTGGCACTGGATCCCCGCAATACCACGTGAGCCAGTCCAAATCGGGGGATAGAGTTTGCTTACCTGTGCTAGCAGTAACTGCAAAATTCATATTCACTTATTTTTTTTCACAACAAAATACTGTAATGAAGTTTTATTCATAGAAGAGCCTATGTATGGAAGCCATATTGTCCATGTAAAATATTAATAAAGACAGACACAAATGCATAATAAAGAACAAGTACAAATTCAATTAAATTAATTTAAACATTAATTGTATTCCTCTTTAAGGATCTAGTTGGAACATTGGTGGTCATTCCGAGTTGTTCGCTCGCTGCTATTTTTAGCAGAATTGTTAATAGGCTAAAATCCGGCAGTTCTGCGCATGCGTATTTTACACAAAACTATGCTATTTTACTCACGGGCGAACAAAGCTTTCCAGTCGCTCTGTTGATCGGAGAATGATTGACAGGAAGTGGGTGTTTCTGGGTGGTAACTGAGCGTTTTCCGGGAGTGTGCTAAAAAAACGCAGGCGTGCCAGCAGAAAACGCAGGAGTGGCTGGAGAAACGGGGGAGTGGCTGGCCGGACGCAGGGCGTGTTTGTGACGTCAAACGAGGAACTAAACGGACTGAGGTGATCGCAATCTAGGAGTAGGTCTGGAGCTACTCAGAACTGCAAGGAAATACTTAATAGCAGAATTGCTAATCTTTCGTTAGCAATTCTGCTATGCTAAGATACACTCCCAGAGGGCGGCAGCATTGCATTTGCATTGCTGCTAAAAGTAGCTAGCGAGCGAACAACTCGGAATGACCACCCTTGTACAATGTAATAGTCTAAATAAAAATATCATAGTTCTTCTTCACCACTATGCTATGGCATCCATGGATATACTGACTCTCCCGATGACGAGCATACTCAAGCAGTTGACAGCTGCCTTTGTGGTCTTGGACATGTCTGATTATAATGGGTGTGGTATAGTAGGTCGACATTGTCTAGGTCGACAGCATCTTGGTCGACAGCAAAGGGTCGAAATGTGCAAGGTCGACATGTTAAAAAGGTTTTTGGAGGGTTACAACCTGCGCACTGAGGTAATGTCAACCCCCTATTGGGTGTGGCGAGCTGCTGATGTTTGTAGGTGATCTAACCTACTGGAAAAGTTTGCAGAGTATAAACAACACAGCGCTCAACCCCTGATAAGAACTAATGCAGTGTCGGTGTTCACTTTATCTATGTATTCTTATTCATGACAATAATAATAATAATAAATCACAAGTGTAAATCATACTCTGTATTGATGTTGAAAAATGCTAATATCAGTTTGATGTAACAATTAAACTTTTATTTCCGGAGTCACAGTGCTCCTTGTAGATACTTAGTAAATATAAGGTTAACTTTATAACTAATTGGGGTTATTTCAGTCCATGCAATTGCGTGAAATTTCTCATGTAAAATAATTATCAGGAGTACTTGACCTCTTTCAAAGGTCCAAATTAATGTGTCCAGATTACTAGCCGAAAAAAGCATGAAAACAACATAAAATTAAAAATAATGAAAAAATAAAAACGAAAAATAGGAATAAAAAGGGTTCAATTGCTGATCGCAAAAGTCAATATTAAATGTGTTATCGCTGCCCTAATTAGGGCCGTCTTTTAGTCCTGCTGATCGCAGTGAATTTCCTGATATAAATGTCAATGGAGATGTGAGTTGGGGGATATATGTTCTGGGGGTGCGGCGTCCCGTAACCCTCAGGTGCATATACTTACCCTTCTTCCTCTTGTCGTCTTAGCCTCTCGTCCCCCGCTGTGTCCGTTCGTCTGTCCCTCCGTCTCTCTCCCCGTGGCCGGCGCAGAGCCCCTGTGTGCAGCCTGCACACCGAGGCACGGACCTTCGGGGCGGCGGAATCACCGGCGGCTACGGCACTTCCGGGCACTGTCAGCCTGTTACTGGCGTTCGGTCCCCGGCGCGCTGCAGCACCGACGGCGGCTCTACTTCACTGGCCAGTGAAGGAGACTGTGGGATCTGGAAGCGGCTGATCTTTACAGCGGGTGTTCGAATGATGCTAGATGTTAGATGTGTTAGATGTGTCGTTTTCCTCCAACGCGTTTCAGCCTTAATTGGCCTTCCTCTGGGAGCAGTGTATGTAACCTGAGGGTTACGGGACGCCGCACCCCAGAACATATATCCCCCAACTCACATCTCCATTGACATTTATATCAGGAAATTCACTGCGATCAGCAGGACTAAAAGACGGCCCTAATTAGGGCAGCGATAACACATTTAATATTGACTTTTGCGATCAGCAATTGAACCCTTTTTATTCCTATTTTTCGTTTTTATTTTTTCATTATTTTTAATTTTATGTTGTTTTCATGCTTTTTTCGGCTAGTAATCTGGACACATTAATTTGGACCTTTGAAAGAGATCAAGTACTCCTGATAATTATTTTACATGAGAAATTTCACGCAATTGCATGGACTGAAATAACCCCAATTAGTTATAAAGTTAACCTTATATTTACTAAGTATCTACAAGGAGCACTGTGACTCCGGAAATAAAAGTTTAATTGTTACATCAAACTGATATTAGCATTTTTCAACATCAATACAGAGTATGATTTACACTTGTGATTTATTATTATTATTATTATCATGAATAAGAATACATAGATAAAGTGAACACCGACACTGCATTAGTTCTTATCAGGGGTTGAGCGCTGTGTTGTTTATACTCTGCAATGTTAAAAAGGTTGACACAAGCAGAAGGTCAACACGGAAATGAAAAGGTTGTCATGAGTTTTTTTTTGTTGTTGTTGTCAATTTGTAGATTTGAGCACATGGACCCCCAATTAGGGGACAGCGTTCCTTAGCGTGGCTCTTTTCACTCGATATGTTTCGGACAGGTTACCATTCTAAATTGTAGTCAATGTGGATGAAAAAAAATTCCAAGGAGCTCATGTTGACCATATGCTTTGTCGACCATTGCCATGTCAACCATTTGAACATGTCCACCTTTTCAACATGTTGACCATGTGTATTTCAATTATATGGTGTCGACCAATTGACTGTTGACCTAATAGCTGCTGACCCATCATCTGGATCACACTTATAATAGAGGGGGCTCAAACTGTGTTTCTATTCATTGTATACCCATCCCAGACAAAGCCTTTCATAGTGTAATTAATTGGGTAATTTAATATAGCAAACATACAATTTAAAATGTATACATAAAAAATATTGTCAATTTGCATATCAGATTAGTTCACCACACTCCTGGAGGTTAGACTCTTCATACATCCATTGAAGCATTCTGACAAGTGATATACCTGAGGAAGTTGTTCTACAATGAAACGTGTTGGTTGGTTTTATGCTGCTATCCATTGAAATCCATATAGCAGCTAAAAGCTCACACTCAAATCAAAGTGCATTATCAAACATATAAGGATTCCATCCTCCAGAAGTGTGAGGAACAAATGTGAACCATAATTTTACAATTGCTTTTATCTACAAGTTTTTAATGTACTATGCCACGAAAAGTATTATGCCATTGTTTTTGTGGTGTGTCTAGTGCATGGCTTTGATTCCAGATACTAAAAGATAAGATTTCTAAATTACATTGTCCTCCAAGTTGAACCCGAAATGAATCTTTTAAACAAAGTGTAAAACCTGACACATTATAAAGTACTAAGAAATAAACAGACAGTATTAAAAGTATTTTCATTTAAATAAAAACTCAACCAAACCCTCTTTCTAATCTTCATCACTCCTTATGAATCTTCATTCTCCTTCTTTTCTTTTTGTTTCAGTCTTCTTTTACTCTATTTGTCCTCAAATATTTACAATTAAATCCCTGCATAAAACAGTACTTTTTATGCTAGCAGCAGAATGGGGCCTAATAGAGTGCTTTCACTTCTGTTGGCTATAGCTTGAGAAAGTCACTCTGATTGGTTATTTGCCTATGAACCCTATGTCCGACATTAATTAATTTCATGAGCGCATGTACTCGTACACTTTGGGAAGGAGACTACAGTGTGCCAGGGTTTTAAAAGTATTTATATTCTATTAACTCGGCAAAGAACCCTGTTGATGATAGTTAATCATTGCTGTACTTAACATTAGGCTCATTTTGTTGCAAACATTTAAAAGTGAATTATATGCATCAATTGTAAATTATTTTCTTTTAACA
This sequence comes from Pseudophryne corroboree, assembly GCF_028390025.1. Lineage (NCBI taxonomy): Eukaryota > Metazoa > Chordata > Amphibia > Anura > Myobatrachidae > Pseudophryne > Pseudophryne corroboree. The sequence goes on along the minus strand of NC_086449.1, from coordinate 308,836,900 downwards.
TATAAAGACAAGAGAGCTCTGACCTTTAAACTTCTTACTGTAAGACTGGTACAGGTCTGTGCATTGTATATTAAAGGTTGAGCTCTTTCATTATCTTATGTTATAGACAGGTTGACACTCTCAATAAATATACTTCATTTCAGCACATTTCATAAAGCCAAGACAATTCTCTGCTGACAGCAATATGTCAGAGCTGTTTTATGGGCGCCTTAAGATTCTATTTTAAAAGCAATACACCATATGCAGATAATTTTTCATTCTTTCATCTGCAACTACATAAGTATAGAAAAAAACAAGAGAAATGCATTTTATCGCTTACATTAAGGGAATGTGTGGATCCTAAGTATATGCAATACTTCAGAAACACTAAAAGCAGAACTTTAGTATGGAATTACTTCTACTTAGTGAAAAAGTCTATATTAGCATTTATATTACTCACACTGAGCACATTATTATAAGAAGAGATGTGTGGTTTTGCTTTTCGTAAAACCGAACACCCTCGAACTTGACGATTCTGAGCACTTTTGAGCCCGGGCTCAGATTTTCCCACCAGACTCGGATCCAAAAATGAGACAAAATGTCAACTTCCTGGCATTGGATTTCTCCCATTTTGGATTCGATAAGAGTCCCTCCCTCATGGTTAAGGTGCCATTTTTCACACAAGATACCAAAGGGTTAGGATGTGGGCTGCAGTGGCTGTGACTGTGATTAAGGACTATGGGCTACTGTGTCAGACCCATTATCAGTGAACTAGGGCTGTGGTTCTGCAGCACTGTCTGTGACTGTGTCAGTATCTGTCATCAGTGAAGGGTGTGGACAGCCATGTGACTGTCAGTAAATATTAAAACCTGTGGGCTATTGTGTCAGTGTCATCAGTGAAAGGTTGTGGCTATAGCTTTGTGATTGTGGCATTGTTAGGCAAATCCTCATTATTAAAAAAAACTGTTTTGTTCAGGTACTGTTAAAAACATAATGTTCTGCAGGTGCCACTGTAACGAATAGCGCTATGAGTTGATGCGGATCAGTTGACAGAAGAGCGGGAGTAGAAACCCAGTACGAGTGCTGTGGCTGCTGCCAATCATGATAGTACTCAACATCTACAAAAGGTGGTCCAGACGACACAAAGTTTAAGAAAGAGCACTTGAAATTAGGTATCAGCTACCAGCAGTTTGGACTGGCACATGCAGTCATCACCAACATCCCTCATCATCAACCTCCTCATTAATGATCAGATAGTCCTTCTAAAAAAATGGATTGTGTGGACCCAAACAAACCAATCACTTCAGCAACAAAAGTTCTAGTCCCTGTGCATGTCCTTTTTAATATACAATATAAGGGTGGGTGGGCCCAAGGATAATTCCATCTTGTACCCCTTTTCATTATGGTCTGTATTTTTGCATGGCATTGGTGATGGACAAATATTTTTATTGGTTCTTGCTCTAATACGTTACTAATTTGCAACACATTTTTAACCAGAAAAGAATGCAATGTTGATAGCCAAGGATTCCATCCGGTCAAGAGTTGAAATGAAAGAGAAGCCAAGAAAATTATTAGTTGTTGCAGTGCTTTTTAGCCTTATCCTAAATTTTTGGAATCAATAAATCATTTAAACTAATCAATGAATCAAGCATTCATCTTAAATTTTCTTAATCAATCATTTAAATCAATCAATCAATCCTATACCTGACTTCCACTACATACATACTCCACCTCCGTCTCCCTGAACTGCCCTCTGGCCTCTACAGTAGTTCTTGGTTAATTAAAACAATCTTGGTTTCTATGGGTTTGTATCAGGCTCACCCCACTGCACGTCACTGGTTTGTATAGTTTATTAAACTGCCATCCTGTCTGCCACTGTTGTGTGGCATGATTCATAGATGTGCTATAGTCTTTTAAACTGTCATGTGTTGTGCCGCTGCACTATTGCTGTGTTTACCCAGCCAGCCTTTGGACAATAATGGTGAACAATATTGTTAACTGTGATGGGGTCAAAATTGACTGGAAATGACTGGAATTGAGGTCAATAATACTCTAGGAACAAAAACAGGCCCAAATTACATGATTTTCGCTTTTTTTATCAATTGAAAAATAAATACAAATCCTAAACACACGAGGATGGTTTTGCCAAAACCAGAAAACAAAAACAAAACAACAAGTGCAATTTTGACACTTCTCTAACTATATGGGGAAAGAGACACTGGCACTAGACATAGGCCAAATGAGTACAAATTAATGCTTTTGTCTTAATATATGCTTTTTTCCATATTTCACCAGGATGTGAATACCCAGTATATCACTGTAATTTACCAGGCTACCATCCTTTTTCACCCACGGTAAATTATTGAATCTGAATGATTTCTGCCCTAAGACTAACCTATAGCCTTTCAGGGTGTTAGGCAACTAGTAGAGCATTAGAACACAGAGTAATATATGTTCTGTAAGATATGTATGAAAGGGTGGCACTTGTTATACCAGATGTCAGGATCCCGGAGCTCAGCATACCGGTGCCATAATCCAGACAGCCAGCAAACTGACAACTATTCTCCATCTTTGAGGTGTCCACGACACCCCTGGAGGGAGAATAAATAGCTTGACATGGGTAGTGCGCCACCATGCCCGCATCATGGCGAGTGCAGCGAGCCTGCTAGGGGTTCTTTTGCGCTCACCCGCTTCCGGTATACCAGCAGTCGGGATCCTGGTGCCGGTATGCTTGGCGCTGGGATCCCGAGCGTCAGCATAACGTAGTACACCCATATGAATTATGCTTCTGTGGGCCTAACTACCATGTCACAGGCTGTGTTTGAAAATGACAGTTAGGAGCTGTTTGGTTGGTACTTTATCACCGTGCTATTTATCACTCTCCAAGGTTTGATAAATATGGGCTTTAGGGGGGTATTACAGAACTACTCTACTGGAGTTAGGGGCTAATTTATCAACGAGTGATAAAACTCATGGCCTGTGATAAATGATAAGTGCTCCAACCAATCAGCTTACAACTGTCATGTGTTTAGCTGATTGAATAGAGCACCATTTATTATACGCAACAAGTTTTATCACTCAAAGAGTTTTATCACTTGTTATTAAATGGGCCTCTTAATGTCTTGAACCCTTTAATATGTATTATACTCATTACTCACAGAGATAAACTGCTGGGTGCTGTCATTACCAAATACTTTGCAGCTCCTGGTTTATTTGATAAAAGTGTATAAACAGTTTCCTGTTTGATAAATATCATCAAATCAACCTTCTTGGAACTGACCACTAATGTTAGCGATAGCTTCTTGTGGCTTTTCCCCTCTTAGTAACTAGCAAGTTGCAAAGCAGGATCAGACAAATATTGAGTGCATGCAGCTAGCCATTCTAATAAAGGAACATATGGGCCCATTTATCAATGAATGACAAACCTCATTGAGTATGATAAATAGTGCTCCAGTCAATCAGATCAGACAGTTGGGAGCTGACTGGCTGGAAAACCATTTATCATAAGACTTATCATTCACAACAAGTTTTGTCACTAGTTGCTAAATAAGCCCCATAGAATCATATAAGCAGTGCCTCTAAGACATCTACAGTAACTTAAAAAAACGATTAAACTCCTTTTTATCTGATACAAGATGGGGAAATCTGGATATGAGATCCCCATCTGTGGAAAAGTTTTCTTCTAATGAGTTTGCCTAATTTGAAAATGGGGGCTTATTTTTTGAAACAAATGTGACACAAACAACTAGCACCTGGTAACCTCAATGACTTGTCTACATTCAGTTGTGAGAGTTCTGTCAAGAAATTTCCTTGGTAAGTGATCACATGTACATTATATGTTCATTGCACTAATATTCTTGCTACTTAGTCAATATACTTTTCCTTCTAATTCTATTGTAAATGCTTACACTGTATATAAACACCTGCACCCTCCCCTGCATGTCTATCCACTATTAATAGCTATTTCTCTAGTCCAGAGATTCTCAAACGCAGTCCACAAGGTGCCCCAATAGCCCAGGTTTTAAGTTTAACCATGCTTGGCCACAGGTGACTTAATTAGCACCTCAGTCAATTTGATTTAACCATCTGTGCTGAGACATAGATATACCTAGAACCTGGATCGTTGAAGTGCCTTGAGGACTGCGTTTAAGAACGTCTGCTCTAGTCCTAACAGCTATTGTGACAGAAACACATCAATCACAACCAGCGATATTGTCAAAGGGGCTTAAAAACTACACACTCAATAGCCACTGTGTCACTGACTTTCAACTATAATTATTTTTAAATCAGCATGATATAATTGATTGATGAACTATAAATTTGAGGTTTATTCCCATGGGAATTTTTCGGCCGGGTTGTAATGAAGTCCGATTTCAGCGGCCATGCAGGATGCCTGCCGAACTCGGACTTTTTTTGAAGGGGCAATCTAGGCTAAACCATGCATTGTTCATGAATGCCCCTTTAAAAAAAATCCCACGCTGAACTCGGACTTCATTATATCCCACACTTCATGTCTAATATGTGATTTTTATAAAATTTACGCACTCATTGGTGATAGCCTCACCATCTGTTTCTTTGACTGTCAATCAATCCGCACATCATCACAAATCCATTGGAATGCATGCACAGTGAGAATCATATGCATGCACAGTACAATAATCCCTCAATTATGAGAAGAGATAAGAAAACTAAATAGGGAAACAAGAAAAAACTATTTTCTCCAGCTAAAATGATACCTTGATAAGAATGTTCTTTCTTACTCAAGCTATGTCTGGAAGGTGCATAAGTCATGCCTTCTTGGTTTCCAGTCTTGAGGATGTGTACATTTATTAGCAAATGGAAAAATGTCCTCCTCATTGCCTGGTATACCCCCCAAATCAGTGGTGGCTCCTACCTGTCATTCCTAAGGGTCTGCTCTTGCGGTTCGAAATATGCAGCTTGTGTGCATGAGCAGGATTGCAAATCCGCACATGCATACAAATTAACAAGCAGCTCAGGCTTCTAGGACTGCATCAGCTGCAGCCCCTAGAAGACAAATAGAGCTGCTGTTATAGCAGGGATATAGATTCCCATGGGAAGCACTCTCTCTGCTAATTGCACTCTAGACTGGCAATCACAGGGGGAGAAAATACCACTCCCTGGGACTACCTGTCTGGATGAGATTACCACTGTCCCTGATTTACCAGACTGCTTCCATCGTAAGTCATTACCTTGCAGGAGTTGCAGGGTTGTACCCTTGTTATATAGTTTACATTATTGAAAGCTAAATTATGGTCACAGGATTTTACAGCCCAGTAAATACCTTAATTGTATTGTCCTGAATGAAAAGTGAAGCTGAAATATATAGAGCTTAATTCAGAGTTGATCACAGCAGCAAATTTGTTAGCAGTTGGGCAAAACCATGTGCACTGCAGGTGTGGCAGATATAACATTTGTAGAGAGACAGTTATAGGCCCTACACACTGGCCGATTTTTTTAAAGATATGAACGATCTCGTTCATAAATGAACGAGAACTCGTTCATATCTTTCAGTGTGGAGACTCCAGCGATGAACGATGCGCGGCCCCGTGCTCGTTCATCGCTGGTCTCCCGTCGGCTGTGCATGCAGGCCAATATGGACGATCTCGTCCATATTTGCCTGCACTTCAATGCAGCCGCGTGACGGGGGGAGTGAAGAAACTTCACTCCCCCCGTCACTGCCCCCCCGCCGCCGGGTCGCTCGTCGGCCGTATCCGCCGTCGGGCAGCTCGGCGGCGGGTCGGCCAGTGAGTAGGGCCCCTTAGATTTGGGTGGGTTATTTTGTTTCTGTGCAGGGTAAATACGGTCTGCTTTATTTTTACACTGCAATTTAGATTTCAGTTTGAACACACCCCACCCAAATCTAACTCTCTCTGCAAATGTTATATCTGCCCCCCCTGCAGTGCACATGGGGCATAATTCAGACCTGAGCGGTGCGGTGCGTTTTCGCACAGCAGCCGATCAGGTCTTAACTGTGCATGCGCTGGCGCATGCCAGATGGCTGACGGCTGTCTCAGCCCTGCGATCGTCTCTGCCTGATTGACAGGCAGAAGTGGTCGCTGGGCGGGAGGTGGCGGGCCGGCGGCGTTTGGCCGCCATTTAGGGGGCGCGGTCTGGGTAACGCAGGCGTGCCCGGACCATTGGGGGGACTAGCCGCAGCAGCTGCTTCACATCACACGCAGCCGCTGCGACCCTCACAGCGACGAGTAGCTCCCTACCAGAGCACAGGAGCTGTGCTGGTAGGGAGCTACTCTTCAAGTACAAAAGCATCGCCGATGTGCAGGGTAGGGCTTGACATACGGGGCGGACTAGCCCTGTGCTGGGCATCCCCCCGCATATCAGGGAAGCTGATCATAGATGTGCTAAATTTACCACATCTACGATCAGGTCTGAATTAGGCCCATGGTTTTGCCCAACTGGTAACAAATTTGCTGCTGCTATCAACTCTGAATTACCCCCATAGTTTGACATTTATGTCTCATGATGACCGACCAAATGTCTCATAAGAATTTGGGGGTATCTAACAAATTTTAATTTATGCTGAATATATGAAGTAGAGATTATATATGAAGCATATTTTATCTGTAAATTACACAAATTACCTTTCATTTATTGTGGTTTTCAAAACTATAGATCATTTTTAGTCATTCTAAATTTATTTATTACAATATTGTAGCATGTGCTGCGTCATTATAAAATGAACAATGTGGCATCTTTGTCACAATAATAACAGCTGAAAGCTGTTTTTTACATTAGTTTTGAGACCGTATGTATTGCGCTACTTGCAATTTATGCTAATACTCTGAGATGACTGCCACAATTTTAATGTAAATGGCTTTGTAATAGGTGACATTCTAGGCAATTTCCACAGCTGCATTTTGCAACATTTTAACGATGTAAAAATGTGCAAAACTATTTGGAAGCTCCCTGCAGGGATAAAGAAAAAAACATGTAAGAGCCCTATCTACTAAGTAGATTAAACAGATCATTGCTTTCTCTAAAGCTTAAATATATAAATAATGACATATTAATGGAAGAGGACTTGGCACGACACTTTATCATGACACTATGCTTTATTGAAAAGTTGATGCTAGTTTATTATAGTGTGTGTTGAAACTTTCTTTTTTTAAAAGCTGCATTACCACCTAGGAAACATTTTTACTAAGGCGCTCTTTCCTCTAGTGGTTCCCAAGCTCTGTGCCATAGCACCATGAGGTGCCGCAGGGCAGTTGCAGGGGTGCCACAGGTTGGTTGTCCAGGACCGAATCAAATTATTTATGCCCAATGTGATAGGCAATGGGCCTGGGCCCAGGTTAAGATTACATGCCCCCCCCTCTCAGCGCCACTGGTGAGAACAACTCCAACCACATCTGCAGCAGGCCTATTGTTTGTAAAGTACTATACTGATATGGATAAAAGTAAAGTCTCAAAAAAATAACATTATGTCAAACTGAGCACATGACAAAGATTATAATTAGGATATTACTCACCCTGTTTGGGTGAGGCATCAGTGTCCTGTACATGGAGAACCTGAACCACCTCTGGTGGGATGATGCCAGACAATGGCTCTTTGTATTCCTTCCACACCTATTGGAATGGAGAGCCAGTACCACTCTGCCTCTGGTGTATGGCCATCTTGCTTTTAACCAGATGCTTTATGTCATTAAGTGCTTCTTGAAAACCTCCATACTATGCTTCAGAGACCCTGAGTAGTTGATCTCCAAAATCTTTTGCCACATAAATGAATTAAAGGAACCACTTAAGCTTGAAATCTGGTTGAGTCCTCTCGGGTTTAGTGTTGCTGATGTATCTGTCCAGTGTCCATCCACACAGGCTCGGGCTGGCCCACAGAGGAACAGGGGAAACCCCTAGCGGGCCCCACTGCCTGAGGGCCCACCTCCTCCTCTAGAGATCAGGTTTCAAACTGTGCATTTGAATTCTGCATTACACATATGTTATATTATTCTGCACTGTACTGTGGTGAATTTTCTATAGTATTGCTGTTATTATCTGGTACATTATCGTGTATGCACTAGCAATATTTACTGTATATATATTTATAAAGGGGTCAAACCATGCACTCTTTAATAGTTAGCCAAGCCTCTGTGGTGGCTTGCCACACCCCTTCTGGAGGTTGGTCACACCCCTAAGCATGGCCCCTACCACTGTATTCCCCCGGTGGGCCCTTCATATCACAGTTCGACAATGCATCCACTTTCAGCTGTTCATCCACTCCAGTGCTTCTGATGTATCTGACAAGTGTGCATTCAAAAAAGTAAGAAAAAAAAGTTTATCTCCTGTACTCAAGCGTCCGGCAGTGGTGCTGTGGCCAAAGGTGCTGGTGTATTCCGCTGCTTGTGATTGAGGCTCCAAAGGCCAGCGGCGGTTCCCTTGTGCGGTCACCTGATAAGACAATTCCGGTGTCCTGGTCCCGCACACCTCATCACTGAGATGGAGCAATGTAGTTTGGCTGTGTCGGGCTGTCTCTTACTGATGATATGCACAATGGAAGGAGTCCCATGGGGAGCAATTAAAAAGCATTACTCAGTAATAGTTAAACAATCCTTCCAACATGTTTCTCTGTGCCAGGCAGCTTCTTCAAGGAATGGCTGCTGCACCTGAACCTAATCCACCACACTGGTCATGTTATAGTTTGGACCTTATTTATTTTGTTCCACTTTTTAAGTTCCACTGGCACGTTGGGAGTTGTGGAGGGAGGGAGTTTACACTTAAAATTACAGGTTGTAGTTTAAGTGCCAACTCATTGGTCCCCATCTGCAATCCATAGTCCAGTGTTTCCCAGCCTGCTTAAAAGTAAAGGATTCAACGGTAAGTGACCAAAAATCCACTTTTTTTTTGTACAACTGGTATGTGACGTAGATGCCATATCTACTGTGTTCACATAACATATAAGTACTGTGACTCCGGAGGCCATACCCCACTGTGTTCACATAATATATAAGTACTGTGACTCCACACTCTGTACACCACTGCGTTCACATAATATTTAAGAACTGTGACTCCGCAGTCTTTACCCCACTGTGTTCACATAATATTTAAGTACTGTGACTCTGCAGGCCGTAACCCACTGCATTCACATATTATAAGCACTATCAGTCTGCTGTCTGGGTTGTAATTTGCAAAAAGAAAAAAAAATAGTAGAATTTTTTTTTGTACAACTTGTTTGTGTTCATTGATATTGATAACAATCAGTCAAGAGAAGCTCAGGAGCAGCAACAAAATACTAGAGCTGCATAAAACAACATCTACTAAAGGTGATCCAGGGGGGCAGAAAGTTTAGGAAAAGGCACCTGAAATCAAAATCTACACTGTTATGAAAAAAGTGGTAGAGGAGTCACTTTAAAAGTGACAAATCACTGCCCCAAAAAAAGAACATTAAAGGGCCGTATTCACAGCGTGATTTGGGGAGAGATGTGTGCTTTGCGAACCGCTCAGCACACATCTCTTCCCCCGCTTAGCACAGCGCGATGTGTGCTGAGTGTGTGAGGGGAGATGGGGAGGCGCCAATCTAGCACCAGCGATAGTGATGCACGGGGCCGCGTATCGCTATCACTGTGGGGGAACACACGGAGTGATCACTGCTTAAAATCTAAATTGCTTAGATTTTAAGCAGTGATCGCTCCGTGAGTACCCCCCTTAATGCTCAAACTGTGTGTTCACAGATCCCTGAAGAAAGTCCAGGGGTGTCCTCCACGTTGAGTCTAACATTTTTCACACTCTCCCCATGGAAAAGCCTCTTTCGACTCCTTCTATCATTTCTGCACCATATGCACATGTAGGGAGCAGTGCAAGTAAAGATGGTGATGAGTACATAATAGAAATTGAGGATGCTGGTGTGGAAGTGGAACAGGGTGAGGGGGTTAGTTTGTCAACTTCTACTATCTGACACTGATGAGAAGGATGAGGATGTTCTTTGTGTAAGGCAGCCACAAGTGGCAGCAGTTCTTGCCCATGATAAAAAGAAAGCCATTGTAATGCCCGGGCATAGAACTTTATTATATTTACCTAAATCCTGACAACATTTAGAAATACATCTGCTCCATTTGTGAGGCCAAAGTTAGTAGAGGTAGGAATGTTAACCATCTAGGCACCTCCTCCATGTTACATCATTTGAGGTGAGTTCATGAAATTTATTTTACAAAATTATAATGTAGTAACACCCTCATAATCAACCTCCCCATTAGTTATTGGAGTTAGTCCTTCCAAAATAATTGTTTGTGGGGGCCTAAACAAACCAAGCACTTCAGCCACAGAAGTGACAGTCCCTCTTGCTGAAATGCTTGGTTTGTTAAACTGTGCATGTCCTTTTTAATATCAAACATAAAAGTGGGTGGAAGGGACCAAGGACAATTCCAACTTTCACCACTTTTCTTTTTATAATGGACTGTATTTTGGGGTTATTTTTGTTGTTTTTTAGAGTCTCTGCATTACTAATTTGAAAAACATTTTTAAAAAGATATACATGCCATGTGTTTGTGCCGCTGCTTTGTTGCTTTCTTTAGCCAGTCAACCCTGTCCAATATTGGTGAAGAATATTGGCACTCATTCCGAGTTGATCGCTCGCTAGCTGCTTTTAGCAGCAGTGCAAACGCTAAGCCGCCGCCCTCTGGGAGTGTATCTTAGCTTAGCAGAAGTGCGAACAAAAGGATCGCAGTGCTGCAAAAAAAAATTGTGCAGTTTCCGAGTAGCTCGAGACCTACTCCTAGCTTGCGATCACTTCAGAGTATTTAGTTCCTGTTTTGACGTCACAAACACGCCCTGCGTTCGGCCAGCCACACCTACGTTTTTCCAGCCACTCCTGCGTTTTTATCTGGCATGCCTGCGTTTTTTCACACACTACCGTAAAACGGTCAGTTACCACCCAGAGACACCCACTTCCTGTCAATCACTCTGTGGCCAGCAGTGCGACTGAAAAGCATCGCGAGAGTTTGTGTAAAACTGCATCTGCTTTTGTGAAAGTACGTCGCGCATGCGCAGAAGGGCCGATTTTTAGCCTGATCGCTGTGCTGCGAACAACGGCAGCTAGCGATCAACTCAGAATGAGGGCAATTGTGAGCTGTTTGGATGTCAAAAGTGTAGATGACTGGAAATGAATGTTATTATGGTTAATTATACTGCAGGAACAAAATAACAGGAGTTTAATACCTACCGGTAAATCCTTTGCTCCTAGTCCGTAGAGGATGCTGGGGTCCACTTCAGTACCATGGGGTATAGACAGTTCAGCTGGAGCCATGGGCACTTTAAGACTTTTCAAAGGGTGTGAACTGGCTCCTCCCTCTATGCCCCTCCTCTAGACCTCAGTAATAGGAACTGTGCCCAGGGAGACGGACATTTTGAGGAAAGGATTTACCTATATACTAATGGTGAGATCCATACCAGCTCACACCTCAACCATGCCGCACAACATGGCATTCAACATAACACACGCCAACAGGCATGAACCATTTGCCGCAACATGTTGAAAACAAATGTAACTATAATGAACAAACTGCAGGTAAAGTACGCACTGGGTCGGGTGCCCAGCATCCTCTACGGGCTAGGAGAAAAGGATTTACCGGTAGGTATTAAAATCCTGTTTTCTCATACGTCCTAGAGGATGCTGGGGTCCACTTCAGTACCATGGGGTTATACCAAAGCTCCAGTACGGGCGGGAGAGTGCGGATGACCCTGCAGCACCGATTGACCAAACTTGAGGTCCTCATCGGCCAAAGTGTCAAACTTATCAAATTTAGCAAATGTGGTTGACCCTGACCAAGTAGCTGCTCGGCAAAGTTGTAAAGCCGAGACTCCCCGGGCAGCCGTCCAGGGTGAGCCCACCTTTCTAGTAGAATGGGCCTTCACCGACTTCAGTATCGGCAATCCTGCCGTAGAATGAGCGTGCTGAATCGTCCCTTTGATCCAGCGCGCAATAGTCTTCTAAGCAGGACACCCAATCTTGCTGGGAGCATACAGGACAAACAGAGCCTCTGTTTTCCTTATCCGAGCTGTTCTTGTGACATAAATTTTCAAAGCTCTAACCACATCTAGAGACTTTGATTCAGTGAAAGTGTCAGTAGCCACTGCCACCACAATAGGTTGGTTTATGTGGAAGGATGAAACCACCTTTGGAAGAAATTGTTGATGAGTTCTTAACTGTGCCCTATCTTCATAGAAGATCAGGTAAGGGCTCTTGTGAGACAAGGCCCCCAACTCAGACACTCGCCTTGTGGATGCCAAGGCCAAAAGCATCACCACTTTCCAAGTGAGAAACTTCAATTCTATCTCCTGCAGAGGTTCAAACCAATCTGATTGAAGGAACTGCAACACCACATTAAGGTCCCATGGTGCCACTGGAGGCACAAATGGAGGCTGGATGTGCAGAACCCCTTTCACGAACGTCTGAACTTCTGGAAGAGAGGCCAATTGTTTTTGAAAGAAAACTGATAAGGCCAAAATCTGGACCTTGATTGACCCCAATCTAAGGCCCGCATCCACACCTGCCTGCAGAAAATGGAAAAAACGTCCCAACTCAAACTCTTCCATAGGAGCCTTCTTGGATTCACACCAAGACACATATTTTCTCCAAATACGGTGGTAATGATTAGATATTACTCCTTTCCTGGCCTGAATAAGAGTTGGGATGACTTCCTTGGGAATACCCTTTTGGGCTAGGATCCGGTGCTCAACAGCCATGCCGTCAAACGTAGCCGCGGTAAGTCTTGATACACACATGGCCCCTGCTGTAGCAGGTCCTCTCGAGGAGGAATAGGCCAAGGATCTTCTATGAGTAACTCCTGAAAAGCTGCATACCAAGCCCTCCTTGGCCAGTCTGGGGCAATGAAGATTGCTCGAACTCTTGTTCTTCTTATTATCTTGAGAACTTTTGGAATGAGTGGAAGTGGAGGCAAGACATATACCGACCGAAAACGCCCACTGGGCCACCAGTGCTTCCACTCAGAGGCAGAACTCTGGGAGACAACGGAGTCAGCTGCCGCCGGGCTCCTGCTTTGAAGGGGGGCACCTCTCCTCCTGTTACATGTGTTCAGCGACATTAATCAATTAAGTTAAATGACAGTAGCCGGTATCTCTTCCGTAGCCGACTTCCCCAATAGTCACTACACCTTACAAATCACACCCTCTTTATTATAGATACACTGGAAGCAGATACCTTACTGATGAAGCTATTTGCCCCTATAAAGAAAGCATGAGAATTCTAACTATATGAAGTTATTTCTCATATACTGTAGTTAGAATTCTCAGACTTCCTATGCAAGAGCAGATAACTCCACCAGTAAGGTGCATGCTTCCAGTGTAATAGGTTGTGGGTTCTAATCCTGGATATGTCACTTGCAAATTAATTGTCAGAGAAATAATCAGCATTGTGAGTGACTGAGCAGATCTATGTAGTGTGTGGCTGGACCCCTACATAGATCTGCCTAGTTGCAACAGTTTTGTAGTAGCTTCATATAGTTAGAATCTGCAGGCTTGCTATGCAGGATCAAATATGTGTGTGTGTATATATATATATATATATATATATATGGGGCACCAATATTTTTCTTGCCTCCGGGCATCTGGGACAAACTTACACCACTGTATCCACTGCTATTGCTTGAGGGTCTCTCGACCTAGAACAATATCTCTGAAGCTTCTTGTTGAGATGAGATGCCATCATGTCTACTTGAGGAACTCCCCAAAGACTTGCCACTTCTGCGAAGACTTCTTGGTGGAGGCCCCATTCTCCTGGATGGAGATCGTGTTTGCTGAGGAAGTCTGCTTCCCAGTTGTCCACTCCCGGAATGAAAATTGCTGACAGAGCTCTTACATGTCTTTCTGCCCAGAGGAGAATCCTTGTCACCTCTGCCATTGCTGCTCTGTTTTTTTCGTTCCACTTTGCCTGTTTATGTACGCAACTGCTGTTACATTGTCCGACTGGATATGCACGGGATGATCGTGAAGAAGATGTACCACTTGTAGAAGGCCGTTGTAAATGGCCCTCAATTCCAGAACGTTTATGTGAAGGCAGGCTTCCTGACTTGACCATTTTCCTTGGAAGCTTTCCCCCTGCGTGACAGCTCCCCAGCCTCGGAGACTTGCATCCGTGGTTACCAGGACCCAGTTCTGAATCCTGAACCTGCATCCCTCTAATAGGTGAGAACTGTGTAGCCACCACAGGAGCGAAATCCTGGCTTTGGGGGACAGGATTATTTTTTGGTGCATGTGTAGGTGGGATCCGGACCACTTGTCCAACAGGTCCCACTGGAACACTCTGGCATGAAATTGGCCAAACTGTATGGCCTCGTAGGCCGCTACCATTTTTCCCAACAACCGAATGTATTGATGGATCGACACGGTTGTTGGTTTTAATATTTGTTTGCCCATTTTCTGGATTTCCAGAGCTTTTTCCACTGGAAGACATACTCTCTGTACTTCTGTGTCCAGAATCATCCCTAAAAAGGACAATCTTGTCGTTGTTTCCAGCTGCGACTTTGGAAAATTCATGATCCAACTGTGTTGTTGGAGCATTGACAGGGAGAGTGCGATGTTTTGCACCAACTGTTCCCTGGATCTCGCTTTTATCAGTAGATCGTCAAGATAAGGAATTATATTGACTCCTTTTTGACGAAGGAGGACCATTATCTCCGCCATCATCTTGGTGAATACCCTCGGTGCCGTGGAGAGTCCGAATGGCAACATCTGGAACTGGTAATGGCAATCCTGTACTGCGAATCTCAGATAAGCTTGGTGAGGAGGATAAATGGGAACATGCAAGTAAGCATCTTTTATTTCTACTGACACCATGAAGTCCCCCTCCTCCAGACTGGAAATCACTGCCCTCAGGGATTCCATCTTGAACTTGAACCTTTTCAGGAAGAGATTCATATTTTTCAGGTTTAACATCGGTCTGACCGAGCCGTCCGGCTTCGGAACTATGAAGAGGCTTGAATAAAAACCTTCTCCTTGCTGTGACAAGGGTACCAGGACAATGACCTGATCCTGACATAATTTTTGAATTGCCGTTGTTACTGCCTCTCTTTCTGGAAGAGAAGCTGGCAAGGTCGATTTGAAAAGTCGGCATGGGGGGACGCCTTGAAACTCCAATTTGTACCCATGGGACACTATTTGTAAGACCCATGGGTCCAGGCCAGATTGGACCCATGGGTCCCACCCAAACGGACTCCCGCAAGGGAGCCCCAGCGTCATGCTGCAGATTTGGCAGAAGCAGGGTTTGACTTCTGCTCCTGGGAACCTGGAGACGCTGCAGATTTCTTTCCTTTTCCCCTTGCAAAGAAGGGGGAACCTTTGGCCTTTTTGTATTTGTTGGGCCGAAAGGACTGCATGTGAGAGTGATGTGTCTTTTTTGCCGGTGCAGGAACATAAGGCAAGAATGTCGACTTACCTGCGGTAGCCGCATAGACTAACGCATCCAGCCCATCTCCAAACAAAGCCTCCCTTTTATACGGGAGAGCATCCATATTGCTTTTGGAATCTGCATCAGCATTCCACTGGTGAATCCACAACGCCCTCCGAGCCGATACTGCCATGGTAGCGGCTGCTGAACCCAAGAGTCCAATATCCTTCATAGCTTCCAGCATGTATGTGGCAGCGTCTTTGATATTACCTAACGTTAGGAGTATCTCATCTCTATCAATTGTGTCAATTTCCAATGACAAGTTATCTGACCATTTTTCAATAGCACGACTCACCCACGCGAAAGAAATGGTGGGTCTGAGCAGCGTACCATTGGCCACATAAATAGATTTTAACGTAGCCTCCATTTTGCAGTCTGCTGGCTCCTTTAGTGAAGCCGTCCCAGGTGTAGGGAGAATCACCTTTTTTGTTAACCTTGACAGTGCACTGTCTAACACCGGGGGTGACGCCCATCTTTTCCTGTCCTCTAATGGAAAAGAATAAGCAATCTGAATCCTTTTGGGAATATGAAATTTCTTTTCAGGATTCACCCATACTCCCTTAAAAAGAGTATTTAGCTCGTGGGAAGGAGGGAAAGTTACCTTACATTTCTTTTCCTTATAGAAATAAGCCTTTTCCTGAGGTACAGTAGGGGCTTCCGTAACTTCTAAAACCTCCCTTATAGCAACAATCATATATTGTATGTTTTTTGCCAATTTAGGATCTATCCCCCTGGAATCACTATCGTCGTCACAAGAATCAGAGTCCGTGTCGGTATCAGTATGTACAATGTTTGCAAACGGTCTCTTATGTGACCCAGAGGGGTCGCCTGCGGATGAGAAAGCAGAACCCTGAAAAACCACATCTTCCACTGATTTTCTCCAGCTTTCTGCATGAGACTCAGACTTATCTAATCTCCTACTGATATGATTCACACTATCATGTATTTCTTTCACCCATTCAGGCTCTTGGTGTGCTGGCAGCGCCACCACATTACAACTCTGTGTCCCCAAAATGGCTCCCTCAGGGGAAGAACTTCCTGCCTCAGACATGTCTGACACGTGCACAAACACACCACATACACTCCAGGACTTATAGGGGACAGACCCACAGTAAAATCTGTCAGAATGACACAGATAGGAGCACCCAGTTCACAAACCCAGTACCAGTAACACAATACCTGTGAAACATAAAAATGCCCACTGACATGCAGCGCTTTTTCATAATGTAAAAACACAATGTAAAGCACCAATTTCACTGTGCCCCCCCCCCTCCGTTTTGCACCCTGATACTTGTATTCAGTAGTGGAGGAGGACCAGCGTTGTCTCTGCAGCCTGAGGAGAGAGAGAAAATGGCACTGAGCAGTGTGCTGGCTGACTGAGGAGGAAGCTCCGCCCCCGCAATGGCGCGTTTCTCCTCAGAGATTCTGATAAGCATATTTATACTGGCGGGGGTAGGGCTGTGCCTCGGCATCTTATGCCCCCTTTCTGCCAGTTTTATAAGGTTTTATGCTGCCCAAGGCGTGAGCATCTAGGCACAGCTAGCGTTCAGTTCCCTTCAGTGGACTGAAGTGGACCCCAGCATCCTCTAGGACGTATGAGAAAAATACAGATTTAAAACATGAAGTTAATACATATCCAAATTCAAAACCAAAACACAGGGTTCAGCGCACATCTCTTTGTCATGCAAGTTAAATCATATCCACGATTTGCAATTATAGCTGCAAAAAACACCCAATACGATTGATCTTGCATACACCACAAAAATGACTAGATACACCATCAAAAGACAATATGGAAGCCAACACAATTGTTAGTAAATGTGCAAAACACTCTGGCGAAAGAGGGGAGATTAGGGATCACAACCTAACTGCAATTCTTAGTAAATATTCCCCTAGGTCTTATAGTGCATGAAACAGCAGTATCAGGACCAATACTTGCAAATAATGGCCAAGCTCAGATCCTTTCCTTGCCACTGCATGTGGAGTATGGCATGTTTGCAATTTTGTGTTTTTTGGCAGTAAGCTTTCCTTTCATCATAGTTAGAGATGACACTTTCTTTCAGATTGTGAAATGTTGTAATTTGAGGGACCCTTTACACCTTCTTTCCCCTTGACCCACTATAGTAGATGTCAAAGTAGGTCTGTGATTGCCAGCACCAGTATTGGGTTCTTCCTGCTCTTCTATGGACTGATCCATGATTGATTTATGTTTTTATAGGAGGACAGGAGTAATGCTACTGTATTTGAATTTAACTACCACCTCACCAAGTAAACATACAATGAGATAGGGAAAGGAGGGACTGTTACCTTTACCATGCATTTTTAAAAGCAAGCAAATGTTTTTTTCACTTATGATTATTGGGGTGCAGATTTTGGGGACACAGAAACAACACCCAGTAATAAGAACAATAATATACTGTACGCTGCATCTCAAAAAGACACTATATCAATTTTTCAGATTTAATTATAAAACACTCGCTATTTTTTTACACACCAGGAAAAGAAATGTACTTCTTTGCAATCATTTGTCAGGAGTAAATATGGTGGGGATGACACCACAACAATTAAGAACAGTAATTTACAATTATAAAAGACTGGCTATTTTTTTTTATACACCAGTAAAGGAAAATGACTTGTTTGCTGTAATTATTTTGGAGTAAAAATAGTGGGGATACCACCACAACAGGTAAGAACAGTCATTTCCGCTGAGTCTCAAAAACACACTATGCTAATTTTTCAATTGAATTATAAAATACTGGCTTTTTTATTACACACCAGGAAAAGAAAATTACTTCCACAGCTGTGTTTAATTCCCCTTATTCCTAACCCTTATTTCTACCACAAATCCTAACCCTCCCTCTAGTGCCTTACTCTAACCCTCCCACGGTGCCTAACACTAACCGTCGGCCACCCCAGCAGGTCAGGATTTCACATGGCGACAGTCCACACTTTAAGGATGTTGACATAGTGCCTGCTAACAGTTTGAACCATGGATTTCAAATAATGTATTGCCTCCACCTTCTTTATGTTGCAGATGGTTTCTAAACCATACAAGTGTACACTTCTTCAAACATAATATGATCAATGTAAAGTGCACATTGAATAAAAACCTTTGTCCACAATGGCTGCATATGAACAAAAGAATGAAAGTCTCGCCATTCCCCTGCCCCCCCAAAATAGTTACGCTTTATCTCCAGTTAATAACATACAGCACGGACAATGGGCATCACCTTATAATATCTCTTATTCTGATACTGCTCAGTCAGAGCATTGTTAATTAAAAAAGAGATGCGTTGACCAAAATACATTCCAAAATGACAAGAACGCATTCTGGAGAATGAAGTAAGATATTCCAAAGTCAGCAAGATGCCTGCCTGCAGTACAATGTGAAGCAGAACATCAAGTCTTATCTCTCAGCAGGGTTCCTTAAATGTAAAACTTTATTATCCTTGAAATCCCACTGTGATCTGCAAAGAGTAAATATGTAAAAGTGAACTTTTTCCATCTACAGTAAGCGCAACAGCATTTTGAGTAGTATTAAAGTTAAATATATTTGTATTTACACATTTTAAACTGGAAGCTGTTTTGGACTTGTGGAATCTGGGATGAAACATTTTACAAGTGTTATTATCTCTATTTAGAAGTAAACCTTTATTTCTTCTCTGAGTTGGTTTAGTGTTTTTAATAAGGAAAGTAGTGTACATAACTTCATTGCTAAGGATATATAACAGTACATTAGTGACCTGTGAATGTACACTCTACATAAAGCTAATGTATTCCATCATCAAAGTGGTGGATGGGAAGACAGAATGGTATTTGGTTTCTGAAATGAACTTAGGCATAATCAGTTCCAGCTTAACAAATAAAATCGATCAATGTAAAAATGTAGTTGTGGGTGAATGTTACTTAAATAAGAAAATGCTGCTTAACAGGATCTACTGATGCATTAAGTTTCATTGTACCTAAGATTATCCAAGCTGTTGAGCCTTTCTCCAGCTTAGTGGAGACTTTTCTTTAATTGTTAGCGGTGTTATGATATGAGAATGATACAATGTACCCCCACCACAACCCGTCTCATCAGAGAGAGACACCCTTCCATCATCATAACTTATCTTGAACTCCTCCCTAGGCAACCAGGGATTTGGTCACTAGCCCCAATTTATTCATGAAGCAGGTTTGTGGGTACCAGTTAGTCTGGGCAGTAGGCCCATGGGCCCGTGCCCACACTGTAAAGCTGTTTCCCACCAAATATAAACAAAGCCTTTTCCCACCAAAATAAATAAAGCTCTTTAATTTACCCTGATGAAGGGCCCTGATATCTGCAAAGTCTTTTTCCTTCTCAATGAAGAAGGGGACCATGCTCAGGACCTGCAGTACCTGCAGAGGACCCACAAGTTGGATAACTTGAGGTGAAGTTGGGGGTGTTACATATAAAGTGCCATGGTAGAGGGATATCATGTATGGGAGGATACTGTATCATTTATAAAGTGACATGATGTTAGTATATATAAAGAGAAAAGGGGGAGTTGTTACATATAGAGAGACATCCCATTGGTCAATTCATCTGCCAATATGTGCAACTACCTTTATATTTTGACTGAAATAGCCTGAAATAAATTAATTGATTGATTGATTGATTGATTGGCTTATTTTATATAAATGGAATACTAAAAGCTAGTTTCATTTAAAAACTAGAAATGGAGGTAAGTGAAAGCTATATTATAGACAAGGGCATAGCTACCATAGGTGCAGAGAGTGCAGCTGCTATGGGGCCCAGAGCTGAGAGGGGCCCACCTTACCTGTCACAGTTACATGTGTTATATACCATTGGGAGGTACATAGGGACACTGCAAACTTTTGCCTTGAGGCCTGCAATATATCTAGGTATGCCCCTGGACCTGCTTATTGTAATATGGTATAATATGAACTGGGGGCACTATAATAAGGAACACTATATGTTGGAGGCACTATAGTATGGCATAATGTGTACTACTAGGGCACTTCTAGAGTTCAGAAAATTAACCCGTGGCACTATTATGGGGCATACAATTAACAACTGCTACAGAGGTATTTGTCTAGAAGTATTGGGACAGGGGCCCCTTCAAAATGCTGCTATGGGGCCCACAAAGTTCTTGCTACACCCCTGATTATAGAAATGTTTTTAATGTGGTCACCAAGTTCACAATACACAGGTAATACAAAGCAAATGGAAGCAAAGTAACTGCATGAAAATGTGCCTACACTACAGGGCATCCAGAAAGTATTCACAGCGCTTCACTTTTTCCACATTTTGTTATATTACAGCCTTATTCCAAAATGGAATAAATTTATTTTTTTCCCTTCAAATTCTACACACAATATCCCATAATGATAATGTGAAATGTTTTTTTTTTAGATTTTTGCAAATTTATTAAAAATAAAAAAACTAAGAAATCACATGTACATAAGTATTCACAGCCTTTGCAATGACGCTCAAAATTGAGCTCAGGTGCATCCTGTTTCCACTGATCATCCCTACAGCTTAATTGGAGTCCACCTGTGGTAAATTCAGTTGATTGGACATGATTTGGAAAGGCACACACCTGTCTATATAAGGTCCCACACTTGTCAGTGCATGTCTGAGCACAAACCAAGCATGAAGTCAAAGGAATTGTCTGTAGACCTCTGAGACAGGATTGTCTTGAGGCACAAATCTGGGGAAGGGTACAGAACAATATCTGCTGCTTTGAAGGTCCCAATGAGCACAGTGGCCTCCATAATCCATAAATGGAAGAAGTTCGGAACCACCAGGACTCTTCCTAGATTTGGCCGGCCTTCTAAACTGAGTGATCAGGGGAGAAGGGCCCTAGTCAGGGAGGTGACCAAGAACCTGATGGTCACTCTGTTAGAGCTACAGCATTCCTCTCTGGAGAGAGGAGAACCTTTCAAAAGGACAACCATCTCTGCAGCAATCCACCAATCAGGCCTGTATGGTAGAGTGGCCAGACAGAAGCCACTCCTTAGTAAAAAGCACATGGCAGCCCACCTGGAGTTTGCCAAAATGCACCTAAAGGGTTCTCAGGCCATGAGAAACAAAATTCTTTGGTCTGATTGAACTCTTTGGCGTGAATGCCAGGCATCATGTTTGGAGGAAACCAGGCAGCGCTCATCACCAGGCCAATACCATCCCTACAGTGAAGCATGGTGGTGGCAGCATCATGCTGTGGGGATGTTTTTCAGTGGCAGGAACTGGTAGACTAGTCAGGATAGAGGGAAAGATGAATGCAGCAATGTACAGAGACATCCTGGATGAAAACCTGCTCCAGAGTGCTCTTGACCTCAGACTGGGGTGATGGTTCATCTTTCAGAAGGACAACAACCCTAAGCACACAGACAAGGTATCAAAGGAGCGGCTTCAGGACAACTCTGTGAATGTCCTTGAGTGGCCAAGCCAGAGCCCAGACTTGAATCCAATTGAACATCTCTGGAGAGATATGAAAATGGCTGTGCACCGACGCTTCCCATCCAACCTGAAGGAGCTTGAGAGGTGCTGCAAAGAGGAATGGGCGAAACTGCCCAAAGATAGGTGTGCCAAGCTTGTGGCATCATAGTCAAAAAATACTTCAGGCTGTAATTGCTGACAAAGGTGCATCAACAAAGTATTGAGCAAAGGCTGTGAATACTTATGTACATTTATTTATTTATTACCAGTTATGTATATAGCGCACACATATTCCGCAGCGCTTTTACAGAGAGAATATTTGGCCATTCACATCAGTCCCCGCCCCAGTGGAGCTTACAATCTATATTCCCTATCACATGTACACACAGACATTCACACTAGGGTTAATTTTTGTTGGAAGCCAATCAACCTACCAGTATATTTTTGGAGTGTGGGAGGAAACCAGAGTACCCGGAGTGGAGGAAAAACACGCAAGTACGGAGAGAATATACAAACTCAGCACAGTTAGGGCCATGGTGATTTGTTAGTTTTTTATTTTTAATAAAGTTGCAAAAATCATAAAAAAACATTATGGGGTATTGTGGGTAGAATTTTGAGGACAAAAATTAATTTATTCCAGTTTGGAATAAGGCTGTAACATAACAAAATGTGGAAAAAGTGAAGCGCTGTGAATACTTTCCGGATGTCCTGTATTTCATACAATGTCAGCTCAGCATTAACATATCATAGATTCTGTGGATAGCTGCTTAATATTTATAGAGCAATCTTCCACCTTCCATTAGATTTTGCTGCAGCAAATTCCTGATTATTTTGATTTCTGCAGATGTTGTTCCAGCATGATTCTGACAATTGCTGTTAGGTATTACCCCAGCAAGCGCCTGATTCTTTCTATTAGATGTTGCCTCAACAAGCTCCTGATAATTGCCATTAGGAATTGCCCCAATAAGCTCCAGATAATTTCCATTCGATTTTGCCCCAGCAAGCTCCTGAAATTGTCCATGGGTATTGCCACAGCAAGTTCTTGATCATTTCAAATGAGCCCAGGTAAACAGTTTAAGAGCTCCTAGAAGAAAGCAAGGAGACTGAGAAACATAAATGTGACAGCTGTGCATAAATTCAATATTTACCATTCTCTGATAACCTCTCTGATTGACCTTTTCCAACAGCACTTTGCAGACTACATTTTAGTGGAGAAATCTTTGCAAATAATGAAAGACATAACACTTGTTAAAATAAAAGGGACACCAGAAAATTACACTTCTGTACAACCACTGTTTGAACATACTGTAATGTGTAAAAGCCTGAATTTGAAGTATTTCTGCATAGAATGGTATGTTATGTAAAGCAGATAGTTATCAAGTCTAGATCATTAAAATGTTTTACCTGAGGTCCATATCCACAAAAGTAATGCACATTTAGGGGCCACTTTATCACCATCCTCAGATGCAGATGTGCTGAGTACATTGCATGGATGTATCAATTATCGCATGCAGGGACAGAGCTTGCGAGAAAAATTGTAATCTATGAGTACTGATAGAGAATTTTATTGTTACACAATATAACGCAAAGGTGAGTGATATCTGAAAACCCTTGGAAAAACACTGGCATATATTGAAAATGGATACGGTGCTTGGGAATGCAATAACGGATAAACCGAAATTAGTGTTCAGAAGAGCTAGGAACCTTAAGAATTTTTTGTCTTCCAGTGAACTCCCTATATTATTAAAAGAAAACAGTAAGGATGCTAATAGTTTTTTAAAAAGAAGTGAAGGTTTTTATTCCTGTGGTAGCTGCAAAATGTGTATGCATGGATTAGACGGAAAGAAATCGTTTACAGATAGTTTTGGAAAAAAGGAATATAAAATAAAAGAACTAATTAACTGTAATACCACCTATGTGTCTTATATACTGATATGTGGCTGTGGGAAAAATTACGTGGGTAAAACCAAACGGGTTTTGAAACTACGTATTTTGGAGCAAAATCGTAATATTAAAAATTATTTAGAGAACCACAGTGTCCCTAGGCATTTTAAAACCTATCAAAAGGGAAGTACACATTTAATGAGATTTATGGGATTAGAACATGTAATGTTGGATAGACGGTGAGGAGATAGGCTAAAGCTGTTGGCTAAAAGAGAGACCTTCTGGATAATGACTTTAAACACATTGTATTCGTCTGGTCTGAATGAAGGGTTTGAAATTACCCCATTCCTTAATTGAAAATAAATATAAGATTATTTAATAAACCACTATCATGAGTAATTAATATCACGCTGAAGGGAGAATAGTTAATTCAATGCGACACCTAGAATTGATTAGCAAAGGTCTATGGAATATTTTTAAATTGTGTGTGGGTTTTAATATACATGTGTTGTGATTTATGTTTAATGTTTATGAATTACTGATGTGTCTTTATATATGATATGTGATGATGTAACGTTACCAAAGATGTATTTCTAGGTATATAAATATGTGTTGTTGTAACACTATCATTGTAATTCCACAATGCCGCTATTATATAATTGGTGGAAGGAGCTGTTTAAGGGGAGTTTGTGCTACGCTATGCCAGCCCTCTGACAAAGTCCTGCATGACGAAATGCGTTGGTGTGTGGCCTAGCTTGAAGGAGCAGACAGCGGTGGTGCAGCTGCTCATGGTTATGATACATGTAATTACCTGTTTGAATGTGTTATACTTACGGTGGTTGAGACCGCCGACTGTGGTACGTGATTTTTAACCTTGTGTGTATAAAAGGTTGCTTGAATAAATCTTTTAAAAAATGGATTTATCCACCATGAGGTGCCCCCTTTTCTACTTCTTTGACTTTTAGAAATAAATATATATATATATATATATATATATAAACAGAACCAAAGTTGTCTGCACTCACAGTTAAACATGAGGTTGCTGGGGTGTCACTCAAATTCCATTGGGTCAGGGCACATTCCTTTTCCCATGAATAAATATAAATCCTGTATGGAGTGCACTCACCAGACTGTTATTAGAGCCAGCAGGGGTTTTATTGAAGCATCATATACAACATCACACCACCGACGTTTCGGTCCTATCTGGACCTTTGTCAAGGTTCAACTGATACCCACATAGCCTATCTATATAAAGCCATCACCTTAATTGTATTCCAGTAAAAACCGACACAGAACATAAATGACATGGACATACATATACATACATTTTAATAATGTTACCTATTCAAATCCACTCATGTCCCCACACGGCCAGAACATCTCATCCATCCCGTGTATTCAAACACTGGGCAGGTACTTACTCATTCCCGCCTCACCCGCCAATCCCTCTGGGCGCACGCTGGCGAGAGCGGAAGCAGCCACCACTTGTTTGGAACGCATCCACATGATCTCATCATGTGATGCCCCCAAGCAACCAATCCTTTCAGTGCTAGACATCACGTGTGTTACGCGCGTCATCACGTGCGACACACGTCATCACGTACGACACCCGCGTCACCACGTACTGTTTAATATACAACTTTACCCGCTACCCGGCAACATAGTTACCTAGGCAACCTTAGTTTGTGTATGTGCACGTCACTGATACACATAAAGTAGAGATACTATAGTCATACAGGGTGGTCATTATGTATCCCCATATGGCAATTATAGGACATGAGGGGATCCGATGGCACATAGATAAAAATGGTTGAAGAATACATAACATTGTACATCACATTAAACCGTCACATTAAACATATGTAACACATATAAATATATATAATAATATGGACAATGTGCAGATAAGGCTAATACAGACCAGAACACATTCAAAAAATATGATAAAGCATTAAAATCTTAAAGGAGAAAAAGGAGAAAAAAGGAGGAAATCCTTATGGCGGGACATCAAATCTACCAACAGGCCAATCATCTCCATATCATAAGAAGATATTAAAATGCACTGATTCATTTAGGCCCTTAGGATAAACAGTCTCTAGTTTATGTATCCAATATGCCTCTCGGCGTAGAAGGATCTTGGCACGATCACCACCCCTAGAGAGTGGTGGTATTCTGTCTATAACCATGTAGCGTAACGCCGTCAATTGGTGTTGATGTTGTACAAAATGACGTGCGACTGGCTTATCCGACCCACCAGTTTTTAGTGCCAATCTGATGTTTGAACGATGGTTAGAGATCCGTTCACGGAATGATCTTATTGTCTTGCCCACATATACTAGTGAGCATGGACATATCAAGATATATACCACATAATCAGAGGTGCATGTTAGACGATGCTGTATTGGTATCCGTCTACCATCATGTGGGTGTGGGAAACTATTTCCAGTCAGCATGCTTCTACATGTAGTGCAATTCAGGCACTTATAGCATCCCAATTTTTTTGTGGATAGCCAATTATCTACTTCTTTACCAACCGATTGGTCAGGGCGCATAAGCATGTTTCGTAGATTCAGTCCCCGCCTGTATGCAATCAATGGTTGCTTTGGAAGAACATTCTTGAGTGCACCATCTGTAGCCACAACATCTGTAGCCACAACAAACGTGAAACTGATTTATTGTTGCATGGACAGTTTCTATCCGATTATTTTTGGAAGAAACAGATTCCACGTGGGTTCCGGGTTCGGAATGTCCCCACCATCGGCCGCAATAACCCTGTGTTTTGCAGCCGATGGTGTGGGATTTTGAACAAATGCTCATTAGATCTGGTGCTACTGGTCATTGAAGAGGTGGGCGTGGAACTCAAAAAAGTAAGAGGTGACTTAAGCTCGAACAAAGATCAACTTGAAAATGTACTTCAGAATGATAAAACTGAGGATTGGCTTGCAAAATTAAATCTACAGATAGACAAGTATAAAACAGATTTAATTAATTTCAAGCGCAGTAAACTTGAGAAAGTTGAGAAAGACTATCGTGAACATAGGGTATATGGTTGGTTAGTGGGGAATGATTTTCCCCCTCGTAGAATGCGTGACTCCCGATTCAAAAGGGGCCAATATCAGTTTGATCGGTATTCTACTGCCTTTAGCTCAGATAGAGATAATTCAGATCCAAGAAATAATCAATGTCAGCCTTTTTCTCGGGTGGCCACACGCTCACAGTTAGACCCAGTACAAGGAGACACCAGAGGCCCCACCCGAGGAGGGGGTCCTATAAAAAGTGTAAAAAAACCTCCGAAGAACCCTCGGACAAAATAATCAACATTTCTTCACTAACATTAAGTTTGGACCAAGAAAAGGTTTTGTCACGTGGATTATCCTTTATTCCTACTGTTTCGTTTAGCTCAATGAGATGGAAAATAGACAATTATTGTCTGTCTCGCAAATTAAGACTTAAAGAAAAATTTGGGGAGAATAAACGTGACATACCTGACATTGAGTTCAAACAGAAAAGTACCTATGATCCTCCATCAAATAATATTAATATTAAAACTTTTTCACGTATGATGGATCAATCGGTAAATGACTCTATGAAAAAGAATGTGAGGAGTAGACCCAATCTCAGCAAAGGAGAGAGGATGGCTTTAAGGCATTTGAAAGATAATCCCACCATCACTATACGTCCAGCAGACAAGGGTGGGGCTGTTGTGCTTCAGGATACAATAGCATACAATAAAGAGATTTTACGACAGCTTGGTGATGAATGCACCTACAGAGTGTTGGATAGTGACCCTATGCCACTATTTAAAAGAAATTGGATACGACATTGGACATGGCGTTGGGTATGGGTGTTATTAGTGAGACTGTATCATCTTTTATGCGAACAGACTTCCCTATATGTCCCATCTTATACACTTTACCCAAAGTGCATAAATGCATTAATGCTCCTCCGGGCAGACCAATCATCTCTGCCCGGGGATCATTATTCCAACCTGTTGCACGCTATTTAGATACCCATCTCCAACCGTGTGTTAAGAAAATAAAAAGTTACATCAAGGACACTAATGATTTTATTAATGGGTTAAAAGCGATAAAAGGCTATGATGAAAATTGGCTACTTGTGACTATGGATGTGTCCTCTCTATACACAGTCATACCTCATCAAGAAGGTATGGCTGCTGTAAGAAGAGCATTAATACTGAACCAACAACAGCACCCACCTGTTGAATTTCTGTTGGAATTACTGGATATGACACTTACGTGTAATTATTTTAAGTTTGGTGACCGATACTACCTCCAGACATCTGGGACCGCGATGGGAAGTAATATAGCCCCGGCGTATGCAAATTTGTATATGGACGAGTATGAACAACAGTACATATTGCCGATGTTTGGGGGTAGTATCGGTCACTACAAACGATTTATAGATGATATATTTTTCTTATGGTCTGGAGATAAAGCTGCTTTGGAGAGTATGGTATCGCATCTGAATCGATTGGATACACCAATCAGATTTACGATGGAATGCGATCATAGGTCAATCAATTTCTTGGATGTGACTGTGTTTGCCATGGATGGGGGTTATGGATTTAAATTGTACAGAAAGGCCACAGACCGGAACACATTATTGCATTACAGTAGCTACCACCCAAAACCCCTTAAGGAGAGCCTACCTATTTCCCAGTTTATTAGAGTCATGAGGAACAATTCGGACTCAAGGACCCTGGAGGATCAACTTAGAGACATGCAACATCGATTTCTGGATAGGGGATACCATCCGGATATCATTGAACGGTGTTTGAGAACAGCTGAGCAGCGACTCAAGGTCGGCAAGAGGAATCTGGCGGAAAGTGTCGAAAAACCGTTTGTGTTCTGTCAAAGTCGGAAAAATATCATGCTACACGTTGCCATATATCCACCCCATGCGCGTGCCTGCTGCACGTGCACATCCTCTCCCGTGCGTGCGGATACTCGCAGCCACGTGATGGCGCCTCCTCAGCCATGCGCTCGAGCGCGTGGTATGTGCATTTACGGTAGAGTTTGTGTGCGTCTAGCGGGCGACTCAATCGTTAAATAATAAAACCAAATAGTATGTTTTATAGATAATGTTCCCCTTAATAATGACTGTAAGTTTGTTTAATGTAAATGGTCGCTGGACAGAGGAATTCCTCTTTGCATGGTACGAAGGGTCAGACAGGGTTTGAGCAGCTGTGTCTGGTACCTAACTAAAGAACATTTTATTAGAAACAATCCGGTGCTGGTTAGGTAAAGATTAATCGCTCCTGCGTATAGTTATGGCCATTAGTATTTTCTGGACATTTACTATATTTGCGATTCATTACCCATGCGGCGGGAATCTTCAGATTCCCTCCCACCTGAGCAGTTTGATATAGTCGCAGCCCACCTGTTCAAACTAACCTATGACCTTTTGTTATGATGCGAGGAGACATTCCTGTGTCCAATGAACAATGAGATTATAGGTCCCTTTGTAGTGTACTGTACTCAGTGTATATAAGATCAGCCAGCCTGGGCAGCTCTCTCACTCTCCACAAACGGTTTTCATCTTGACTAACTTGGAGCTGGTACCAGAAGCTGCGCAGCGATCGTTCCCAGTGTGTGTAAGTAATTCTCTGTAACCAACTTGTTCTCTGTTTGTATTGGCCATACTCTCTCTCTCTCTCTGTTATAGTATAAGATTGTGACGCTATTGTATATTTCTGTCTAGATATTCTGTTAGAATGATATGTTAGCTTGTAGTGTATGACTTGTAAACTGTTTCCCCTTTTCAATATAACTAAAAGCTTGTTAGTAAAGGTGTTGGAACCTTAGCAAGGTATCGTGTGTTTATTATATTGCAGAAGGTAATAGGAGCGTCTCAAACGCTCAAGCAGCTTTAGCATTAACCAGGTTAAGCAGCGTTACATCGCTACAGTATTTCAGTACAAGGTTTACAGTATAAGAGTATCCTTTCTGTGTGTTACATTCAAGGTTTACTGATTGTCATCCCGTGAGCGTCTGCGCCGCTCGTGTTCTCCTCGTGGACTCGAGCGTCCGCTACGCTGGTAGCGTAGCATTACGGTAGTCGGCCGCCTATAGCGTGCTCGACACCACGCATTAAGCTGTGAGCGAGCGTGTCGCATGTGCGTCTCGATCACGGCCAAGCGTATGCTACGCTAAGTGCGTACCCTTACGGTACCCCACACGCCAATTGCGTACTGAGTCTCTTACCCATTTATAGCGAATGTTATAAGATAAATAGTTAGCCTTAACAGTTCCTTACCACATACGATACTGGTAGTTTCGCTACGCGATCCGCTATTAAGAGACATTGGGATATTGTGGCTACAGATGGTGCACTCAAGAATGTTCTTCCAAAGCAACCATTGATTGCATACAGACGGGGACCGAATCTACGAAACATGCTTATGCGCCCTGACCAATCGGTTGGTAAAGAAGTAGATAATTGGCTACCCACAAAAAAATTGGGATGCTATAAGTGCCCGAATTGCACTACATGTAGAAGCATGCTAACTGGAAATAGTTTCCCACACCCACATGATGGTAGACGGATGCCAATACAGCATCATCTAACATGCACCTCTGATTATGTGGTATATATCTTGATATGTCCATGCTCACTAGTATATGTGGGCAAGACAATAAGATCATTCCGTGAACGGATCTCTAACCATCGTTCAAACATCAGATTGGCACTAAAAACTGGTGGGTCGGATAAGCCAGTCGCACGTCATTTTGTACAACATCAACACCAATTGACGGCGTTACGCTACATGGTTATAGACAGAATACCACCACTCTCTAGGGGTGGTGATCGTGCCAAGATCCTTCTACGCCGAGAGGCATATTGGATACATAAACTAGAGACTGTTTATCCTAAGGGCCTAAATGAATCAGTGCATTTTAATATCTTCTTATGATATGGAGATGATTGGCCTGTTGGTAGATTTGATGTCCCGCCATAAGGATTTCCTCCTTTTTTCTCCTTTTTCTCCTTTAAGATTTTAATGCTTTATCATATTTTTGAATGTGTTCTGGTCTGTATTAGCCTTATCTGCACATTGTCCATATTATTATATATATTTATATGTGTTACATATGTTTAATGTGACGGTTTAATGTGATGTACAATGTTATGTATTCTTCAACCATTTTTATCTATGTGCCATCGGATCCCCTCATGTCCTATAATTGCCATATGGGGATACATAATGACCGCCCTGTATGACTATAGTATCTCTACTTTATGTGTATCAGTGACGTGCACATACACAAACTAAGGTTGCCTAGGTAACTATGTTGCCGGGCAGCGGGTAAAGTTGTATATTAAACAGTACGTGGTGACGCGGGTGTCGTACGTGATGACGTGTGTCGCACGTGATGACGCGCGTAACACACGTGATGTCTAGCACTGAAAGGATTGGTTGCTTGGGGGCATCACATGACGAGATCATGTGGATGCGTTCCAAACAAGTGGTGGCTGCTTCCGCTCTCGCCAGCGTGCGCCCAGAGGGATTGGCGGGTGAGGCGGGAATGAGTAAGTACCTGCCCAGTGTTTGAATACACGGGATGGATGAGATGTTCTGGCCGTGTGGGGACATGAGTGGATTTGAATAGGTAACATTATTAAAATGTATGTATATGTATGTCCATGTCATTTATGTTGTGTCGGTTTTTACTGGAATACAATTAAGGTGATGGTTTTATATAGATAGGCTATGTGGGTATCAGTTGAACCTTGACAAAGGTCCAGATAGGACCGAAACGTCGGTGGTGTGATGTTGTATATGATGCTTCAATAAAACCCCTGCTGGCTCTAATAACAGTCTGGTGAGTGCACTCCATACAGGATTTATATTTATTCATGGGAAAAGGAATGTGCCCTGACCCAATGGAATTTGAGTGACACCCCAGCAACCTCATGTTTAACTGTGAGTGCAGACAACTTTGGTTCTGTTTGGATTACTATGTGACTATCCTATTGGAAGACATATGGACTTTTTGTTGTGCACCCAGAGAGTAAAGGTTGAATTACAAGGATTGTACTAAATGTGGTTATTACCTGAATAGTTTTGGATACCACTACATGACTATATGGTGGATGAATATTTTCCATTGTGAAGATTGGAGGCCATTCTTTATCGTTTGCTGTTTTTTTTTTTTTTGTCTTTTTTGATTCTTTTTGATTTTTGCTAGATATATATTTTTTGTATCTGAGTATTTTTCCCTATATCTGTGGCAACATTGGCCCTCATTCCGAGTTGTTCGCTCGCAAGCTGCTTTTAGCAGCTTTACACACGCTAAGTCGCCGCCTACTGGGAGTGAATCTTAGCATAGTAAAATTGCGAACGAAAGATTCTCAAAATTGCGATTACACACCTCTTAGCAGTTTCTGAGTAACTTCAACCTTACTCGGCATCTGCGATCAGTTCAGTGCTTGTCGTTCCTGGTTTGACGTCATAAACACACCCAGCGTTCGCCCAGACACTCCTCCGTTTCTCCAGCCACTCCCGCGTTTTTCCCAGAAACGGTAGCGTTTTTTCCCACACGCCCATAAAACGGCCTGTTTCCGCCCAGAAACACCCACTTCCTGTCAATCACACTCCGATCGCCTGAACGAAGAAAAAGCTGTGAGTAAAATACCTAACTGCATAGCAAATTTACTTGGCGCAGTCGCAGTGCGAACATTGCGCATGCGCACTAAGCGGAAAATCGATGCGATGCGAAAAAAATTACCGAGCAAACAACTCGGAATGACCCCCATAGTTACATCTGTATTGGTGTTGTTCTGTGTCTACGTTATATCTTTATTACATCATGGAGAGTTTAGTGAATCCTGAACTCCTATCTAATGCTGAATATGGACAGGTGTCCTACACAGATGATGATGCTGAACGTCTTCTCTTTAATTTGACTGATTTTGGGGCTATCCCAGGAGAGAAAGCTATTGATGTATATTACAAATTATTAAATCTTAACAAACGTGAAACTGATTTATTGTTGCATGGACAGTTTCTATCCGATTATTTTTGGAAGAAACAGATTCCACGTGGGTTCCGGGTTCGGAATGTCCCCACCATCGGCCGCAATAACCCTGTGTTTTGCAGCCGATGGTGTGGGATTTTGAACAAATGCTCATTAGATCTGGTGCTACTGGTCATTGAAGAGGTGGGCGTGGAACTCAAAAAAGTAAGAGGTGACTTAAGCTCGAACAAAGATCAACTTGAAAATGTACTTCAGAATGATAAAACTGAGGATTGGCTTGCAAAATTAAATCTACAGATAGACAAGTATAAAACAGATTTAATTAATTTCAAGCGCAGTAAACTTGAGAAAGTTGAGAAAGACTATTGTGAACATAGGGTATATGGTTGGTTAGTGGGGAATGATTTTCCCCCTCGTAGAATGCGTGACTCCCGATTCAAAAGGGGCCAATATCAGTTTGATCAGTATTCTACTGCCTCTAGCTCAGATAGAGATAATTCAGATCCAAGAAATAATCAATGTCAGCCTTTTTCTCGGGTGGCCACACGCTCACAGTTAGACCCAGTACAAGTAGACACCAGAGGCCCCACCCGAGGAGGGGGTCCTATAAAAAGTGTAAAAAAACCTCCGAAGAACCCTCGGACAAAATAATCAACATTTCTTCACTAACATTAAGTTTGGACCAAGAAAAGGTTTTGTCACGTGGATTATCCTTTATTCCTACTGTTTCGTTTAGCTCAGTGAGATGGAAAATAGACAATTATTGTCTGTCTCGCAAATTAAGACTTAAAGAAAAATTTGGGGAGAATAAACGTGACATACCTGACATTGAGTTCAAACAGAAAAGTACCTATGATCCTCCATCAAATAATATTAATATTAAAACTTTTTCACGTATGATGGATCAATCGGTAAATGACTCTATGAAAAAGAATGTGAGGAGTAGACCCAATCTCAGCAAAGGAGAGAGGATGGCTTTAAGGCAGTTGAAAGATAATCCCACCATCACTATACGTCCAGCAGACAAGGGTGGGGCTGTTGTGCTTCAGGATACAATAGCATACAATAAAGAGATTTTACGACAGCTTGGTGATGAATGCACCTACAGAGTGTTGGATAGTGACCCTATGCCACTATTTAAAAAGAAATTGGATACGACATTGGACATGGCGTTGGGTATGGGTGTTATTAGTGAGACTGTATCATCTTTTATGCGAACAGACTTCCCTATATGTCCCATCTTATACACTTTACCCAAAGTGCATAAATGCATTAATGCTCCTCCGGGCAGACCAATCATCTCTGCCCGGGGATCATTATTCCAACCTGTTGCACGCTATTTAGATACCCATCTCCAACCGTGTGTTAAGAAAATAAAAAGTTACATCAAGGACACTAATGATTTTATTAATGGGTTAAAAGCGATAAAAGGCTATGATGAAAATTGGCTACTTGTGACTATGGATGTGTCCTCTCTATACACAGTCATACCTCATCAAGAAGGTATGGCTGCTGTAAGAAGAGCATTAATACTGAACCAACAACAGCACCCACCTGTTGAATTTCTGTTGGAATTACTGGATATGACACTTACGTGTAATTATTTTAAGTTTGGTGACCGATACTACCTCCAGACATCTGGGACCGCAATGGGAAGTAATATAGCCCCGGCGTATGCAAATTTGTATATGGACGAGTATGAACAACAGTACATATTGCCGATGTTTGGGGGTAGTATCGGTCACTACAAACGATTTATAGATGATATATTTTTCTTATGGTCTGGAGATAAAGCTGCTTTGGAGAGTATGGTATCGCATCTGAATCGATTGGATACACCAATCAGATTTACGATGGAATGCGATCATAGGTCAATCAATTTCTTGGATGTGACTGTGTTTGCCACGGATGGGGGTTATGGATTTAAATTGTACAGAAAGGCCACAGACCAGAACACATTATTGCATTACAGTAGCTACCACCCAAAACCCCTTAAGGAGAGCCTACCTATTTCCCAGTTTATTAGAGTCATGAGGAACAATTCGGACTCAAGGACCCTGGAGGATCAACTTAGAGACATGCAACATCGATTTCTGGATAGGGGATACCATCCGGATATCATTGAACGGTGTTTGAGAACAGCTGAGCAGCGACTCAAGGTCGGCAAGAGGAATCTGGCGGAAAGTGTCGAAAAACCGTTTGTGTTCCTTACCACATACGATACTGGTAGTTTCGCTACGCGATCCGCTATTAAGAGACATTGGGATATTGTGGCTACAGATGGTGCACTCAAGAATGTTCTTCCAAAGCAACCATTGATTGCATACAGACGGGGACCGAATCTACGAAACATGCTTATGCGCCCTGACCAATCGGTTGGTAAAGAAGTAGATAATTGGCTACCCACAAAAAAATTGGGATGCTATAAGTGCCTGAATTGCACTACATGTAGAAGCATGCTGACTGGAAATAGTTTCCCACACCCACATGATGGTAGACGGATACCAATACAGCATCGTCTAACATGCACCTCTGATTATGTGGTATATATCTTGATATGTCCATGCTCACTAGTATATGTGGGCAAGACAATAAGATCATTCCGTGAACGGATCTCTAACCATCGTTCAAACATCAGATTGGCACTAAAAACTGGTGGGTCGGATAAGCCAGTCGCACGTCATTTTGTACAACATCAACACCAATTGACGGCGTTACGCTACATGGTTATAGACAGAATACCACCACTCTCTAGGGGTGGTGATCGTGCCAAGATCCTTCTACGCCGAGAGGCATATTGGATACATAAACTAGAGACTGTTTATCCTAAGGGCCTAAATGAATCAGTGCATTTTAATATCTTCTTATGATATGGAGATGATTGGCCTGTTGGTAGATTTGATGTCCCGCCATAAGGATTTCCTCCTTTTTTCTCCTTTTTCTCCTTTAAGATTTTAATGCTTTATCATATTTTTGAATGTGTTCTGGTCTGTATTAGCCTTATCTGCACATTGTCCATATTATTATATATATTTATATGTGTTACATATGTTTAATGTGACGGTTTAATGTGATGTACAATGTTATGTATTCTTCAACCATCGGATCCCCTCATGTCCTATAATTGCCATATGGGGATACATAATGACCACCCTGTATGACTATAGTATCTCTACTTTATGTGTATCAGTGACGTGCACATACACAAACTAAGGTTGCCTAGGTAACTATGTTGCCGGGCAGCGGGTAAAGTTGTATATTAAACAGTACGTGGTGACGCGGGTGTCGTACGTGATGACGTGTGTCGCACGTGATGACGCGCGTAACACACGTGATGTCTAGCACTGAAAGGATTGGTTGCTTGTCGGCATCACATGACGAGATCATGTGGATGCATTCCAAACAAGTGGTGGCTGCTTCCGCTCTCGCCAGCGTGCGGCACAGAGGGATTGGCGGGTGAGGCGGGAATGAGTAAGTACCTGCCCAGTGTTTGAATACACGGGATGGATGAGATGTTCTGGCCGTGTGGGGACATGAGTGGATTTGAATAGGTAACATTATTAAAATGTATGTATATGTATGTCCATGTCATTTATGTTCTGTGTCGGTTTTTACTGGAATACAATTAAGGTGATGGCTTTATATAGATAGGCTATGTGGGTATCAGTTGAACCTTGACAAAGGTCCAGATAGGACCGAAACGTAGATGGTGTGATGTTGTATATGATGCTTCAATAAAACCCCTGCTGGCTCTAATAACAGTCTGGTGAGTGCACTCCATACAGGATTTATTTATATATATATATATATATATATATATACACATATTGTGTGGGGCTTATATACAGTAATACATATATATATATATATATATATATAATCTTTGCGCTAAATGCATTTTGATTCATGTCAGGATCCCGATGTCGGTATTCCAACTGGCGGCATCCCGAATGCCAATATGCTGACCAGATATGGTGCAAGCAAAGGTGATGGGGACAAGAGGCCAACCATAGCTCTTAGGTGCTCTACCTGGCAAAATGTGTATAATGTGCTCTACCTGGCGTCATGTGTATAATGTGCTCTGCCTGACATAATGTCTATATGGGGCTCTACCTGGCATAATGGAGGAAAGGGTTCTTCACTGTTAGGGCAATCAGGATGTGGAATTCCCTGCCAGGGAAGGTGGTAATGGCGGACTCTGTAATTGGATTTAAAAAGGAATGGATAAATTTCTGAATGAAAAAGCTATCCAAAGGTATAATACTTAAAATATCAACGTGGTTAATCCGGGGGTAACATGTGTTATAGTAGCTAACTAGTCATAAAACATTATTCAGCAAGTATGTAGAATCATCACAACTTAAAACAGGTTCAACACGATGGGCAATTTGCCTCTATTCAACCTCAAATACTATGTTACTATGTTACTGTCTCTGCCTGGCATTATGTCTATATGGGGCTCTACATGGCGTAATGTGTATAATGTGCTCTACCTGGCGTAATGTGTATACTGTGCTCTACCTGGTGTAATGTGTATAATGTGCTCTCTCTGGCGTAATATGTATAATGTGCTATATCTGGCATAATGTGTATAAGGGGCTCCACCTGGTGTACTGTGTATAAGGGGCTCTAACTGGTGTAACATGTGTAAGGGGTACTACTGTGTTGTGTAATGTGTATAACAAACACTACTGTGTGGTGTAATGTGAATTGGTACTATCCTGTGGTCACGCCACTATATTTTTGGCACACACCTTTGCACACACTGTTCCTATTTTATATATGGGGTGGTAGCACAAATTCTCTTTCGGCACAGGGCACCAAAATGTCTCGTTACAGCTCTGCTTGCTGGTGGGGAGTGAGGATGTAAGTGTATAATGTCATTTGTGGGTGGGGAGAAAGGATGTAGGTGCATTTAAATGTCATTTGTGAATGCGGGGGAATCTATGTGTATATTATTGTTTATGGGGGGAATGTAAGTGTATACTATTGTTAGTGGGGGGGTATATTGAAATTATCAAGCAAGGTTTTTTTTTATAGTAATACTCCCAAGTACATTCACCTAATGGGCAGACTAAACTTAAGAGAAAATGCGTCCAAATCCACAAAAACCTCAGTTTTCGGACTTTGGCCGCATTTCCCATATGCACCAAGCTCTGGGGGCATCACCGTGTATTTCTCCTCCGGGCATCTGTTATGAACGTACGCCTCTGGTCCTGTATAATAGTGTTAAAGGAATGGCTTGAGTTTCTTTCTGCCATAACATTTGTTTTGATAATGAAAAATCTGACCCTGCAAATAAGCAGACACATCTCTTTTCACATGCTTTTTTAAATCAACTATGAGAATAATAGATTGCCCTGATGTTTGTAGCATTCATTGACCTTGTCTAATTATTTCTCATTAAGACTGCCCGGCTATTTAATTCTGGGTTACTGTTGTACCGCTTGGATGACAATTGTTCTCCGATGTCCAGAACACAGCTTTCTCCTGTCCTGCATCTGGATTTGAGTTTCCCAGCTACTAAACAATAAATCTAATTGTTCTAATCTGGTACTTAATTAAATAAGTACTAAAAGTAAAGCGCTCAAGATATGTGATTTTTCAAAATTGTAGGTTTTATGGTATGTGATTATACTTAAAGATATATAAATCTGCCTACACAATAACTGTTAGTAGTAGTAAGCAGAGTTGGTACTTATCCTTTCACTACCTGAAATATATTAAAGAAAAGTTCTGGGATGTGGGATATGCATTCGGTTACAGTAATCAGAAAAATTATACTTATATAGGCTGTAAAATGAGACTGGCATTCCGAAAACAAGACTAATGAAAATGGAAATGAAATGGCTTGTTTTCATTATAGCAAAAAGGGCCACAGGGGATGTGATTAAATCTATATTGCATGTTCTGTATATTATTAAACAATGGTGTATGGAGCTGAAATGAAATATAAATAATACAAGTTCTTATAAAGAAGCTAAGATTAGCAAATTGTTCCTCTTTCCCAAATAATTTGTACTGAAATCTTGTCTTTAACGGAAAATAAAGGGGCAAAGAATGAATTTACTATGAATGTTGTAAATAGTGATGGAGCCTATGATATGTCTAGCAAGCTTACTTGATTTGCTACTATCTGTACCAAGTGGTTGGCTGTCTTTTGTTGAAGGTCTGAGTTTTTCACCTGATCTTGTACATCATAACTTCACTTATGGCCTGTTCATCATTTTGAGCAGTCCTCAAATCTCCATTAGACATGTGTGGAAGGTATTCTTAACTGTGCTTATTGCCATCTTCGGGATTAAGACCGAAGGTAGGCCCCCACGGTGTCTCATCATCCATAACAGGCCGACTTCCTTGCCAAACAGCAAATACAGGTATCACTTCCGATGGCATTATTTCAGTGTTCTGGTCAATATGTCAGAATCCACATTAGCTTTGTCAGGACGATATTTGATGTCACAATGAAAGTCTGCACGCTCCCCAACCCATCAATGTCCAACTGCTTTCAA
This sequence comes from Pseudophryne corroboree, assembly GCF_028390025.1. Lineage (NCBI taxonomy): Eukaryota > Metazoa > Chordata > Amphibia > Anura > Myobatrachidae > Pseudophryne > Pseudophryne corroboree. The sequence goes on along the minus strand of NC_086449.1, from coordinate 308,797,675 downwards.
CCTGGCTGTACTCAGCACATATGTGATTGAATTATTATCTGTGGGCTTGATTCAGTGGACACTGTCAGCATCACTGCTGCTTCCTTGGACACAGCAGCAATGAAAGCAAATGATTTTGCAGTAGTGGGACGTAGCATCGGATCACTCCGCAGGCACTATCAGTCATCTGCATAACCTTTAGATTACTCAGTGGCTGCCACAGCTCTGTGAATGAGGCCAGAAAATCTGCAAACCCCGGCCATGGCACTCCCAAAAAAGGGGGGCATCACACCCCCATTTTTGGGAACACTGGCCAGTACCAATGTCAATCAGACTTCGGGTGTCGGACACTGCAAGTGTGATCGCAGAACTCATTCTCCACATGTGCAGAATAGGTCCTGTGCAGGTAACATCAGATTTGTATGCAAACCATTGGGTTTACGTACAAATCCAAATCAGGCCATGTATACACAGTAAAAGGAGGTGCATAATATAAATTATCCCTAAAACTATCACAAATTCCCCTCTTCAATGGCAGAAATTTCAGTTTACCATAGTGACTGTAAATAATACGTTTTCTCAGATGGAGTTAAAGTTCTGGATCCGTAGGCATTTACCCTGAATCTCTGAATTTTCCTTTTTGACTTTGATAGAGCACCACCCCGAGCCAAGTCCTTTGGATCAATCCTTACTCCCTCACTAGAAATTTATGCATCTCACAAAACATTTTTCAGAGGTCTACAACATGTTCCTCAAAGGTTTTAGAGTAGCACAGTACATCATCCAGATAAGGAGCAGCATTCATCTCAAATTCCCTCAGAAACACTTTTCCTACATCTCTGGAATGGTGCAGGGGCATTCATCAAGCCAAATGGAATTGCACCAATTCATAAAGACCAAACGGTGTACTAAATGTAGTGAGATACCTTGAGTCTTCTGCCATCAACTCGTCATGATATGCACAATCCTGATCAGGGAGAGGAAACTAGGAGTTGCCCCCTAAGTTATTCAATATGTCTTGACTTCAAGGCAGTGGATGTTGAACCACAAGGGTGGACAGTCCACACTTTCACGGATAACCAAAATAGGCACTTGAATAGATAAAATACCATGGTCGACACTCTTGATTTCTACAATGACTTCATCAAACCAATGAAATGGTACTGTATATGTGTGCAATTGGCTGTAGTACAAATGAAGCAGATTCTGAAAAGTTATTAATGACAGATTCTGCTCCAACCATGTGTTTAACAACGCCTGGGTAGGTACTCCTCCTATGGTAAGAAGAGCAAACATTTGTTTCCAAGTAGCTGAGCTACACATTTTACTGATGATGTATTCTACCATTGCTTAGTGTGTGTACCCCAGTGAGACTGTCTACACATGCTAGAACAGTGCCAGGGCTTTCTGCATTTATAACATTGTTTTATACTGCTTGTATTCTTAAACTTCATGCAAAGATGGGACTCCTTACTTTTGCAAATCAATGGTTGTCCCTCCCCAGTGACCTTCTCAAGTTTACCAACATTTCTCGAGACAACTTTATTTTTCTTGTTTATACAAATCTGGCATTTACTTCTAATTTTTTGTTTTTCTCAGACACATCTTTATTTATAAATTGCAAAACCAACAAAACTCTGATTCACTACCTCAATAGATTTAACCGTCTTTTCCAGATTGCTAGTTATGGCCCCCACATATGAAGTGACTGAGGGTCCAAGGGCCGGCACATCGGGCGGTCCCCACACACGGGGTGATCTGGTGGCCAACCACCTGCTATGCTGAGCATAGCGCTGCATGGGTTCGTCAGCCACATCGCTGATGATTTGAACATGCAAAAGATCAGGCGAAGCGACAGACAACCCCATGGGAGCGCACAATGAATGATTTCATGCACACGCACGGAATGATATCGCTGTTTTATTATTCCAATGCGGCGGTCAGCTATATTGTACCGTGTGCGCCACCTTCGTGCTGAGACCTGTGCAATGAATTCCTGAATAGCAGTTCTATTCACTTGCACTTCACTTTGTATATTACTTGGATATTACTTTTATTAGACATGTGCATCTCCAGAAAATTCCTGTCTAGAGGTTGCTGAGCTGCACTTACAGTTACTTTTCTAGGTCTATTCTTGCTGCATAATCGGTTTTCTCTCTCTGCTTCCTAACTTGCTGTTTTAGTAATCTGTTGAAGAAGGACATCATCAGTTACTGTACCGTCAAATATGTAAGGTTTCAAACCTCTTCTGACACTACTGTCTTTCTCACTCAACCCTTGGTACAGTGCCATTTCTAGCGGCAGGCGAGCTGGGCGATTGCACGGGGCACCCCCCGTGACACCTGCTGGCAACATTAGCTGCTCCGCCTCCTCCTGCCTATAGTACTCCACAAAGGGGGCAAAGTTTTGCGGAATGTTGCGGTTGCATTGTGACGTCACAATGAAACCACGTCATTTCACTAAACTCTGCCCCCTGGGCAAGGTACTATGGGCAGGAAGAGGGGGAGCATATAATAGCATTACACCTAGAGTATAAAATACCCCTGTCAACGAGCATGACACCCAGAGCATGAAATCCTTGGCAACGGGCATTACACCCCCGACAATGAGCATGACACCCAGAGCATGAAACCCCTGGCAAGGAGCATTACACCCCTTTCAACAAACATGACACCCAGGGCATGAAACCCCTGGAAACAAGCATTACACCCAAAGCATGAAACCCCTGGCAACGAACATTACACCCCTGGTAACAAGCATGACACCCAGTGCATGAAACCCCTGGCAAGGAGCATTACACCCCTTACAACAAGCATGACACCCAGGGCATGAAACCCCTGGCAACGAGTATGGGACCCAGAGCATGAAACCCCTGGCAATGAGCATTACACCCCTGGCAACAAGCATGACACCCAGAGCATGAAACCCCTGGCAAGGAGCATTACACCCCTGGCAACGAGCATGACACCCAGGGCATGAAACCCCTGGCAACGAGTATGAGACCCAGAGCATGAAACCCCTGGCAATGAGCAGGTAATTTAAAAGTAATTACAAGCCTTACTGTAGGGCATAATGTATCATGGGCATTGTGGTGTGTGGCATGATATGGTGTAGGTGGCATAATATGGTGTAAGGGGCATTACTGTGTGGGGCTTAATATGGTGGAATTTTTTTCTTTTCTGTGGTGGCTGAGGTCTGTTGGTGCATGGTCAATAACTGGGGTGTAAGGTAGTCTTGTCCTGTGAAGCCCCCCATTTTAGTGAGGCCATGCCCACATTAACGAGGCCACACACCTTTTTTCGGGAGTGCACCCAAAATAGTTTTCTTTTATGTCTATGGGGGGACGACACATTTTAGAATGACTATGCGGGGGGGGGTGCATTTTTTTACTGCACTGGAAGCCAAATTATCTAGAAACAGCCCTGACTTGATAATGGGAATGTGGGAATACACCCTGGACTAAGGACCTCATTTAGCTTGGATCCCTATTGAGACAGAAATAGCGATTTTCTCAAACCTGCTTCAGCCAAAATTAGAAAACAGATTAGGAAAGCGCTAGTTGGAGTGTCTGGGGCTGGGCTGGCCAGCAGCACCACCTCTTCTTCTCCACTTCCAGCAAGAGCCACCTACCTTCCTTCTTGACCAGGCCGTGATTGGCTTGCAGGCAGAGCCAAATACAAAATCCTGCTGTAATGCTCTCTATTGGCTGCAAGTCCGTGACCAGTGATTGCCTCACAGGCAGTGCAAAATCCAAAAGACATATCTTTACATATGAGCAGGGGCGCATCTAGAGAGGAGGAGGCCCGTGTGCAGGCTCTGACTGGGCCTACTCCTCTCTAGCCAGCAGCGCCATAGCTCCGGGCACTCAGGTCACTAGGCAACCCTAGTGCTGTCCCAGAGACTAGACAGGTCTCTGGTGAAAATGGCGCAGTGGACATTTTCACAGTGATATCCTAATTGCGCATGCGCGAAACACTGGGAAAATGGCACCACACCATTTTCCTGGTGATTTCTGCAGCACTGCTGATAGGGGACTTTGGAGGGTAAGTATTGAAAAAAGTGGGTGCAGGGTGTACAGTGAGGGCCCCCCGCACACACTGCACCCATTATAAATACGCTAGTGCATATAAACATTTCATTGTTTAACAAAACAAAAACAATTTTCATTTACACATCTGCTATCCTATGATGTCTTATTATACTACTTCACATATAACACACTATTATCTGTTATTTTTCATCAGCTAATAGTGCAGCCTGGAGTGTTTCTGTAATGTATTGGTGTTACTGGTGTTACTGACCTGTTATAAATTATATATCACACCCAATCTCCTTTCTAAAGTGATCTCCGTTATTGCGCATATCGCACCCATAGTAATCAGGTTTAACTGCGTAAAGGGCTGGGAGCCCTCTCCACCCCAGGGGTAGCAAGCTGAAATGATTATAACACACCCATTAGCAGAAACAGAATGAGTGTGGAAGGGGGTGAAAAAAAATGAATACCGTCCATAGACCGATGTCAGCTTCAAGACTACTGGTTTATTATGGACCATTCCACTATTGCTGGTCTTCTACTCACTGCAGCACCCTACTGAATCCTCTACAATTGACAACAAATCTTTAATAACGCTTTACCCCATGCAATTATAGTATGAGGATAACAACAAAATAATATGTTACAGCTGCTTTTTTTTACTACTTTTCAGCATGCTAATTGCAAGCCGCTACATTCGCACTGTGCACATGCGACAGTACCATGAGTGAGGCAGAGGGCAAACGGGTCAGGTCTTCAGCGGTGGTGGCAGAGGGACGAGGGCAGGGTGATACAGTCTTGGGGGTGGGGCAGCAAGCAGTCAGCAGTCCGCAGTGACCTGGCATATGCTGGTCTCTTTACTAATATATGCCCTCCAGGAACCTCTCTCTCTAACCCTCTGGTCACACAGGAAGTAAGGGCAGTTGCTAAAAAAGTAACTCCTCCTGACTTGTGCATTCTCTGTTATTGTGAGTAGCCCACTTTTTGTGATAAAGTAGTGCAAAGCCCTGTTATCACAGTGGGCGAGTGATAAAGGAACTTTCAATGCTACACGAACAGATCTCCATGTCTTTACAGACAGCTTCTGCTCTTTCTCATCAGCCTTGTCTTAGGGCGGTATGAGACATCATGACGTCTCATCTCCCAGTGTCACTAGCACATCTTTGATTTCATCATTGGAGGGGAGACAATGGGGTGGAATGGAGCCAGTAGGGATCAACAGGCACCCAGCACCTGCAACTGATCAGATGGACAGAGCAGCCAGGCTGGTGCGGGCTACCCCCTGTGCGCTGCATCCTTGGCAATGGCATTGGCCTATGCCCTGCTTTCTTGCATACCACTGGTAATGCATGTTTATTTGAGTTATAGTTGTATTCCTGTCAGCTTGAGTTTAGTTATTCAACATTGGTTACAGATATATCAATCTTACCTAATATTTAGTAAATGTACAGTGTGCCATATGTGTAATATAAATGTTATCTTTTCTTAAAAAAAAATCTTTATGTATTGCAATTACATATTTTTGGCAAATTATTGAATAAACATGGAATTTTTAATTATATTAAATGTTGTATCTAGTGCAATTCTAATCTGAAATGTTGCTTCATTACACACTTTAATGCTAAACATAAATACAAAAGGGGTTTGCAAAGAGCTTTACAGTACTACTGTGTGCACGCAACTCTTGCAGGTTAACACAGTTCACACAGTAAGGGACAAATGGCATGTTTCAGAATAGTTAAGTGTATAAATGAGCGTTGAAGTTACATCACACATCTGTTCAGCACTTATTTCTGCCTGTTCTCCAACCCCCTACAAAGATCTTGCCACTTGAAAAAATCCGAATGCTTGCTTGTAGCAATATATTTAGTATTGTTGGAGCCCTTCTGGAAATGAACATAATGCATACTACATTTTATATGATGTTATTACATTTTAGCAACAGTCCATAAGTTATTAAGTTGTTTGCAGTGAAAACAGTATATTGCACAACAAAAACATTATGCTATCCTTGCGGTTTAAATAGTGACAGTAACTTAGTCTCTACGCAAAGTAGTAAAAGGTCCTTGGACTATAATGGCATGGAAGAGCAGAAATGAAGTGCGGATTTTTTTAGTTGCTGCACTTCTCATGTGTAAAGATAATGGTTACCCTCGTGGCAGCAAAATTATAGGATGTCAAGGCTGCCCATCTCCCCTCATGCTAGGCACCAATTGAAAACTGTTTTAAGTCCAGTCACCCAAGTGTCCTTCATATTTCCTCCCTCTTCCAAGACATGAGCTCTATGTACGACACATTGGGAAGGATTAGCATTTTATACTCTATAGATAGTGCCGCAGAACCCCATATACAGACCTACAGAACCCTTGCAGAACTATATAAATAAAAGATCAAAATAATTCCACATTACCATTACCTTGATCCTGTTACTGGATGCATACAATTGTGTAAATAAAATGAGTCCATTGATTTAGGATAATCAGGCTGAAGCCAGCCAGAACCTCAACCACACAGGACTGGTGAAGGGACAAACTAACCTGTAAGATATCTCCTAGTTTGGCCCTACCATTGTAGTGTCAAAAATAGAAAGTGTTAAAAAGAAATGGTCTTAGGGAGAAAGATTTTCTCTTTTGGAAATCTGGGTCATTGTATATTATATATACCCCACAACTCGAACATAGGAATGGGCACTGCAAAAAACAAAATCCATCCCCAGGATGTATCAAAAAGGGGTGGCAACAGTACTCAGCTGTCTGTATATATACACATACATGTTTCTCAATATTCATGAGATCCATGAGCTATTGACACCATATTCCTTTCCTCCCTATTTGACTCACTTCTCTCTCCTATTCTCTCTCTCTCATGCCCTGAACAAGCCACTTCCACATACAATGCTTCCCTTACTTCTGCTCTTGACTCTGTTGCTCCACCAACCACTATTCACCCTCGCAAATTAACACCTCAACCCTGGCACACCAAATGCACCAGATATCTGCAAAAATGCTCACGTACTGCTGAGCGACACTGGAGGAAATCACGCTCTAAGGCAGACTTCCTCCATTTCAAACTTATGCTTTCATCCTTCAGTGCTGCCCTTTCTCTTGCTAAACAGTCATACTTCAAGAACCTCATCTCCTCCCAGTCTTCCAACCCCCGGCGCCTCTTTGCCACTCTCAACTCACTCCTCTGCCCACCTCCACCTCGTCTCCCTTCCTCACTCTCTGCTCTTGACTTTGCCACTTACTTCACATCCAAAATTGACTCCATACGTCAGGACATCACATCACACCAGACCATCAGTAACCAGCCTTCTCCCATCCCTTACCAACCCTCCCCATCCCTCGCACCAACTCTGTCATCTTTCTCCCATGCATCTGGAGAGGAAGTCATGGCCCTCATTCGTTCCTGTCCCCTCACCACCTCCCCACTTGACCCTATCCCCTCCCGCCTCCTCCGCTACCTCTCTTCTTCTGCTTGTTCCCATCTTTCCCACCTTCTCAATCTCTCCCTATCATCAGGCACTGTCCCCTCTGCCTTCAAGCATGCACTCATCTCTCCTATTCTTAAAAAACCTACCCTTGATCCAAACACTCTCTCCAACTACCGACCCATCTCTCTCCTCCCTTTTGCCTCCAAACTCCTTGAGCGTATTGTCTACAACCGCCTTACTTCCTTTCTTTCCTCACACTCACTGCTTGACCCATTCCAATCTGGCTTCCGTCCTCTCCACACCACTGAAACTGCCCTTACAAAAGTATGCAATGACCTCCATGCTGCTAAATCTAAGGGACACTACTCTCTACTTATTCTACTTGATCTCTCTGCTGCTTTTGACACTGTGGACCATCCTCTCCTACTGCAAATCCTTCACTCCATTGGTCTGCGTGACACTGCCCTCTCTTGGTTGTCGTCCTACCTTTCTAACCGTTCATTCTCTGTCTCCTCTCATGACTCCACCTCCCCCTCACTTCCACTAACTGTAGGGGTACTCCAAGGTTCTGTCCTTGGTCCTCTTCTCTTCTCTCTCTATACGTCCTCACTAGGTAAGCTCATTAGTTCTTTTGGTTTCCAATATCATCTTTATGCTGATGACACTCAAATCTATCTTTCCTCTCCAGACCTCTCCCCTACTCTCCTCACTCGTATCTCCAACTGTCTCTCTGCTATCTCTTCCTGGATGTCCCAGCGCTTTCTTAAACTTAACATGTCTAAGACCGAGCTGATCATCTTCCCTCCCTCCCGCATAACCTCACCTCCTACAATCTCATTATCTATTGATGGCACTACTATCTCCTCTACCCCCCAAGTGCGCTGTCTTGGAGTAATCCTTGACTTCTCCCTCTCCTTCAAACCTCACATTCAGCACCTCTCACAAACCTGCCGTTTTCATCTAAAAAATATTTCCAGGATCAGACCCTTTCTGACCCAGGATGCTACTAAGACTCTTATCCACTCACTGGTCATCACCAGACTGGACTACTGTAATCTCCTCCTGACTGGCATTCCTGACAAATACCTCTCTCCACTCCAATCTATCCTCAATGCTGCTGCCCGGCTCATTTTCCTCACCAAACGCACTACGTCCACCTCTCCTCTCTTACTAGACCTTCACTGGCTCCCCTTCCCTTTCAGAATCCATTTCAAGCTTCTCACACTTGCTTACAAAGCCCTCACCCACTCCTCTCCCATCTACATCTCTGATCTTATCTCGCTTTACACTCCCACCCGTCCTCTTCGCTCTGCTAATGCTCGCCGACTCTCCTGCCTACGGATTACTTCCTCCCACTCCTACCTCCAAGATTTTTCACGCGCTGCACCACTTCTCTGGAATTCCCTACCTCTCCCCCTCAGACTCTCCACCTCTCTACAAAACTTCAAATGGGCTCTCAAGACCCACTTCTACACCAAACCCAGCCAAATCTCATCCTAAACCTCTGTTCCACGCTCTCTATGTACCCCATCTGTCTCACCCCTGTCTGTCTACCCCTCCCCGTTAGAATGTAAGCTCTCACGAGCAGGGCCCTCTTCCCTCATGTGCTTACCCTTTTCTTACTTTAATAATCCTTAACTGCACCAAATCCAGCAGTCTTCTGCTACCTGATACTTATTCCAGCGTCATCTGCTGATGTAGCTATGTTTATTTACCCTGTACTTGTCCTATATTGTCAACTGTAAGTTGCTGTTTTCTTGTTTGATTATTTGTTTATGTACTCTGTAATTGGGCGCTGCGGAACCCTTGTGGCGCCATATAAATAAAGGATAATAATAATAATAATAATAATAATAATAATCCATTATCCAATTACAGTAGGTAATGTATTAATTGGGACTACTTCTATCAGCCTCTGTGTCACTAACATTATTGAAACCTAAATATTATATAATAAATGCACATATAAAATAACCTAAGTTACTTTGACCTTCTAACCGGAACCCACCATCAATTGTAGTCAGTTTCTAATACCCCATCCCTCGGTGAAAACAACAACTTAAAGGCAATGCATATATCCCTAATAAATTTGATGGTTTCTACATTTTTAATGAGGGAAAATCAGGATGGTGTTTTCTATTCTAAAGTGAGGTTCTCAGCATTTTTACTTTCATTTTGATTTTACTAAACCACGGCAGCCCCTACATTATTTCAAACTGATTGCTTAGTAAATTTCACCTTTTGTCCTTTAGGATGGAGCCAATGTAGGGGTTCTATAGTGCCACCTGCTGACCTTAAATGCAATCGAAGCAGCTGTGTTTTAGTGATGTGCACCGGAAATTTTTCGTGTTTTGTGTTTTGGTTTTGGATTCGGTTCCGCGGCCGTGTTTTGGATTCGGACGCGTTTTGGCAAAACCTCCCTGAAAATTTTTTGTCGGATTCGGGTGTGTTTTGGATTCGGTTTTTTTTTTTACAGAAAACCCTCAAAAACAGCTTAAATCATAGAATTTGGGGGTCATTTTGATCCTATAGTATTATTAACCTCAATAACCATAATTTCCATTCATTTCCAGTCTATTCTGAACACCTCACACCTCACAATATTATTTTTAGGCCTAAAATTTGCACCAAGGTCGCTGGATGACTAAGCTAAGCGACCCAAGAGGCCGACACAAACACCTGGCCCATCTAGGAGTGGCACTGCAGTGTCAGACAGGATGGCAGATTTAAAAAATAGTCCCCAAACAGCACATGATGCAAAGAAAAAAAAGAGGTGCACCAAGGTCGCTGGATGGCTAAGCTAAGCGACACAAGTGGCCGACACAAACACCTGGCCCATCTAGGAGTGGCACTGCAGTGTCAGACAGGATGGCAGATTTAAAAAAAATAGTCCCCAAACAGCACATGATGCAAAGAAAAAAAGAGGTGCAATGAGGTAGCTGTGTGACTAAGCTAAGCGACACAAGTGGCCGACAAAAACACCTGGCCCATCTAGGAGTGGTACTGCAGTTTTCTAGCGAGAGGATGAGTGCTTCCATTCTCATGTGAATCTGAACCACTAGCCATGAACATAGGCCAGGGCCTCAGCCGTTCCTTGCCACTCCGTGTCTTAAATGGCATATTGGCAAGTTTACGCTTCTCATCAGACGCTTTTAATTTTGATTTTTGGGTCATTTTACTGAACTTTTGTAGTATACTTGACGACACAGAGGTAGAGCAGTGGCCTACTGTACCGTACTGCTATATATTATATACTGGTGGTCAGCAAAATTCTGCACTGTCCTCCTGCTATATATACTGCGCACAACTTAAATGCACCACAGGTATGGATGGATAGTATACTTGACGACACAGAGGTAGGTAGAGCAGTGGACTACTGTACCGTACTGCTATATATTATATACTGGTGGTCAGCAAAATTATGCACTGTCCTCCTACTATATATATACTGGGCAAAACTTAAATGCACCACAGGTATGGATGGATAGTATACTTGACGACACAGAGGTAGGTAGAGCAGATGACTACTGTACCGTACTGCTATATATTATATACTGGTGGTCAGCAAAATTATGCACTGTCCTCCTACTATATATATACTGCGCAAAACTTAAATGCACCACAGGTATGGATGGATAGTATACTTGACGACACAGAGGTAGGTAGAGCAGTGGACTACTGTACCGTACTGCTATATATTATATACTGGTGGTCAGCAAAATTATGCACTGTCCTCCTACTATATATATACTGCCAAAACTTAAATGCACCACAGGTATGGATGGATAGTATACTTGACGACACAGAGGTAGGTAGAGCAGTGTACTACTGTACCGTACTGATATAATACTGGTGGTCACTGGTCAGCAAAATTCTGCACTGTCCTCCTACTATATACTACAATGCAGCACAGATATGGAGCGTTTTTCAGGCAGAGAACGTAGATATTTTCAGCACACTGAGCACAGATATTTGCAAGCACACTGAGCACAGATATTTGCAGCACACTGAACACAACTGAGAGAACGCTGCACATGTCCTCTTCCTATCATCTCCAATGCACGAGTGAAAATGGCGGCGACGCGCGGCTCCTTATATAGAATACGAATCTCGCGAGAATCCGACAGCGGGATGATGACGTTTGGGCGCGCTCGGGTTAACCGAGCAAGGCGAGAGGATCCGAGTCTGCCTCAGAACCGTGTAAAATGGGTGAAGTTCGGGGGGGTTCGGATTCTGAGGAACCGAACCCGCTCATCACTAGTTTTTATTATTTGAGAACTGTAGGTCAGGCAAGAATTGCGATCAAAATACAATTCAGACAACATAAGCCTCCAAAGGGAACTATGGTCATAATGAATTGAAAGATGAAAACTGCAGCAACATGTATGATTTTTCCGGGTCCTATACTGGTGATAACCTTTCTGCATGTAAAACAGTAGGTAGGAGCCCTGCACATTCCCAGAATTCATTGGAATGTGCTTATTATGCATAGTGAGATAGCCACGCATTGTACTTTTCATCACTTTACGCTACAGTCAACTTATTTGAGAGGCATGGGGGGATGGAAATTCCAATTACATTGATTTAACATCAATGCTAGCTTTCCTTGACAAGAGATTAAAGACTGTGTCCTATATTTAGATTGACTAAATGTACTTTGTTACATTTCATGGGAAACAGTCATATATCCCTGTCTCTGGGCTCATTAACCACATTGTTTAGTCCCTGGCTCTTACTTCCAATGAGCACAACATCTGCAGCGATAAGTGCAGTTTTTATTCATTATTTAACCTTTCTCTTCTATAATACCAGCCCCCTCTTTACGTGAAACCATAAAAAGATATCCTACAGCACAAAGAGCAAACCCCCTCTTGTGTTACTCATTACTGTACGTATCAGCTGCTTTCCCTCTCAATCACATTTTCTCTCTTGCTTTCCACATCAGACTGTGCTCCATGAACTCCCTGCACAAAAGGGGGTGGAGAGGGTTGGGGGGGGGGGGGGGGGGGGACTATCCATCTCTGATATTACTTTTTCACTACTCCATCATTTTATTAGTATGTTTTATTTGATGTAATTTGCGGCTGCTGGAGTCTGCAGTTGATTGTTGCTTCAAGAAAAATTGATTTCGGATTGAAAAAAAAAAATAGAAACATTGATCTGCAAAATAGATATATTCCTATAGGTTTTTACCTCCCTCTAAGCCCACCGATGCCTCTGGTGGCTAACAGTATTGGCAAGTTGACGCAGATGAAAAGCCTCATAAAATTAAAAATCACTGCAGTAAGTATTAATGTGGGAAGTTGGGAATATGTACAATACATCAACATGTACACTGATATCTGTGCACCGACATTTCCTGATATTTTCCCATTTCTCTCTTTTATCATCTCTATTACTTATATTGAAGGAAGTCGAGTCCTCTGATTGTTACTGATGTAAATTGCTGCTAAAAATAGTTACTTTCTGGTGTCAAAGAATATATATCGATTGACAATGACAAACTGTGTATTTAGTCATCTTATAAGAACATACAGATAATAGAGTAGAAACTGAGGAAGGCAAGTGGCTGTAACCTAGAGAATAAAAGGCAAAACCTTCAGGCACTCATTGGTGGTCATTCCGAGTTGTTCGCTCGTTGCCGATTTTCGCTATGCTGCGATTTGTTGCTGCATGCGCATGGTACGCAGAGCGCATGCGCTAAGTTATTTAACACAAAACTTAGTAGATTTGCTGAGGTTTGTGCAGCGATTTTCAGTCGCAGTGCTGATCGGCCATTGATTGACAGGAAAGGGGCGTTTCTGGGTGGTAACTGAGCGTTTTTTACCAGGAGTGTGCTAAAAAAACGCAGGCGTGTCAGGGAAAAACGCGGGAGTGTCTGGAGAAACGGGGGAGTGGCTGGCCGAACGCATGGCGTGTTTGTGACGTCAAACCAGGAACTTAATGGACTGAGCTGATCGCAATCTAGGAGTAGGTCTGGAGCTACTCAGAAACTGCAAGAAAATATTTAGTAGCAATTCTGCTAATCTTTCGTTCACTATTCTGCTAAGCTAAGATATACTCCCAGAGGGCGGCAGCCTAGCGTTTGCAATGCTGCTAAAAGCAGCTGGCGAGTGAACAACTCGGAATGACCCCCATTGTTTAAACAATAAAAATGGTTATACTTATATATCTTGTGATTAAAAGCAAGGAATTAAGGGAGTCATTCCGATCCAATCGCTCACTGCATTTTGTCGCAGCGCAGCGATCGGGTCGAAACTGTGCATGCGCCGGCACCGCAGTGCACCGGCGCATGGCAGTCGTCGCTGCCTAATGATCACCTCTGAGACAGAGGCGGTCGCCGGGCGGGAGGGGGCTGGATGGCAGCGTTAAGCCGCCGTTTAGTAGGCGCGGTCCGTCCAACGCAGGTGTTGCCGGACCGTTGGGGGGGAGTACCGCGGCGGCTGCACGACGTCTCACGCAGCCGCTGCGGCCAGTGGCAGTGACACACAACTCCCGGCCAGCCGCAGGAGCTGCGCTGGCCAGGAGTTACTCCACAAATACAAGAGCATCGCCGCTGTGTGATGCGTTTGTATTTGTGCGGGGGGAGCCGGCACTGACATGCAGGGCGGACTAGCCTTGTGCTGGGCATCCCCCCGCATGTCAGGGAAGATGATCGTAGCTGTGCTAAATTTAGCACAGCTACAATCAACTCGGAATGACCCCCCCCCCCCCCCAAGTGCCCTTGCATTGGCCAATACTGACACCAGACCACCAAGCATCCCTATATCTGCCAGACTGCACATACAGATGTGAGGCCAAGTCTGAAAGATCATAATCCACACACAAATTCTGCAACTATGATAGAATGTGTTATGCATTCTTTCTTATAATAAAACTATTTTCTGAACTTTAAAAAATTATATAACGGAGAAAGTAAATGGGAAGAAAGGATGATGGCGAATTGAAGGGCTGATGACAGGGCCGGACTGGCCATCTGGCACTTCTGGCAAATGCCAGAAGGGCCGATGGCCATGTGGGCCGGTCCAGCGCTCACTGAGGCACGTTGCCGCTCAGTCCGGCGGCAGCGCGTCTCAGCTGTCAGGAGAGGAGAGCGCATGCCAGCGCGGCTGTGTCTGGCGCGGCGGCGTATAGCGGACTTCAAACCAGCCGCCGGATCGTGAACCAATCAGAGCTCACGGACCGGAAGCCAATCAGAAGCCGCCGGTCCGCGAGCTCTGATTGGCTCACGAACCGGCGGCTGGTTTGAACGAAGTCCGCTATATACCGCCACGCCAGACACAGCCGCGCTGGCGGGCGCTCTCCTCTCCTGACTCACCCGTTCCTCACAGCCGGAGCCCGGAGGAGGAGCAGCAGCAGCGGTAAGCAGCTGCAGCACTGGCTGCTGTGGGGGCAATTGTATACCAGGCACTGTGGGGGCAATTGACTGGCACTGTGGGGCATTTGTATACCTGGCACTGTGGGGGCAATTGTTTACCTGGCACAGTGGGGGCATTTGTATACCTGTCAGGTATACAATTGCCCCCACAGTGTCAGATCCACAATTGCCCCCACAGTGTCAGGGGGGGCAATTGTGTCAGGTATACAATTGCCCCCACAGTGTCAGATCCACAATTGCCCCCACACTGTGGGGGCAATTGTGGATCTGGCACTGTGGGGGCATTTGTATACCTGGCACTGTGAGGGCATTTGTGGATCTGGCACTGTGGGGGCATTTGTGGATCTGGCACTGTGGGGGCATTTGTGGATCTGGCACTGTGGGGGCATTTGTATACCTGACACTGTGGGGGCATTTGTATACCTGGCACTGTGGGGGCATTTGTATACCTGTCAGGTATACAATTGCCCCCACTGTGTCAGATCCACAATTGCCCCCACAGTGTCAGGTATTACCTGACACTGTGGGGGCAATTGTGGATCTGGCACTGTGGGGGCATTTGTATACCTGGCACTGTGGGGGCATTTGTGGATCTGGCACTGTGGGGGCATTTGTATACCTGGCACTGTGGGGCATTTGTATACCTGGCACTGTGGGGCATTTGTATACCTGGCACTGTGGGGGCATTTGTATACCTGGCACTGTGGGGGCATTTGTATACCTGGCACTCTGGGGGCATTTGTATACCTGGCACTGTGGAGGCATTTGTATACCTGGCACTGTGGGGGCATTTGTATACCTGGCACTGTGGGGGCAATTGTGGATCTGGCACTGCACTATTGGGGGCATATAATGTAAATTTCGGCTCATACCGGGTGCTATAATGTAAATTTCGGCTCATACCGGGTGCTATAATGTAAATTTCGGCTCATACCGGGTGCTATAATGTGAATTTTGGCTCATACTGTGTGGTATAATGTGAAAGAGGCACCAGTACTAGATAGTATAAAGGGTCCTACTATTGTGGTGCATAATGCGTATAAGGGGTGTATGGTGTGGTAAACTACACTGAAGGCCACTCCCCTTTGGGTGGTCACGCCCCCTTTTCCGGAGCGCGAGCGCCTTGGGCGCGCGCTTAATTACAGACTTCACATTTCCATACCCCCACTTAAAAATTTCCACTTCAACCACTGGTTGTGTGTATTTTAATAGAGAATAATGTACGCTTGTATGTTATTAGAATATTAATTATATTTGTAAGAGCATAGACTAAGAAGTGGGAGGAGTCAGGAATAGTAAGGGGAGGAGTCACAGAGGTGGGCCTGTGTGCTTCAAAAATGCCAGGGCCTATTTTTAGTCCCAGTCCGGCCCTGGCTGATGCAGAGGATAAGTCAAATCAAGACAGTGCCATGTTTACAAAAAGTGGCACACAAAAGATTATTATTCTTCAGTGGCAAAATCCCATAATCATAAAGACTTGGTAGTTTGGGGAATAAGCTATAGAGTAATGCTTATATTCTTCCCCTGTATATCAAGGAGTATATGAAAAGTTATCAAAGAATCTATGTAGAAATGAAAGTTTCCAACCTGCTAATAGCAACAAGAATCAATTCCTCCGTAAATCATACAGAATCACCATCCATCAAGCATTCTGACATTTAGAAAATGTTTGTTTTCCAGTAAAACTCCTCAGTAACAGGACTTGTGGTTTGTTAAATGCTTGTTGCCCTTTGCTGTTCATATTACTATTACTTCAGGAATCCATAAGGGTATCCGTTCACATGGCCGACCATGTTATGGTCGACAGTCATTAGGTCGACCACTATTGGTCGACATTGACATGGTTGACATGGACACATGGTCGACACCTGAAAATGGTCGACACATGAAAAGGTCGACATGAGTTTTTTAACTTTTTTTTCTTTTGGGGAACTTTTCCATACTTTACGATCCACGTGGACTACGATTGGAACGGTAATCTGTGCCGAGCGAAGCGGTAGCGGAGCGAAGGCACCATGCCCGAAGCATGGCGAGCGAAGCGAGCCATGCGAGGGGATGCAGTGCACTAATTGAGGTTCCCAGTCACTTTACGCAAAAAACGACACCAAAAAAGTTAAAAAAACTCATGTCGACCTTTTCATGTGTCGACCTTTCATGTGTCGACCATGTGTCCATGTCGACCAATAGTGGTCGACCTAATGACTGTCGACCATAACATGGTCGACCATTCATACCGGAACCATCCATAAGTACATCACAGAGCCATTATCTATCTGACAATGCTAGCACCATAAATACAGGTTAAATCTCCCATATCTAAGTATTCCGAAATCCAAAATTTTTTGAGCACGACTGAGTGACACTTTTGCTTTCTGATGGTTCAATGCACACAGGGCCAGTGCTAGGGTGTTCGGTGCCCCTCTGCAAACTATAAGTTTGCGCCCTCCCATATTTGACAAAGGGTCAGCGCGCACGTTTGGCGCACACCAGGAAAAGGGGTGTGGTCTCGCAAGTAAGGGGCATAGCCACACAATAGTAACCCCATTTAAATTTACCCCACACAGTAGCATAATCTTATTCATCTTATACGTAATGCCCCACCTGTAGTAGTAGCATCTTTATATGTAATGCACCCCAGTAGTAGTAGTTTCATACTTATATATAATGCCCCCTCAGTAGTAGTAGCATCCTTATACATAATGCCCCCCAGTAGTAGTAGCATCCTTATACATAATGCACCCACAGTAGTAGTAGCGTCCTTATACGTAGTGCACCCCCAGTAGTGGAAGCATCCTTTTACGTAATGCCCCCCCCAGTAGTAGTAGCATCCATATAAGGTAGTGCACCACCAGTAGTAGTAGCATCCTTATAGGCAATGCACCCACAGTAGTAGTAGTGTCCTTATATGTAGTGCACCCCCAGTAGTAGTAGCATCCATATACATAATGCCCCCCCAGTAGTAGTAGCATCCTTATACATAATGCCCCACCAGTAGTAGTAGCATTGTTATACGTAATGCCCCCCAAGTAATAGTAGCGTCATTATACGTAATGCCCCCCCAGTAATAGTAGCGTCATTATACGTAATGCCCCCCTCCCCCAGTAGTAGCATCCTTATACATAATGCCCCAGGGCAGCAGGGGGGACAGGACGGCGCAGCCGCAGGGAAGGAATGCAGAGCAGGGGGAGTGCCTCTCCATCCTAGCGCCTCCCTGCACTGCATCCCTTCGCTGAGCAGGTAGCGCTGGGCCTGAATGCACACAAACTTTGTTTCATGCACAAAAGTATTAAAAATATTGTATAACATTACAATTAGGCTATGTGAATAAGGTGTATATGAAACATTAGTGCATTTTGTGTTTAGACTTGGGTCCCATCCTCAAGATATCTCATTATGTATATGCAAATGTTTCAAGATATGCAAAAATTGGAAATCCAAAATACTACTGGTCCCAAGCATTTTGGATACAGGAGACACAACCTGTAATATGTATTGTAACCATGCTGGATTTGTAAACTGTTCTTTTGGACTTTACTGACTGCAGAGCATTTATTGGTCAGAGTGAAACAGTCACTTCACTGTAAATCACAAAGCTGCCTTACCAGTACTGTTTAGTCTGGAGAAGAGCAGTGTAGCTCTTCTGTGGGATAGGAACAGATGGGTTAGCCTTCACTCCCCACACACATCAATAATCCTTGGATGCCCATGATCCTATCATCAGTTCACAGATTGTCCTACATTGTACCACTTTTTGTAGATACAAACCACTGTCTACTGGGAACACCCCACAAGACCTGCCAGTTTGGAGATACTTTGACCCAGTCATCTATCCATTTCAATTTGGCCCTTGTCAAAGGCACTGAGATCCTTATGTTTGCTCATTTTTTCTACTTCCAACACATCAGCTTCAAGAACTGAGTGTTCACTTGCTGCCTAATATATCCCACTCCTTGACAGTTGTCAGTGGTTTTAATGTTATGGCTGATCAGTGAATTCTGATGCCTTGTAGCATTGGTAGCACTGAGTTGGAGAACAAATAATCTGGGAGAGACAGGGACATCTAAACTTGAAATTATAGATAGTAGTTTGTTGATTTCGAAATGGAATGTTAAGAATTTTGAAACACTAAATGATCCATCTGTATTTGATAACCAACCTCCCCGATATGATTTTGAAATATCAAGGAAAAGGGTATTCAGTCTAGTAGGACTGGTTACTAAAGAACATGAAAGAGGAGTTTGTATGCATGTTCTTTATTCTTCACACAGTTGTCTTTTTCTCTAAAGCTCTGTTGTCCAAATTGTCTCCCAGATACATCTCCCAGGCCAGTTCATGAGAGTCCCTTGTGGACAATTATGTTAAGACCCCGTGGAACCCTGGATTGTGAAGGAGAGGAATGGTTCCAGAAAATAAAACTGATTGTATAGCTTGTTTATTCTATCCCAAATTTTGAGTGCATGACAAAATACAGGATTGCATTAAGCCTAGATGGGCCCTTAAGTCGGAAGACACAGAGAAGAGATGAGACTTTTAGACTATATCAAAACCCAAACCCTCTTTGGACTGTGCTAGACAAAGCATTAGAGGAGCCATATGTGGCACCTCAGAAAATGGTGTGTGTGCCCCTTTAAAGCTACTCACAGCAGCAACACAGAGTGAGCGAGGCACAGAATGAGTTAAAGCCAAGACCCTGGTCTGATCACATGATGGTGATGCAGACCGCTTATTGGACAGAAGCAGCCTGGAAGAAGAGAGCCCATGGAAAGAAGGTGGGGGAGGGCTGAGTGAAAGGAGGTGTGTAAACATTTGCCACACATGGAGTTGAACCGGAACAGGCAGACCAAGTGACAGCCACGGGATGCTAGGTAGTAAGAGCAGTGCTTCAAAATGCAAGCAACGGGGTGCTTCCAGAGGGACAAGTGCCAGGTGAGCAGGTGTTGAGATGCCACAGCAGGAGACCAGATGCTGCCAGGCCTAGGGAGAGGCATGGACACCACAGCCATCTTGGGACTGGAAGGAGCCATTAAAGACTAGCTGAGCAAGTGAACACCTCCACTTAAGATGGTCGGAGTGAGTACAACAGTATACAAAACAACAAGAGTCCTGGGCAAGCTTGATAAACAGGTTACAAGATCCCTATCTGTTTCTATAAAAGTAAGGGGCGCAGACAGCATAACTCCACAATGCTTAAGTTAGACAATGCAATGCCACAATTCCACCAGCCAAACACTGTTTTATTGAGGCAACAGTTCCCTCTACCACATTGAGACTAAAAGATTCCATGAAACAAAAGTTGTGATAACAGCGCAAGTAATACATTTATTTTGAGAGACTGAGTTTGTGACAAGTTTGTTTACAGCAGGACAAGAGACATAATTTGCTGGATTGGAAAGACCATCATTGCTAAGTAAATTGTAGCTGTTGAGGGACACTACTATCTCATTGCTAGTTACATCCTCTTTTTATAGACCTGTGAACAATTTACTTTGATATCATCCAGGATTACCCCCTTTCATTTGTGTGCCAATTCCCCAGTGACAATCTGTGGCACAGTATACTTCTACCTGAGCTCCAATGTTGCTTGCCAGTGAAGATTGAAATACTTTGGTTAGGGAAAGCTAGAAAGTTAGTGTGGATCATTGCTAATTGTATTTTTCATCACTCTCCTCATCACAGCATTATATGATTCCAATTATTTCCTGTCAGTATTTGTGATTCTAATTAATATGTTCACGTGTGATTCCAATGATATTCTGCCATACTTATGTGATTCCAATTGCTTGTCTTCTGCATATTGGATGCTCCTTTGTGGTGTGAACTGTAGCCAATTGTCTTCTCTTTGTTCATATTTTATACTCCAAATTCTTCACTTTTGTAATTATACAAATTTAATGCCATTTGATCATCATCTTCAATCCAGAGATCATTGGAGCTCAATAAAAGACAGCCAGTTGGAATTGCTGACTCACTCCTGTTTTGTATCAATCTATCCTACCTTTTTGAACATAGTACTGCAGGACAAGGTACGAGCAACATTTCAGGGTAAAGGTCCGTCACATAGCCAGCAAACACCTGTGATACCTCTCTCAACCACTTAGGCATACCCTGCCAACCCCAGGGTCATTACACTTGCAGCTAAGCAGCACTGCTTACATTTTGGAATTACTCAGGCCACCCTACACCAACCGCTGTTATATAATTCTATGGGATTTGGTTCCCCATATGAATGAACTGTCATGTGTAATGCTGTAGGAATTTGAACATATAGTGAAGGGGACACAAGTAGGGAAGGTCTGAAATACAGGTTGAGTATCCCTTATCCAAAATCCCAAATTTGTGGGTCCCCTACTGTGATAATGACATAAATATATATATATATATATATATATATAGCAGACAGATGGGCGGCACTCAGAAATAATACCAGGCGACAAGCAGGGCAAGGTGACATTTCGAAGTATTTACTTCTTCATCAGGACAATACAGACAGTGAAACGCAAACCTTATAAATGCTCACAACAGTGTGTCAAACAGCTCCGGCGCGGGACGCGAGTGCAGACGCCCACAGATGATGTCATCACCGCTCGGCGCGTAACCGAGGCAACTGTAAGCAAAACTTCACAGTTTCAGACATGATCAGAAGAATACCGATCTATGTGTCACAGATAAAAACAGTAACACAGTAACATACAAACATAAACAATCAATAGTGACATTTAAAAACATACTGCAGCAGTTTGGAACAGGAAAACTGGTACCTAGCCATAACAATAGATGGCATGTTTAAAGATAAGTTTAGCAGCAAAAATGAAGCATACCAAGGGCATAATCGGCACACCAATAATGCAACAAAGAATACCTTATAGAGATCAATTTAAAGAAAGCAATGCAATCCCAGGGGTTCATTAAGTCCCCGGGGAGCAAGTGTTTGTAACTCATGAATCCACCTGGATTCTTTCTGTAACAGTCTGAGCGATCTATCACCGCCGCGCTGTCTCAGTGGTTCATGATCAATTATCATGTATTTTAAACAGGCAACGCTGTGTTTTGCTTGTAAAAAATGACGCGCAACTGGTTGGTCACTCCGACCAGTTGCTAAAGCATTCCGAATGGCCAATCTATGATTGGCAATCCTCTCACGAAGTGTGCGGTCGGATTTGCCAACATAGTTAAGGCCACATGGGCAAGTGATCATATAAATAATAAATTTAGTTGTACATGTGACCCTGTGCTGAATGAAATATTTTCTACCACTGAAAGGATTACAAAAAAATTTACCAATGGTGAGAGCTCTGCAAGTTGTACAATTGAGACATCTAAAACAACCGTTCTGAAGTGTCAGAAAAGTGTTTTGTTCACTTTGTGTACTATCAAGTCCTGTGATATCAGACTTAACCACCCAGTCCTTAATATTCTTACCCCTAGTGTCTGAAGACATGATAGATGTCTCCTGTAATCGTAGACTGGTATCCGTGCTAACAATCGGCCATAGTTTCTTAGCAGCATGTGAAATATTCTCGCTCAGAGTATTAAAATGGTTAATCCATGGTAGTTTCTTATTTTCGGGCAAAGATGCCTTGGGAGACAGGAGAGTATCTCTATCACAACTCAGGGCCTTTAATTTAGCCTGCAGTAAAGACTTAAGTTCATAGCCCCACTGCACAAATTTACCAATCATGCGGTCAATCTAAGCACTAGCAGTATTAGTGTTGCTACAGATCTGGACCGCCCTTAAAAACGGTGAGTGGGGTAAACCAAATTTTAGTGTTTTAGGAAGGCAGCTATCTGAGTGAAGGATGGTATTCCTATCAGTCAGTTTTTGGTATAATTCAGTAACTAAATGTCCGTTAACCAAACGGACCAACACATCTAGATAGCTGACACAATCAGGGCTAATATTATATGTGAATTGGATAGGGTGTCCAGTAGAATTATGTGTCTTAAGTCTCTCAACCAATGACTCATGGGTATTATTCCAAACAATGAATAGATTGTCTATGTATCTAACAAAAAATAAAATAGACTCAGAAAAAAGTGGATTGTCAAAAAAAATCTCCTGTTCCACTAAGAACATGTAAGTATTAGCATACGATGGGGCCACAGGGGACCCAATCGCACAACCAGAAGTCTGCAAATAAAATTTGCCGTCAAACAAAGTAATTGAATGTAAGCACCATCTGCAATAAATCCAGAAAAAAGTCTATATCTGGACCCAGGTATAGGGGGTTGTTAGTGATTAATTTTCTAACTGCACTAAGCCCTTCATTATTAGGGATCACTGTGTATAAACTTGAGATGTCGATACTGCATATTTTAATACTATGAGCGGGAATATTTCACATGCTACTAAGAAACTATGGCCGATTGTTAGCACGGATACCAGTCTACGATTACAGGAGACATCTATCATGTCTTCATACACTAAGGGTAAGAATATTAAGGACTGGGTGGTTAAGTCTGATATCACAGGACTTGATAGTACACAAAGTGAACAAAACACTTTTCTGACACTTCAGAAAGGTTGTTTTAGGTGTCTCAATTGTACAACTTGCAGAGCTCTCACCATTGGTAAATTTTTTCGTAATCCTTTCAGTGGTAGAAAATATTTCATTCAGCACAGGGTCACACGTACAACTAAATGTATTATTTATATGATCACTTGCCCATGTGGCCTTAACTATGTTGGCAAATCCGACCGCACGCTTCGTGAGAGGATTGCCAATCATAGATTGGCCATTAGGAATGCTTTAGCAACTGGTCGGAGTGACCAACCAGTTGCGCGTCATTTTTTACAAGCAAAACACAGCATTGCCTGTTTAAAATATATGATCATTGATCATGAACCACTGAGATAGCGTGGCGGTGATAGATCGCTCAGACTGTTACAGAAAGAATCCAGGTGGATTCATGAGTTACAAACACTTGCTCCCCGGGGACTTAATGAAACCCTGGGATTGCATTGCTTTCTTTAAATTGATCTCTATAAGGTATTCTTTGTTGCATTATTGGTGTGCCGATTATGCCCTTGGTATGCTTCGTTTTTGCTGCTAAACTTATCTTTAAACATGCCATCTATTGTTATGGCTAGGTACCAGTTTTCCTGTTCCAAACTGCTGCAGTATGTTTTTAAATGTCACTATTGATTGTTTATGTTTGTATGTTACTGTGTTACTGTTTTTATCTGTGACACATAGATCGGTATTCTTCTGATCATGTCTGAAACTGTGAAGTTTTGCTTACAGTTGCCCCGGTTACGCGTCGAGCAGTGATGACGTCATCTGTGGGCGTCTGCACTCGCGTCCCGCGCCGGAGCTGTTTGACACGCTGTGGTGAGCATTTATAAGGTTTGTGTTTCACTGTCTGTATTGTCCTGATGAAGAAGTACATACTTCAAAACGTCGCCTTACCCTGCTTGTCGCCTGATATTATTTCTGAGTGCCTCCCATCCGTCTGCTATTTTGGACCTTGAGCTATTGAGGTACCTAGGAGGGCACCAGGCAAGTAATTGTTGTTACTATGGAGTGCTGCCACAACCACTGTTTTATATATATATATATATATATATATATATATATATATATATTAGTGATGAGCGGGTTCGGATCCTCACGATCCGAGCTTCAGCTTTTTTTCACGGGTCCGAGCAACTCGGATCCTCCCGCCTTGCTCGGTTAACCCGAGCGCGCCCGAACGTCATTATCCCGCGTCGGATTCTCGCGAGATTCGTAATCTATATAAGGAGCCGCGCGTCGCCGCCATTTTTCACTCGTGCATTGGAGATGATCGTGAGAGGACGTGGCTGGCGTCCTCTCAGTTTCTATGTTCAGTGGGCTGCAAATTGTGCTGCAAATATCTGTGCTCAGTGTGCTGCAAATATCTGTGCTCAGTGTGCTGCAAGTGCAAATATCTACGTTCTCTGCCTGAAAAATGCTCCATATCTGACTGTGCTCAGTGTGCTGCAAATATCTGTGCTCAGCAGTGCTTAAAGTGGGCCGGAACGGGGCGGAACTGCGTTCCATCACTTCAAATTGAAGGTGGAACCAGTTCCGCCTCCGTCCGGCCACTAGCGTCTGATCAGTGCACTTGGAAGCTTGCAGCAGCCGCCAGCCAATCCTGGCTCATGGGCGGACCGGCTGCCAATAAAAAGAAAGCAAGGCTTTTTTTTTTTTTAAACTGGGTGAGCCTGTGAGCCAATCATGGCTCGCGTACCGCCAGCCAATGAGAAGCTGCCTAGTGACATCTTCTCATTGCCTGGCGGTCCGCCAGCCGTGATTGGTGCACAATCGGCGCCATTATCAGATTGAAAGAGCGGCCTCTTCTTTTGATCAGCAGCCGATCCGCAGGAATGGCTGACGGCTGCTGACAACGTCATACCTCACTACAGCTGGGACCCACTGACGCACCCTGCTACTCCTCCGTCCCACTGACAGAGGTATACTCCCTCCTCTCTCCCGCATCTAGCAGTGTGCAGTCCCCGGATATCCGCCTCCCTCCAGTGCAGTGCCTCCGGCTGTCCCCATCCCTATGATGCCGGTGGACAGCACATTTCACAGTTCAAGCTTGAGGCTTCTCTCACAAACAAGCAAATAAATAAACAATAATCATTGCACTGTGATGCAGGAGGACTGCCAGGCAGACCCATCGCAGTACACCGATTATTGATTATTTATTTGTGAGAGAAGCCTCAAGCTTGAACTGTGATCTGTGCTGCCGCGGCACAGCACCGTGCAGCCCTTTCATTTTCCAAGCAGTGCAGGGGACACTCACTGCACTACTCATCGGCAGGAACTCCGGCCCTCATTCCGAGTTGATCGCTCGGTATTTTTCATCGCATCGCAGTGAAATTCCGCTTAGTGCGCATGCGCAATATTCGCACTGCGACTGCGCCAAGTATCTTTGCTATGAAGATAGTATTTTTACTCACGGCTTTTTCATCGCTCCGGCGATCGTAATGTGATTGACAGGAAATGGGTGTTACTGGGCGGAAACACGGCGTTTTATGGGCGTGTGGATGAAAACGCTACCGTTTCCGGGAAAAACGCAGGAGTGGCCGGAGAAACGGAGGAGTGTCTGGGCGAACGCTGGGTGTGTTTGTGACGTCAAACCAGGAACGACAAGCACTGAACTGATCGCACAGGCAGAGTAAGTGTGGAGCTACTCTAAAACTGCTAAGTAGTTTGTGATCGCAATATTGCGAATACATCGGTCGCAATTTTAAGATGCTAAGATACACTCCCAGTAGGCGGCGGCTTAGCGTGTGTAACTCTGCTAAATTCGCCTTGCGACCGATCAACTCGGAATGAGGGCCTCCGTCTTCCTCGGCTCCAGTCCACAGCTGCCAGTGCCTCCCATT
Organism: Pseudophryne corroboree; assembly: GCF_028390025.1. Classification (NCBI taxonomy): domain Eukaryota; kingdom Metazoa; phylum Chordata; class Amphibia; order Anura; family Myobatrachidae; genus Pseudophryne; species Pseudophryne corroboree. Next base: position 308,771,499 of record NC_086449.1, on the reverse strand, counting down.
ATTACACAGGTCAGATGTGTGTGAGCTGCTGCTGTCCCTGAGGAAGGAGGGAGAGGGTGAGTGTGTGTGTACTATCTGCAGTCCCAGCATATGTGTGTGTGTGTGTGTGTGTGTGTGTGTGTGTGTGTGTGTGTGTAATTTGCAGTCCCATTGTGTATGTGTGTGTGTGTGTGTGTGTGTGTGTGTGTGTGTGTGTGTGTGTGTGTGTGTGTGTGTGTGTGTGTGTGTGAGGGGGGGGGGTGAGCATGTGTGTAATGTTTTCTGCAGTTTAAGTGTCTGTGAGTGTGTGGGGGGGACAGTCTGCGGTCCCAGTGTGTGTTTGTAATTTGCAGTCATGGTGTGATGGGGCAGACTGCAGTCCCAGTGTGCGTGTGTATGTACAGTCTGCAGTCCCAGTGTGTGTGCGGGGGCATTTTATTAATATATCACACACACACGCCCCCCACCCTACCAAATCCTGTGTTTGCCCCCAGGGGCGGATCCAGAAAAAAATTACAGGGGGGGGGGGGCACCATAAGGGGCGTGGCTTCGTTGGAATGGGCGTGGCTTCGTTGGAATGGGCGTGGCATTGCAGGAAAATACTTCCTTATACTCCAGTTTTGCAACCTGCACGCCCAGACGTTGGCCACCACAGGAAAGAAAAATAATCCTGATTCATGCCCCTTACATTATTTGTCATTTTTCCTCCTTATAGTAATGCCCAGTATACATTATGCCACATACTGCAATGGTCCTTAGACATTATGCCACACACAATAATGCACATGACACAGTATGCACACACCGTAATGCCCCCGACACATTATGCCACACACCGTAATGCCCCCGACACATTATGCCACACACTATAATGCCTGTGACACATTATGACAGGAATTGCAATGCCCGTTATACATTATGCTACACACTGCACTGCCCCTGATACATTATAGCACATACAATGTCTGTGACACATTATGACACACACTGCAATGTCCGTGATACATTATACCACACACTGCAATGCCCGATACATTATAGCACATACAATGCCTGTGACACATTATGCCACACACTGCAATGACCTTGAGACATTATACCACAATGCCCGTGATATAGTATACCATACACCGTTATGCCTGTGACACATACCGCAATGCCCGTTATACCCTATGCCACACACCGCAATGCCCGTTATATATTATGCCACACTGCAATGACCCTGAGACATTATACCACATACCACAATGCCCGTGATATAGTATACCACACACCGTAATGCCTGACACATTATGACACACACCGCAATGTCCGTGATACATTATGCCACACACTGCAATGACCCTGAGACATTATACCACATATCACAATGCCAGCGATATATTATACCATACACCGTAATGCCTGTGACACATTATGACACACACCGCAATGTCCGTGATACATTATGCCACACACCGTAATGCCCATTACACATTAAGTCCTACAGTAAGGCTTCTAATTACTTTTCAAATACCTGCTCGTTGTCAGGGGTTTCATGCACTGGGTGTCATGCTCGTTGCCAGGGGTTTCATGCTCTTGGTTCCATGCACGGTGCCAGGGGTTTTCATGCTCAGGGTGTCATGCTCGTTGCCAGGGGTTTCATGCACTGGGTGTCATGCTCGTTGCCAGGGGTTTCAGCAACTGGGTGTCATGCTCGTTGCCAGGGGTTTCATGCACTGGGTGTCATGCTCGTTGCCAGGGGTTTCATGCACTGGGTGTCATGCTCGTTGCTAGGAGGTAGTCCTTGTTGCTAGGGCTGTGCTCCCAGTGCCACATATGTCCCCAGTGCCAGATATTCCCCCACGGTGCCAGGTACTCACATGCCCCCAGTGCCAAATATAGCCCCCCCCCCATGTGCCAGGTACACATATACCCCCCCGGTGCCACATATGCCCCCAGTGCCAGATATTCCCCGACAGTGCCACATATGCCCCCAGTGCCAGATATCCCCCCCCAGTGCTATATATGCCCCCAGTGCCACATATGCCCCAGTGCCAGATATTCCCCCCCAGTGCCACATATGCCCCCAGTGCCAGATATTCCCCCCCCCAGTGCCACATATGCCCCCAGTGCCAGATACCCCCCCCCAGTGCCATACATGCCCCCAGTGCCAGATATTCCCCCCAGTGCCATATATGTCCCCAGTGCCAGATATTCTCCCCCCCCCTCCCTGCCAAATATGCCCCCAGTGCCAGATATTCCCCCCCAGTGCCAGATATGCCCCCTCAGTGCGTCCCCCCCCGCTTCCTCCGCCGCCGCTCCCCCCGCTCCCCTGCTGTTAGGAGGGACACGGAGGGCACAGCGCACGCCTCCCTGTGTCCCTCCTGGGTCTCCGGCGGCCGCGGGTCACTCTAATAAAGGAAGTGCTCACGAACGGCACTTCCTTTATGAGACCCGCGGCCGCCGGAGACCCAGGAGGGACACAGGGAGGCGTGCGCTGTGCCCTCCGTGTCCCTCCTAACAGCAGCGGAGGAAACGAGACCGCAGACTGACATGCGGACGCATGTCAGTCTGCACTAAATCAGTGGCGCCCCCGCAGCCCCTCGCCCCCAAGCCACCGTGAGGGCTGCGGGGGCAGGAGTTACGCCACTGTAACATCCTTCAGGACCAGCAGCAGCAGCCTCATGTCGGTGGGTGCGCCGCGGCGTGCGCACAAAAGAAAATAAAAAAAAAATTCAAAAATCAACTAAAAATGACAGTGGGGGCACGTGCCTTGGTGCCCCCCATCCTAAATCCGCCACTGTTTGCCCCTGCAGTGGACGATGAGGGTGCTGCTACAGGAGCTCGGAGTTGTTGCACTGCTGTTCGGGATCTTTCTGTGAGTACCGGGGCTGAGACCCCCTCGCTGTGTATATATAGTGATACTGCTCTGTATGTATCCAGCTGGGGTCCCCTACCCCCATCTTGGCTGTGCATTGGGTTACATGCTTCCCAGGTTGCAGGTGTAGTTTTAGGCTGGCTCAGTTTTTTCATTAACGTTAAAGTAACAGTGATGTAATTTGGTGTAATGGAGCTGATTTTTAATTGGGGGTACTATTGTGTGACCACGCCCCTTCTTAGTGAGGCCACACACCTTTCTGCGGCGCGCGCCTACGGCGCACAGGTGATAGTGGAGATGAGTTCCCCCACCTCTCCAGGACCACTTTAAGCCCTGGTGCTCAGTGTGCTAATTGCTTTATTGTGGGGACTGGGGACCAGCAGTATTATATAGTAGGAGGACAGTGTAGCGTTTTGCTGACCAGTGACCACCAGTATTATACGTTCTCTGCCTGAAAAACGCTCCATATCTGTGCTGCATTGTAGTATATAGTAGGAGGACAGTGCAGAATTTTGCTGACCACCAGTATAACTATATATATAGCAGTACGGTACAGTAGTCCACTGCTCTACCTACCTCTGTGTCGTCAAGTATACTATCCATCCATACCTGTGGTGCATTTCAGTTTTGCACAGTTTGCTGACCAACAGTATATACTATATAGCAGTACGGTACAGAAGCCACTGCTCTACCTACCTCTGTGTCGTCAAGTATACTATCCATCCATACCTGTGGTGCATTTCACTTTTGCACAGTTTGCTGACCACCAGTATATACTATATAGCAGTACGGTACAGTAGGCCACTGCTCTACCTACCTCTGTGTCGTCAAGTATACTATCCATCCATACCTGTGGTGCATTTCAGTTTTGCACAGTTTGCTGACCACCAGTATATACTATATAGCAGTACGGTATAGTAGGCCACTGCTCTACCTACCTCTGTGTCGTCAAGTATACTATCCATCCATACCTGTGGTGCATTTCAGTTTTGCACAGTTTGCTGTCCACCAGTATATAATATATAGCAGTACGGTACAGTAGGCCACTGCTCTACCTACCTCTGTGTCGTCAAGTATACTATCCATCCATACCTGTGGTGCATTTCACTTTTGCACAGTTTGCTGTCCACCAGTATATAATATATAGCAGTACGGTACAGTAGGCCACTGCTCTGCCTACCTGTGTGTCGTCAAGTATACTATCCATCCATACATGTGGTGCATTTCAGTTTTGCACAGTTTGCTGACCACCAGTATACACTATGTAGCAGTACGGTACAGAAGCCACTGCTCTACCTACCTCTGTGTCGTCAAGTATACTATCCATCCATACCTGTGGTGCATTTCACTTTTGCACAGTTTGCTGTCCACCAGTATATAATATATAGCAGTACGGTACAGTAGGCCACTGCTCTGCCTACCTCTGTGTCGTCAAGTATACTATCCATCCATACCTGTGGTGCATTTCAGTTTTGCACAGTTTGCTGACCACCAGTATATAATATATAGCAGTACGGTACAGTAGGCCACTGCTCTACCTACCTCTGTGTCGTCAAGTATACTATCCATCCATACCTGTGGTGCATTTCTCTTTTGCACAGTTTGCTGTCCACCAGTATATAATATACAGTAGTACGGTACAGTAGGCCACTGCTCTACCTACCCCTGTGTCGTCAAGTATACTATCCATCCATACCTGTGGTGCATTTCACTTTTGCACAGTTTGCTGTCCACCAGTATATAATATATAGCAGTACGGTACAGTAGGCCTCTGCTCTACCTACCTCTGTGTCGTCAAGTATACTATCCATCCATACCTGTGGTGCATTTCAGTTGTGCGCAGTATATATAGTAGTAGGCCATTGCTATTGATATATTACTGGCATATAATTCCACACATTAAAAAATGGAGAACAAAAATGTGGAGGGTAAAATAGGGAAAGATCAAGATCCACTTCCACCTCGTGCTGAAGCTGCTGCCACTAGTCATGGCCGAGACGATGAAATGCCATCAACGTCGTCTGCCAAGGCCGATGCCCAATGTCATAGTAGAGAGCATGTAAAATAAAAAAAAATAAAGCTCAGTAAAATTACCCAAAAATATAAATCCAAATCGTCTGAGGAGAAGCGTAAACTTGCCAATTTGCCATTTACGACACGGAGTGGCAAGGAACGGCTGAGGCCCTGGCCTATGTTCAAGGCTAGTGGTTCAGCTTCACCTGAGGATGGAAGCACTCATCCTCCTGCTAGAAAACTTAAAAGATGGCAAAAGCACAGCAAAGAACTGTGCGTTCTTCTAAATCACAAATCCCCAAGGAGAGTCCAATTGTGTCGGTTGCGATGCCTGACCTTCCCAACACTGGACGGGAAGAGGTTGCGCCTTCCACCATTTGCACGCCCCCTGCAAGTGCTGGAAGGAGCACCCGCAGTTCAGTTCCTGATAGTCAAATTGAAGATGTCACTGTTGAAGTACACCAGGATGAGGATATGGGTGTTGCTGGCGCTGGGGAGGAAATTGACAAGGAGGATTCTGATGGTGAGGTGGTTTATTTAAGTCAGGCACCCGGGGAGACACCTGTTGTCTGTGGGACGAATATGGCCATTGACATGCCTGGTCAAAATACATAAAAAATCAGCTCTTCAGTGTGGAATTATTTCAACAGAAATGCGGACAACTGATGTCAAGCCGTGTGTTGCCTTTGTCAAGCTGTAATAAGTAGGGCTAAGGACGTTAACCACCTAGGAACATCCTCCCTTATACGTCACCTGGACCGCATTCATCAGAAGTCAGTGACAAGTTCAAAAACTTGAAGCAGTCCACTGACCACTAAATCCCTTCCTCTTGTAACCAAGCTCCTGCAAACCACACCACCAACTCCCTCAGTGTCAATTTCCTCCTTAGACAGGAAAGCCAATAGTCCTGCAGGCCATGTCACTGGCAAGTCTGACGAGTCCTCTCCTGCCTGGGATTCCTCTGATGCATCCTTGAGTGTAACGCCTACTGCTGCTGGCGCTGCTGTTGTTGCTGCTGGGAGTCGATCGTCATCCCAGAGGGGAAGTCGGAAGACCACTTGTACTACTTCCAGTAAGCAATTGACTGTCCAACAGTCCTTTGCGAGGAAGATGAAATATCACAGCAGTCATCCTGCTGCAAAGCGGATAACTCAGGCCTTGGCAGCCTGGGTGGTGAGAAACGTGTTTCCGTTATCCACCGTTAATTCACAGGGAACTAGAGACTTGATTGAGGTACTGTGTCCCCGGTACCAAATACCATCTAGGTTCCATTTCTCTAGGCAGGCGATACCGAAAATGTACACAGACGTCAGAAAAAGAGTCACCAGTGTCCTAAAAAATGCAGTTGTACTCAATGTCCACTTAACCATGGACATGTGGACAACTGGAGCAGGGCAGACTCAGGACTATATGACTGTGACAGCCCACTGGGTAGATGTATTGCCTCCCGCAGCAAGAACAGCAGCGGCGGCACCAGTAGCAGCATCTCGCAAACGCCAACTCGTTCCTAGGCAGGCTACGCTTTGTATCACCGCTTTCCATAAGAGGCACACAGCTGATAACCTCTTACGGAAACTGAGGAACATCATCGCAGAATGGCTTACCCCACTTGGACTCTCCTGGGGATTTGTGACATCGGACAATGCCACCAATATTGTGCGTGCATTACATCTGGGCAAATTCCAGCACGTCCCATGTTTTGCACATACATTGAATTTGGTGGTGCAGAATTATTTAAAAAACAACAGGGGCGTGCAAGAGATGCTGTCGGTGGCCCGAAGAATTGCGGGCCACTTTTGGCATTCAGCCACCGCGTGCCGAAGACTGGAGCACCAGCAAACACTCCTGAACCTGCCCTGCCATCATCTGAAGCAAGAGGTGGTAATGAGGTGGAATTCAACCCTCTGTATGCTTCAGAGGATGGAGGAGCAGCAAAAGGCCATTCAAGCCTATACATCTGCCTACGATATAGGCAAAGGAGGGGAATGCACCTGACTCAAGCGCAGTGAAGAATGATTTCAACGTTGTGCAAGGTTCTGCAACCCTTTGAACTTGCCACACGTGAAGTCAGTTCAGACACTGCCAGTCTGAGTCAGGTCATTCCCCTCATCGGGCTTTTGCAGAAAAAGCTGGAGACATTGAAGGAGGAGCTAAAACAGAGCGATTCCGCTAGGCATGTGGGACTTGTGGATGGAGCCCTTAATTCGCTTAACCAGGATTCACGGGTGGTCAATCTGTTGAAATCAGAGCACTACATTTTGGCCAGGGTGCTCGATCCTAGATTTAAAACCTACGTTGTACCTCTCTTTCCAGCAGACACAAGTCTGCAGAGGTTCAAAGACCTGCTGGTGAGAAAATTGTCAAGTCAAGCGGAACGTGACCCGTCAACAGCTCCTCCTTCACATTCTCCCGCAACTGAGGCTGCGGGGAAAAGGCTAAGAATTCCGAGCCCACCCGCTGGCGGTGATGCAGGGCAGTCTGGAGCGAGTGCTGACATCTGGTCCGGACTGAAGGACCTGCCAACGATTACTGACATGTCATCTACTGTCACTGCATATGATTCTGTCACCATTGAAAGAATGGTGGAGGATTATATGAGTGACCGCATCCAAGTAGGCACGTCAAACAGTCCGTACGTATACTGGCAGGAAAAAGAGGCAATTTGGAGGCCCTTGCACAAACTGGCTTGATTTTACCTAAGTTGCCCCCCCCCCCCCCCCCTCCAGTGTGTACTCCGAAAGAGTGTTTAGTGCAGCCGGTCACCTTGTCAGCAATCGGCGTACGTGGTTACATCCAGAAAATGTGGAGAAGATGATGTTCATCAAAATTAATTATAATCAATTCCTCCGTGGAGACATTCACCAGCAATTGCCTCCAGAAAGTATACAGGGACCTGAGATGGTGGATTCCAGTGGGGACGAATTAATAATCTTTGAGGAGGGGAATGTACACAGTGAAAAGGTTGAGGAATCGGACGATGAGGAGGAGGTGGACATCTTGCCTCTGTAGAGCCAGTTTGTGCAAGGAGAGATTGATTGCTTCTTTTTTGGTGGGGGCCCAAACCAACCAGTCATTTCAGTCACAGTCGTGTGGCAGACCCTGTTGCTGAAATGATGGGTTTGTTAAAGTGTGCATGTCCTGTTTATACAGCATAAGGGTGGGTGGGAGGGCCCAAGGACAATTCCATCTTGCACCTCTTTTTTCTTTCATTTTTCTTTGCATCATGTGCTGTTTGGGGACTATTTTTTTTAAAGTGCCATCCTGCCTGACACTGCAGTGCCACTCCTAGATGTGCCAGGTGTTTGTGTCGGCCACTTGTGTTGCTTAGCTTAGTCACACAGCTACCTCATTGCACCTCTTTTTTTCTTTGCATCATGTGCTGTTTGGGGACTATTTTTTAAATCTGCCATCCTGTCTGACACTGCAGTGCCACTCCTAGAAGGGCCAGGTGTTTGTGTCGGCCACTTGTGTTGCTTAGCTTAGTCACACAGCTACCTCATTGCACCTCTTTTTTTCTTTGCATCATGTGCTGTTTGGGGACTATTTTTTTGAAGTGCCATACTGTCTGACACTGCAGTGCCACTCCTAGATAGGCCAGGTGTTTGTGTCGGCCACTTGGGTCGCTTAGCTTAGTCATCCAGAGACCTCGGTGCAAATTTTAGGACTAAAAATAATATTGTGAGGTGTGAGGTGTTCAGAATAGACTGAAAATGAGTGGAAATTATGGTTATTGAGGATAATAATACTATGGGATCAAAATGACCCCCAAATTCTATGATTTAAGCGGTTTTTGAGGGTTTTTTGTAAAAAAACACACCCGAATCCGACAAAAAAATTTCAGGGAGGTTTTGCCAAAACACGTCCGAATCCAAAACACGGCCGCGGAACCGAATCCAAAACCCGAAAAATTTCCGGTGCACATCACTAATTATATATATATATATATATATATATATATATATATATATATAAAAATACATATGTCCAACCCGGCACTCAATGGGACAGCGTCACCACTTCCTGGGGTGCCCTCCACGAGATGGTAAGTCTCAAATGTATAAAGAACAAAAGAGGCGGCACTCCCAGTATTTCAAAGTGAAAAAACTTTAAGTCAAGATCGACATTTCGGGGGGTCTCACCTCATCATCAGGAATAAATATATATTTACAGATAATATATATAATACATATGTCATTGTCTCAGTAAGTGACCCAAAAATGTGGGATTTTGAATTTTGGATAATGGATACTCAATCTGTATAACAATCTGGGTATTATGTTCATCTTAACAGTAACAAGGCCTATATTGGTATTTTAGTGATGGATCCAGCACTCTAGGTCTGATTTTATCTGAGAACGTAGTTGAGAAGGTTGGCTTAGAACTGCTGGGAGAAATTATTACGTAATGTCAATTCCTAGATATTTAAATGTTTACGGTGATTAATTCAGAAATATGGAACACTTGCAGATGAGAGCAAAGACTCTGGCACCATGCCAGAATATTTGCTAGCTATTATGCTACACCATCTTTCTGAATATATTACTAGAAATGTGGCACCCCAGGATGAGCATAGGGATATGGAGTGCTGCATGGAAAGGCACAGTGGTGCACAGTGGTCGATCCTGGGTGTAGGGGGGCTCCCTTGGACCCATGTGCACTGCACACCCTGCACCCATTATAGATCCATCCTATAGATCAGGAATTCACAACCACAATCTTCAAGACACACTAAAGTCCAGGTTTTCATGTTATCCATGCTTGAGCATTGGTGACTTAATTAGTACTTCAAGTGTTTTGATTTAACCATCTGTGCTGAAGCCTGGATATCACTAAAACCTGCACTGTTAGTGTGCCTTAAGGACAGAAGTTAGGAATGCCAGCTATAGATTGTAGTGTTGTAGAGACCTGGGTATGTTATACAGGGATAATTCCATTACTATTTGAGTGTGAAAATTTGCAGTTTCAGTATCATTATTCATTTTAATTTCACTCCTTATCGGCTTTATAGAAAATGTTACTTAAGCTGTTTAAATGTGTTGGCAGCTCTACAAAAAAACAAAACATCCAAATTAGTTAGCCTTTGAGCGCAATGATCTGAGCAAAACTAATGGGCCCTACACATTGGCCGATCCGCCGCCGAGCTGGCTGACGGCGGATACCGCTGACGGGCGACCCGGCGGCGGAGGGGGAGTGAAGTTTCTTCACTCCCCCCGTCACCCGGCTGCATTGAAGTGCAGGCAAATATGGATGAGATCGTCCATATTGGCCTGCATGTACAGCCGACAGGGCACCAGCGATAAATGAGCGTGGGGCCGTGCATCGTTCATCGCTGGAGCCTCCACACTCAAAGATATGAATGGTATGTCGTTCATTTATGAACGAGATCGTTCATATCTTTGACTGATGTCGGCCAGTGTGTAGGGCCTATAAGTTTCTCAGAGGGATATTTCTTACAATGCTTTAATATGAAAACTATTTGCCCTTCAATAGAGGCTATTTCTGAAGCTGGAACTTCATTGCCGCAATTAAAAACAGATATATTGTCTATGTAGTTTAATGTGGGTTTTTTTTTTATTTCATTGTCCTTTAAATAATCATTTAAAAAAATCTTAATTCTATAATTGTTATGTGCTAATAGCCAATAACACTTGTTAACAAGATTAACGGCACAACAGTATGAACTATGCAAATATATATTTGTTAAGCTATTATTTCTGAATAATAATTGTTACTTATATATGCCTCAGACCTTGAAGCATAGTAAATAATGATGCTAAATATTTATAAGATCAAGAACAGTATACTTAAAAATGTTTAATTAACAGAAAATAATTATATAGCAAACATCTTAAGGTTAATGCTTGCTGGCATTTATAATGCATTTGTATAAGCATTTAACTTATATAAATGGCTCTGCCATTGGAAAACCATTGTTTCTAGTGTTAGTGGGGGTTACTCAGGTTCGTTAGCAAACCAAAAAGTTAGCAAAGGGGCAAAACCATGTTGCACTGCAGGTAGAGCAGATGTAACATGTGCAGAGAGATTATATTTGGGTGAGTTATATTGTTTCTGTGCATGGGCCCTCATTCTGAGTTGATCGCTCGCTAGCTACTTTTTGCAGCACTACGATTAGGTAGTCGCCGCCTATGGGGGAGTGTATTTTCGCTTTGCAGGAGTGCAAACGCCTGTGCAGCAGAGCAGCTGCAAACACATTTTATGCAGAACAAGACCAGCCCTGTAGTTACTTATTCTGTGCGATGATTGCTGCGACTAATGACACGGTAATGACGTCAGACACCCGCCCAACAAACGCCCGGCCACGCCTGCGTTTTTCCAAACACCCCCAGAAACGGTCAGTTGACACCCAGAAACTCCCAATTTCTGTCAATCTCCTTGCGATCGGCTCTGCAACTGAAAGCATCGCTAGAACCTGTGCAAAACTACGATGCTCTTTGTACCCGTACGCCACGCACGCGCATTGCAATGCATACGCAGTTTTGCCATTTTTTTAACTGATCGCTACGCAGCGAACAACAGCAGCTAGCGATCAACTCAGATTGAGGGCCATGGTGAATGCTGGCTGCTTTATTTCTACACTGCAATTTAGGTTTCACTTTGAACACAGCCCACCCAATCTAACTCTCTCTGCACATGTTACATCTGCACTCCTGCAGTGCAGCATGGTTTTGCCCAATTGATAACTTTTTGGGTTTGTTAACAAACCTGAATTAGGCCCATAATACATATCAATTTTGCACACAATGAGGCTAGAGGTGGATGCGTGTACTGACAGCCACCCAGCATCAAATGTATGCAAATGCTGTTACAAAGTACTTCAATGGGGAACATCCACTCAGCGCAATGTGTGAGGACAGAGACACCAACTTTCAGCACCCGTAGATACTGTAATAACAATTCGTGCACCAGTCACAACGTAGAAACTTACAACAGACGTATGGCAGGTGCAATTTCTCTTTCTGTGTATGACTTCATATGTGAGTGGTTGAGCATTTGTATACACATTCATGCCCACGACACTGCCCTAACAAGCCCATAAGACTGACAATCTCTGTGTGTGTTCTACAACAGCTCCCTGTCACCGCCCAGGAACACCCAATACATTTTCAGTACCCTTTGGGCTTGATTCATGTTTGAAAGGAAAGGAAGCAGCTGGACAATTCCATATCATTAAAATTGTAATACAGCAGGAGGTGTCTGTAGGAGATAGATGCCTCCTGTCAGCAATAGCGTGGATCCAAGTTCTGCATCTGAGGACGCATCCAGTAGTTTTAGGCCCTGGTTAGCCTGCATAGCTGAAGCTTCTGCGGTCTGGCTGTAGGATCCGGACACCCAGGTCCAGGAAGTTTGCATCCAATTACACAGACCTTGGACCCATCACGCCTTCAAAACAAGGGGTGACACAGTTTAAAAACGGGGAAAGAATTATGCCAGGTGCTGCCCTTGCTCCATCCACAAAATGCTGCAGCATGTCAATCATATATCGCAAGACCCGTTCTGCACATGTGAAGAATTGTCTTGTGCCTGGGCAGACCCCAAACATTTTATTTGTACACAAACCATCGGGTTTATGTACAAATATGAATTAGGCCCTTTGGGTCTTATTCAGGTTTGTTAACAAACCAAAAAAGCACACTATTGGGCAAAACCATGCTGCACTGCAGGTGGTGCAGATATAACATGTGCAGAGAGAGTTAGATTTGGGTGGTGGGTGTTCAATCTCAAATCTAAATTGCAGCATGAAAATAAAGCAGCCAGTATTTACCCTGCACAGAAACAAAATAACCCACCCAAATCTAAATCTCTCTGCACATGTTACATCTGCCCCACCTGCAGTGCACATGGATTTGCCCATTAGTGTGCTTTTTTGAGTTGCAAAAAAAAAATCTCTCCACTATGTCTAACATCAGCAGTACATCCATCTCTGAAGGCTCAGCGAGATCTAAGATGACTGTAAAAGCTCAGCAAGAAAAATCAAATCAAACACTTTTGCATGTTTGTTTGTGTTTTTAAATACAGTGGATAAGAGTCCTAAAGATTTTCTTAAAGATAACTGAAAAGCTATTCCTTTTCTCATTTATTTCTGTGGTAGAGTATATTTGACTGCAGTAGTTATTCACATCTCAAATCACCTTCCTAAAGTAGGATACAATATATAGCCATATGTAAATCTAGTTACTTACATCAGCCACAAATTCTGGAAAAAAAATATTTATCAAGACTCACACATGGAAGTCTAACATAAACTAGACACTGCATTGCTTTAGTTTGATTTATTTTTTTCAAATAATGTTGTATACTAATAAGACTATGCATTCATAAGCCTAGCATAAAGATAATATTCATGAATCAAACAAATAAGATAACAGTAAAGTAATATAAAAATAAAAAAATAGGAAAATGAGAAATAAACAAATACCATGGTGCTATGAAAACAAGCTTTTACCATTCCTATAGGGCAGTGGTTCTCAAACTCGGTCCTCAGGACCCCACACAGTGCATGTTTTGCAGGTAACCCAGCAAGTGCACAGGTGTATTAATTACTCACTGACACATTTTAAAAGGTCCACAGATGGAGCTAATTATTACACTTGTGATTCTGTGAGGAGACCTGCAAAACATGCAATGTGTGGGGTCCTGAGGACCGAGTTTGAGAACCTGTGCTATAGGGTATCCAGGTTTATATTAAATTGTTGTTGTTGTTTTTTTGACAAAGAACGTCTTTAACTTTATCCAAAAATGACAACTAAAGTTAGCAGCTTCCTCATTATTGTTCATACTGATGAAAATATGTGTGTAAAGTCTTGGGGATGTTAATACCCAGCATAGTAGCACATCCTATTGTATGAAGCTAGGATGTGCAGTGCAGGCCCCTTATCTCTAATACAGGGCTGGCTAAACCAGTTCTCGAGATCTACCAACAGTTCACATTTTCCAGACCACCTAACTAGTACACAGGTGTAGTCATTACTAATTAAGATGTGCTGCATTCATTCCTAACTGACAATTCTATAAGCCTCCAGGAGGCTTGGAAAACATGACCTGTTGGTAGATCTCGAGGACTGGTTTGGCCAGCCCTGCTCTAATATATTCTATATTATGTGTGTATACACACCTGAAGGGATGGGACACCTTCATTCTGGATTGGCACTCCACCCACTGCCTCTGAGGCTTTTACACAAGGAACTAGCACATGCAGACAGCACTAAAGCTACAGGTAAGTTCCTTATAATTATATAATAAGTTAGTTGAGGGGTGATCTTTTGGGGCGTGGGGCTCCCTGGATTGCTCTGGCTGGGCCACTTTGGGGCATCACCATCTTACATTTTTTTCAATACCTATATCACCCTGTGTTTTTTTTTATTTATGTAGCATTTCTCACACATCTTTTACACTTGTAACACTGATCAGCTAACCTTATCTTCTATCACTCTCACACTTTACTGCTGTCCTCTTTCCAATACTCAGCAGCTATGTTCACTTGCCTAACACTTTGATTTTTCACCTCTAACTTTATTTGTGTGATGCCCTAGGGTGGTTAACACTTTGATTTTTCACCTCTAATTTTATTTGTGTGATGCCCTAGGGTAGTTTAGCTGGGGTGGTTTGGGAGTGCCTTGCGCCCTACAGGCGAACCTTTATAATGTTAGGGACCAGTCCGATGAGGTCATTTTAACTGTTGGTGGGCAGGTTCAAATATTGGCCAATGTATGCCAAGAACCTCAATAGTAATGTGCAATTTAATGTATTATAATTCTAATGGGTATGGTGCACCTGCATTTTTGTTCCGCTATTGCAGTGCTGAGTCCAAGCAAGGTAGCAAATCCCGTTGTAAGAAACTAGTGTGTGCAGTCCAGGCCCCATCCCTCCAAAGTCTTGATGATGTAGCAGAGTTTCTGTACACCCCAGCTGCAAACTTGCCTACTTTCCCAGAAGTTGTTGGAGACTCACAATTTATTGGGTAGGCCCCTACACCCCCAGAATAATAGGTGGATCTCCCACATTCCGTCCACTTCCTAGTGAAGCGGGCAGGATGGACACATTATTGCAGGAATCGCGGTAATGGTGGGGACACGGCTATATATGCAAATGGTCCTAATGTCGTGAGAGACCAGCTCCACCCTCCAAAGTGTCCGTCCTTTCATGGCTTCTACCAGAGAGGAAGTCAAGTATGGCCAGTGGATTTCTAACAACTACAAACAATTACGTAACCAGTAAAGTGGTTTTGCTAAAGATTAAGCAGGTACAGTTGAACTCACTGTTATACACATTTGTAGATAGAGTGGAACTTGAGCAGAGTGGGATGTCATACAACTCACCAGCCGGTGAGTGTATGTAGGTATCAGGTAGTGGTGGAGTATGCTGGAACAGCGGTTAACGCAGCAAGTAATAACGGGTCTCACTGGAGCTGAGTGGAAGACTATTGTTTTCCACTGTGGCATTTCTCACAACAGTCTCACAACAGTGCACACCAGCCCCTGGAAGGCCACACCGCACATTCTGCACCCATATTCCTCAATACTTACTTCTCTAGAGTCCTGAGCCAGCAGTGGCAGCTCTGCAAAACCACAAATTTTCCCGGAATTTTGTGCATGCATAGTAGGGAAATCGCTGGGAAATGGAGCGGCAGCCAGTACGGCTAAAGTGCAGTAGACTCTAGCACAGCACTAGAGTTTACTAATGCTTAGCACTGGCTAGAGAGGAGGGGGTCCGGACAGGTTCCTCCCTCTCTTAGGGGGTCATTCCGAGTTGATCGCTCACTAGCTATTTTTTGCAGCTGTGCGAATGCATAGTCGCTGCCCACTGGGGAGTGTATTTAAGCTTTGCAAGTGTGCGAACGCCTGTGTAGCCAAGCGGTACAAAAATAGTTTGTGCAGTTTCTGAGTAAGGTCTGAACTTACAACAGACAGGGGGGGGGGGGGTGCAAGTCCCCATCCCTAAATTTCCCCCCAGCACACTAAAAATGACCTGTAACCATACTTGAACCTATCTGGTAATAGAAATTCAGAGAATTAGTCACACATGTTTGCAAACGCATGTTTAGCTGCTGAGCCACTTCACGGCTTCTCCGATATCAGCAGTCCTAATACTACATAATAGCAGTGCCCACATAGGGCCATGTAATTTGTCACAGTAGGCCTCATGATTGTCTGCATAGGTCTGAACTTACTGAGCCGCTGCGATCACGTCAGCCTGTCCGGTCCTGGAATTGATGTCAGGAACCCTCCCAGCAAACGCTTGGACACGCCTGCTTTTTTACAACCACTACCTGAAAATGGTCAGTTAACACCCATAAACACCTTCTTTCTGTCAATCTTCTTGCGATCGGCTGTGCTAATGGATTCTTCATTAAATCCATTGCCCAGCAACGATCCGCTTTGTTCCCGTATGACGCGCCTGCGCATTGCGGTGCATACCAATGCGCAGTAGTGACCCGATTGCTGCGCTGCGAACAACGGCAGCGTGCGATCAGGTCGGAATGACCCCCTTAATACGCCCCTAGTCCTGTGAGCAGTTTTGAAAAACAGTAACTTTACTTGCTACCATTTGCTTTTAAACCAAGAGTTTAAAAGCATTCTATAAGAATAACATCAGTCTATAGTATAATGTTTGTTTACAATTCTTATGTATCACAGTTATTTAAGCATGGCTTAGATAGCAGACCATTCCCAGTATCTCATTAAATATTCTAGGCGATACATTAACACATTTCATACCTAAAATTCTATTAAATTGTAAGATGGTCTATCATCTACAGAATCTCTTTTACACTAATAAGAGCATATATAGCTTTACGTTGACATCCCAACCCCTCCCCTGCCCCCGTTTCATTATTGTACAGTGATCCATTACCAGCTCAGGTTCTTTTTTTATATAATTCTGTCATTATTGACAGACAAAAGGTAAATCCCTTTTTTATGACACTTTCCTTATATGCCACATTTATTAACTCTCTACTGCACCTATGAGAATATGGCCCATTAGGGGTTTGGGTTACTCATATATGAATTTCAGCAGTGATAATAAAGGCTAATAAAATAAGGATATTCACAAGTCCCTGAAATATATAGAAATGCCAAGAATTAAATATGGCCTGGGGTTTTAAAACTGTGTGCACATGATTGATTGTTTCTAGGATTCTCTGTTCTCGGTCTGCTTCATTGAAAAGTTCAGGTGTGAGGAATTCTGCTAAGTACAATTACTGAAAAGAAATCTATTTGAATAACTCATAACTTTGCTATCGACTGGAAAGACATTCTAAACTCCACCGACAAACTGGATTATTTCAGTATCTGTGGCTGCTTCTCTTAGCTGTTGCCTGCTAATTGGAGGGAGTACAGTGGTAGCTGCTGGTTTTGGCCATCAGTTGAATTTGAATAAAACCATAGTGAATTGAAAGGGAATCATATTGCCATATTGAAAAATGGGCTTAAGTTCAGAACATAGGACCACCTGGGCTAACATAACTAAACTGCCTTAGAACACTACCTACTGTATGTGGATATCTATTGGGAATAGCAGAGCCGGCCCTAACCAATATGATGCCCTAGGCAAGATTTTGGCTGGTGCCCCCTAGCACTGCCACTAGTTCCGCCTCTGACCCTGCACCACTTTCCCAGCACCATCAACCCTCACCCATAGCAGTTCTCATTTTGGTGCTCCTACCACCTATATTTTAAATAGGAACAGTGCGCACATTCGGTTTGAAGCCCAAAAAGGGCCATGTTCTTGCTGGGAAGGGGCATGGCCACAAAATAGTACCCCCAATTCAAATTACGCAACACAGTAGTGCAACTTTATTCACATTATATCACGCGATTGTGTCCCTTATTCACATTACATCACACTGACTTGCCCCTTATTCACATTACACCATACCATATTGCTCTTTATTAACATTAGACGACACAGTAGTGCCCTTTCTATATGTTAGACCACACAGTAGTGCACCTTATACACATAATGCCACACATTAGTAATGCCTTTATATACATATACCACATAGTAATGCCCCTCACACATATGGCACACATTATTAATGTCCTTATAAACATAATGCTCCTTACACATTATGCCGACCTTTATTAATGCCCTTATACACATAATGCCCCTTACACATACGCCGCACATTATTAATGCCTTTATACACATAATGACACACATAGTGCCCCTTACACATATGCTGCACATTATTAATGCATTTATACACATGACACACATAATGCCCCTTACACATATTCCGAACACTGTGGCATGCCTATATTCTGTGTGCGGCTGTGGCTGTATCTGTATACAGAATGCTACATTACAGTGATTTCCAGGAATACAATGTAATGTAGCATTTCATATGCAGATACAGCCGCAGTCACACACAGAATATAGGCATGCTGCATATCATTTTAATCAGCAGAGGCTGCTTGTGCCCCATGGCATTCCAAATGCCCTAGGCATTTGCCTAGTTTGCCCATGCCTAGGACCAGCTCTGGGGAATAGTAACCTGCCTGAAACATGGTGAGTGAACCGTGGTGAGCAAAACGAGCCCACCAAGGTATGCATTCTAATGTTCTGAACAAGTTTAATGATGTTCTAAAGCATCTTAGTTATGCTTACCCTGGGTGTCCCTTATTCTGAAAATGTATAGTAAGTATTTAAAATAAAGACACATATAGGAAAACGTAATTAGAAAGGGAATATATTCTTAGAAATGTTGTGATACTTTCTGCAAACATTATTGGGCACAAAACAACCTTAGAATATGCGCATGGCCATCCTGGATTATGCAGTATGTCTGATGTGTACAGGATTGTGGCCTCAGGTGGAGGGTGCGGATTATTAGATCTACACTAAAAAGGTCTACAGTCAGTAGGTCTACCACTAATGGTAGACAAGCATTAGGTCAACAGGGTCAAAAGGTCGACAGGTTCACAAGATCAACATAGAATAGGTAGACAGTAGGAAAGGTCAACAGGGTCAAAAAGAATGGCATCTAGACCGTCCACACAAAAAAGTACACACAATTTTTTGTTTCTTTGGGTGTTTTGTCACTTTTCTGCCACAAACAAGCCCCATTAGTGTATCATGTCCTCTTGCATGGCTTGCTTTGCTCGCCATGCTTTGGGCAAGGCAAGTGTGTCTATCATATGTGTGTTGACCATTGTTATGTCGACCTTTTGAACTGTCCACCTTTTGCATGTCAGCCTTTTGACCCTGTCGACCTAATACATGTCTACCATTACTGGTAGACCTATTTACTGTAGACCGTTTTAGTGTAGATCTATAGTCCAGATACCTGAGGTGGATATCTGCAGGATACATTTTGTGCGCTTGGAGCAGCACAAATAAGCAAACAAAAAGACAGAATTTGCAAGCTATTAGAGTAAGCAGTAGTTTACTGTGCAAATTGCTGATTGTCTGTACTTTGCCTCAGAGTGCTTTGTTATACCTACTTAGAGGACATGTAAACCCACCATTTTCACACTGGACTTAGAAAGTGAGGGAGACAGACCTCTGTCTCTCTCTGTGGGTGGTTGCTGTCGGATGGTGTCAACGTGTGCTCTCTAGTGTGCTGTCCTGTCACTGTGCTGTTAGGGGTGCTATCTTGGCTGTCACTGATGTTTCATGTGCTGTTAGGGGTGCTGCAGCTGTACCTGGGTGTTGCTTTCCTGGCTGCTGTGCTGTACATGGGAACTGTCATCCTGTATGCTGTAAAAATACAGGGGTGCAGGCCCTGTCTTGTATGCGGTAAAAATTCAGGGGTGCAGTGAAAATAAATGTACACTGGCCCTGTCTTGTATGCTGTAAAAATTCAGGTTTGCAGTGAAAATAAATGTACACTGGCCCTGTCCTGTATGCTGTAAAAATTCAGGGGTGCAGTGAAAATAAATGTACACTGGCCCTGTCTTGTATGCTGTAATAATTCAGGGGTGCTGTTAAAATAAAAGTACACTGGCTCTGTCCTGTATGCTGTAAAAATACAGGGGTGCTTTTGTTAAAATAAAAGTACACTGGCCCAAATGCAGGGGTGCTGTTGTTAAAATAAAAGTACACTGTCCCTATCCTGTATGCTATAAAAATTCAGGGATACAGTGAAAATAAATGTACACTGGCCCTTTATTGTATTCTGTAAACATTCTGGGATGCAGTGAAAATAAATGTACACTGGCCCTGTTTTGTATGCTGTAAAAATTCAGGGGTGCTGTTGTTAAAATAAAAGTACACTGGCTCTGTTCTGTATGCTGTAAAAATACAGGGGTGCTGTTGTTAAAATGAAAGTACACTGGCCCAAATACAGGGGTGCTGTTGTTAAAATAGAAGTACACTTGCCCTGTCTTGTATGCTGTAAAAATACAGGGGTGCTGTAGTTAAAATAAAATTACACTGGCCCTGTTTTGTATGCTGTAAAATTAAAGGAGTGCTGTGAAAATAAAGGGGCAATGTTCTGTGTGCTGTAATAATAAAGGGGTGCTGTCCTGTGAAATGGAGAACAAAAATTTGGAGGAAAAAATTGTGGAAGACCAGGAACCACTTCCAGTTCCTAGTACTAGTGCTGAAGCTGCTGCTGCCACCAGTCATGACATTGACAATGCAATTCCTTCAACGTCGTCTGCTAAGGCCGATGCCCAATGTCATAAAGGGCATGTCAAATCCAAGAAGCAAAAATGAATAAGCAGAAAAAAAGAAATCTGATGAGAAACGTAAAATTGGCAATTTGCCATTTACGACACATAGCCTATGTTCATGACTGGTGGTTCAGCTTCTCATGAAGATGGAAGCCCTCCTTCCTCTTGAAAAATTAAAAAAATAATGCTTGTTAAAGCACAGGAAAAAACAACTGTGTGTTCAGAGGTATTACAAATACCCAAGGAGAATCCAAGTGTATCCACAATTGCGATGTCTAGGTTTGACCTACCTAAGACTGTATTAAAAGGGGAGGCTCCTACCACCATTTGTACGCCCCCTGCAAGTGCTGGGAGGAGCACCGCCAGTCCAGTTGCTGATATTGAGACTGAGGATGTCACTGTAGAAGTACACCAGGATGAGGAGGATATTGGTGTAGCTGGCGCTGAGGAGAAAGTTGACGATGAGGATTCTGATGGTGATGTGGTTTGTTTGAATAAGGCACCAGTGGAGACAGTTGTTGTCCATGGGATGAGAAAGCCCATTGTCATGCCTGGGCACACTACCAAAAAAGCCACCTTTTTGGTGTGGAATTATTTCTCCACAAATCCGGACAACAGGTGTCAAGCCATGTGTTGCCTTTGTCAATCCATAAGTAGGGGTAAGGACTTAATCACCTAGGAACATCCTCCCTTATACGTCACCTGCAGCACATTCATCAGAAGTCATTGTCAAGTTCAGAAACTTTGGGTAATAGCGTAAGCAGTCCACTGACACCTAAATCCCTTCTTCCTGTTGTACCCAAGGTTCTGTAATCCACACCACCAACTCCCTCAATGTAATTTTCCTCCTCAGTCAGGAACGTAAGTAGTCCTGCAGGCCATGTCACTGGCATGACTGACGAGTTCTCTCCTATCCAGGATTCCTCCGGAGGATCTTTGAGTGGTACACCTACTACTGCTGCTGCTGCTGCCACTGTTGTTGCTGCTGGGAGTCGATCGTCATCCCAGAGAGGAAGTTGGAAGACCACTTGCACTACTTCAACTAAGCAATTGACTGTCCAACAGTCCTTTGTGAGGAAGATGAAATATGACAGCAGTCACCCTGTTGCAAAGCAGATTACTGAGGCTGTAACAGCTATGCTGGTGTTAGACATGCGTCCGGTATCCACAATTAGTGCAGTGGGATTTAGACAATTGATGGACGTACTGTGTCCCTTGTACCAAATCCCATCTAGATTCCACTTCACTAGGCAAGCGATTCCCAAACTGTACAGGCACATTAAGAAAAGTGTCCTCCGTGTCCTGAAAAATGCGGTTGTTCCCACTGTCCACTTAACCATGGACATGTTGACAGGTAGAGCAGGGCAAACTAAGGACTACATGACTGTGACAGCTCACTGGGTAGATGTATTGCTTTCCTCAGCAACAACAGCAGCGGCACCAGCAGCAGCATCATCTCACAAATGCCAACTCAATCCTAGGCAGGCTACGCTGTGTGTATCACCAGTTTCCATAAGAGGCACACCACTGCCAACCTCTTATGGGAATTGAGGGACATCATTGCACAGTGGCTTACCCCACTTAGACTCTCCTGGGGATTTGTGATATCAGACAAAGCCACCAATATTGTGCGTGCATTACAGCTGGGCAAATTCCAGCACGTCCCATGTTTTCCACATAAAATTAATTGGTGGTTCAGAATATTTTTTAAAAATGACAGGGGCGTGCAGGAGATGCAGTTGGTGGCCCGAAAAATGGCAGGCCACTTTCGACATTCTGCCACTGCATGCCGAAGACACCAGCAAATAACTCCTGAACCTGCCCTGCCAATACCTGAAGCAAGAGGTGGTAACGAGGTGGAATTCAACTCAATATATGCTTCAGAGAATGGAGGAGCAGCAAAAGGCCATTTAAACCTTTACATCCACCTATGGTATAGGAAAAGGAAGGGGAATGCACCTGACTCAAGTGCAGTGGAGAATGATTTCCGTGTTGTGCAAGGGTCTCCAACCCTTCAAACTTGCCACACGTGAAGTTAGTTCAGACACTGCAGCTTGAGTTAGGTCATTCCCCTCATCAGCCTTTTGCAGAAGCAGCTGGAGAAATTGAATGAGGAGCTAAGACAGAGCGATTCCGCTAAGTATGTGGGACTTGTGGATGGAGCCCTTCATTGGCTTTGCCAGGATTCAAGGGTGGTCAGTCTTTTGAAATCAGAGCACTACGTTTTGGCCACCGTGCTTGATCCCAGGTTTAAAGCCTACAATGTATCTCTCTTTCCAGGAGACACAAGTCTGCAGAGATGCATAGACCTGCTGGTGAGAAAATTGTCAACTCAAGCGGAACATGACCCGTCAACACAGTGGCGGAACTAGCGAGCGGTGGGCCCAGGTGCGACAAAATGCTTTGGGCCCCCTCCCCCCCATCCCATCCAAGTCCACCCCCTCACCCCGGGAGAGGATCTGGTGAGGAGGACCTGCTCAGGGCCAGAGAAATGGATACCTAGCAACAGTGCCGTAACTAGACATTTTAGCACTGTGTGCAAGAAACGGCATCGGAGCCCCACCCCTGCATGCAAAACAGGGGCAGTGCGCGCCGTAGGCACGCGCAAAAATACATAGTGGCATGGCTTCGTGGGGAAGGGGTGTGGCCACTGAAAATGTCGATATTATCTTAAACCATAAAGCTATACCTTTAAACACACTTTTACCATGGAGCCGCTGCGGCCGCTAGACTTAATATACACGCTACGCACTTTGTACGCTATTTGCGTACAGAGTCCCGTACGTCGTACATACTTAGCGTACACACACCGCGCTGGGTGTACAGA
The DNA here is from genome assembly GCF_028390025.1 of Pseudophryne corroboree. Taxonomy (NCBI): domain Eukaryota; kingdom Metazoa; phylum Chordata; class Amphibia; order Anura; family Myobatrachidae; genus Pseudophryne; species Pseudophryne corroboree. The sequence goes on along the minus strand of NC_086449.1, from coordinate 308,748,182 downwards.
GTACGCACAGCGCGCGCACACACTCTTGATAAACTTTAAACCTTATTCGTAATACAATGCAATGTTATTCTTACACTCTAAACCATGTGCCGCAAAGCACTGTAATGATGTTACACCTTAAACCTTATACAGTTAAATACACTTTAAACCCTAGCAGGGAAATGAGGACACAACACCGATTTGTAGTTAACCGCTGGGTTCTAACACCTCAGTGGATTATTTGAAAGGGGATAACAGTACAAGTTATACACTACAAGGCTAACAAGATAAATCTACAACATAATAATGGCTACAGTCAATGTACATACGTGAGAATGTTCGCTTGCGCAACCTGGACCAGTCCTCCGCTCATCAGGTAGATAGCGTTCAGAGTCTTCTGACCAGCCAGGCAGCAACAGGCTTTTTATACACTACTTCCATATACAATACAATGGTTACTGTAATCCCTTTGTCTATTGGACACAGAGATGCATCTCTACATTACAGGAGAGGTCATAGGTTGATTTGAAAAGGTGGGCGATGTCTTTCCAAACTGCTCTTGTGGGTGGTCTCCTCTGGATTCCCGCCGCATACATAATATACAGTAAATACAGTTTATATCTATATTCTACTTCTGCACATAACTATACGCAGGAACATGCAATCTTTCTCTAACCAACACCGGAATGTTACCCTTAAAATACCCTACAGCTGGATACTAGACATCACCCTATAACCTTTGTCTGTCCCTTCCTATCATTCAAAGGTGAATCCCTTAGTCCTGGAACCATTTAAACTGTTGATACTTATTGATGTGGTGCAGGGGGGCTATGTGTACAATGTGCACTATTTGGGTTAAATATGTAATGTTCTGATAACCCTCTATGCGCTCACAAACTCCGCCGTAAATACCCATACCACGCGCAGGATCGCGGGAGCGACCATACGCAAATTGCGGATATGTGCACGAACGGCGGAACAAGTGCACGCACAGCGGGCATGTGTGTGTGGTTAGTACATGATGTATGCATTACAATATTTTTCACTTTGACAGTCCACCCTTTGGCAGTCAACAATAACTGCCACTATCTAAACATTAAACAGAAAAATATACAATACAATACAATATCTACAGCTGATTGGATGGTGTCACACACCAGAGGCGGCGTTTGCAGTGCTTACCCCTGCGTGTCTGCTGGTCGGTGTTGCGGCCTCTGCCTTCGGTGGGCCACGGGCTCCGGCGTCTGGCTGGCGTGGCTCCCAGCGGTTCTCCGGGGCATGGGCGCCGCCATGACACCCGGCATCACGTGGACGGGGGGCAGGTGACGTCATCAGACTGCTCCGCCAATCCAGCGGTGGCGGGGAATTCAAAGTCAGACGCCGGACAGAGCTTCAGTGCCTGAGTATCATCTTTCCCTGACGTGGATGCCAGCGCTCTTGTTCCCGGCAAGGATCTCTGAAACTAAACTCCAGTGTCTCCGGCATTTCCAGGTGCCAGTTCGCTGCACCGGTTCCAGTGTATTCAGCGGCCGGTGTATCTCTCTGCGGTCCAGTCACCAGTGCTCCTAGGAATCAGCATGGCTGCGGGCCTAAATCACCGTTCTCAAGTTCTACGAATCAACAGTGTCTTAAACCCCTGCACTTTAGTTCTTCACATCATCAGCGTCTCAGTCACCGTTCTCAAGTTCTACGAATCACCAGCATCTTAAACCACTGCACTTAAGTTCTTCCAATTATCAGCGTCACAGTCACTGTTCTACTTCTACAAATCATCAGCGTCCTAAACCTCTGCACTTAAGTTCTTCAATTTACCAGTGTCCTTATCTCCGCTCACAAGTTCTCTAATCATCTGTGTCTTTAACCACCGTTTATAAGTTCTTTAAGTTATCAGTGACTTTTAACATCACCCACAGTTTCTTCAGTCACCAGCATCTCTAATATTGCTCACAAAACCCTCCATGGGTCTGGACATTCCTCCACAAATCCCTTTTTGACATATGACTTTAAGTTGTTCTTTTCCTGCAAAAAAGCTCTTCAATATTTCACCAAACTTCACTGTCAGTGTCCTGTATGAGGAAGTCCTATATTAGGCCACCCCAGTTCCGACTCAGTTGTGGTTCCTCTTCCCAACCATCGGAAGAATCCCCGAGTTCACAACACCCACAGTCTAGGCCAGTGACAGTTGGTAGGAGGAGAGGTGTAGGCGAGAAATGTATGACCTAGTGGGATATTAAAAGCATGTGTGTATGAATTCATGTCTGAGGGGCATGTATCATCGTGCCGTATATGTTCTAGATAAGCTTCGAGGTATTGCGAAGTATACATTAAATTCTTCTTATCCCGTATTAAGGGTCTGTAAGTGGGCCAACAAACACTACCGAGCTCTTTTCGGCTTCTTGTTCCAACAAATGGGGTGCACATTTAGTTGATGATACATGGAGGGGGAACATATGTGAGTGCTAATATATGTGGATATCACCTGTCGACTGTGTGTCACTAACTGAAGGTTGTAGAGATGAAGATAAGACACATATCTAAAATACATTCACATAACATTTGCGTTATCATTCTTGGGTGTTGATCGAAGTCTTTTCCGGATGGGTGTATTTTTGCTGAGGGGGAAACAAAGGAAAAACGGGTGAAAGAAACTGGCCGTGGAATTCATTTGCAATCCTTATCACAACATTGTTTCTATAGATGGGTCGTAAATTAAATCTGCTGCTGTAGCAATGCCCCCGCTCCTTAAACTCATCAATTTTGTGCCGTGCTTGCGCCGCGTTAAAATTCGAACACACCTAAATATCAAGCCAATAATTATGACGACTCCCAGGATACAAAGGAGAAACTTTCCTACACTCATAATAACATTTTGAGCCCATTCTCCTAATCCTGAGAACCAATTTCGTGGGTTCAACCATGAGACCCAGCTGGTCAGTGCATTACTCACAGCTGTCAGGGTAAGGTTGTGTCTCCTTCGGAACTCCCACTTCTTGATGGTTGGGTCATCAGTGCTGTTTGTATTATACGTGCAGCACTTCACACCATGTTGAGTAGCCAATGTGACACAGTACCCACCCGTCACAGCTGTGATATAATTAAGGACCATCCTGTGCTGGATCAGTTCCGTTTTGTAAGTTTGCAACTCCCTTCCCGTATACCTGAAGGTGTCGTCATACATCTCAGTGATATTATCTTTCAAGTTCGCTAGCGCATGGATGTACCTATAATTTATAATTCCTCTGGCAGTACGGGTGATGTCTAATGCGAGAAGGAATTGAATCCCGGTGGATTCGTGGATCAAGTCAGAGGCTACGTGCTCTGTCCTATCCATGAGGTGTCTCTTAACGATGTGTTCATAATCAGTATGAGTATAAGGAGCCTGAGCACTGCAGTGAATGACTTTCATCTTATCATGGGTTATGGTCATGACCTCTGGCAACACTCTTCCAATGTAACACAATCCCTCTGAGTTTGGGGCAAGCCACTTATACGCCTTCCTCCCACATATGAAATAAGCATAATCAGGGAGAACATATGGGACAGAATATGACATTACCATATTGCAAACGTTCCAAGTGAAAAATCCTATCCCTAACTCTCTCATCTGTTCAGTACAAGTATCAGGCTGTATGATATGAGCACAGTACCCTGGTGATACTTCTCCAACCCGCATGGTCTTGCTTCCTTGAGTATACCTATACCGAAAATACCTTCCACTGTTGGCTATTTGGCGTATAAGTTCAGAGTTTACAGGTATCCTATCAGCTCTGTGCGAAAATGCCATGTTTGGTTATTCCATGTCACCTCCCAATTTCCTGGTTTTCGGAAATTGGAAATGTTGAAACACACTAAGGATCTATCTACATAATACTGGTGGAGCTTCAAACTAGGGGGCCTAGAAATATTAAATTTCTTGTCCACAGGTCTCCCACCCCGTAATTCGAGTAACTCATCTATTGCTAAAGGGTATGGTACTAATCCTGACTTGCTCTGACCTTGAGGTACTTGTGAGCACACCCAGCATTCTGTCTGGTTTAAGACCTTACCCACTAGTGAGTGGTAATCACTCAATGGATGACGGTCCATGTTGATATTAAGGCTGGACTGACATCTCTGGATGCACCCATCCTCAACTATGTTCTCACAATTTTTACAAATGCAATTTTCCTCAGCCAATAACCCTTCACAGTGCCTCCTAGTTCCCTGACAACCAGATCGTTTTCTGATACTCGCCTTTGCTCGAGTGATGTGTTGCTCTTGGAATTCTACAAATCCGTCCTCGCCATCAGAACCCATTCCAGATCCTTTCTTGACCTCTCTGGTACTCTCACCAAAACAGACTGCTCTGGTCAACAACAAGGTTAACAGGAAAACCCGGAACGCAGTCTCTTGGCGTAAGTCCATCTTGTTAAGGGGAGAGAAAGGGAACAAGAAGGGGGAGGAAAAGGGAAGGAGAGAAGGAGGGTAGTAGGAGATGGAGAAAATAATAAAAAGAAAAACTGGTGCGACAACCACCTCTTGTCTTGTTGTTCTCCGCGCTCAGGTGCCGTCTCAATAGTACTGCCTCTCAGCCTTCCTGGAACAGACACTCCAGTAACACAATGTTCTCTACACTCTGCTCTTTGTCACGGGTTCTCTCTGGGTCAGCGACCTTCTTACAGTGGGACGAGTGGACCCAAGTCTCTCTTTCGGCAACCTTTAATGCTGTCGTGCTGGTTAGTAAGACTTGGTACGGTCCTTTCCACCTGTCAAGGAGGCAACCTGAGCGTAGAAAACTTCGAATCATTACATAATCCCCAGGTTCAATGTCATGACAATTACTGTTTGGTAGGTCAGGAATCACCAGCTTTAGATTTCTGTTTTGATTCCTCAGCTGCTGGCTCATCTTAACCAAATATTTTACAGTCACTTCGTTATTGCATTTCAAATCATCCTGGGGGTCAATCATTACATGGGGTTGTCGACCAAAAAGAATCTCAAAGGGTGATAGGTTAAGTGGGGACCTGGGAGTGGTTCTGATGCTGTACAATACAAGTGGCAAAGCTTCTGGCCACAACAATCCAGTTTCAGCCATTACTTTGCTCAGCTTGTTCTTAATAGTGCTGTTTACTCTCTCCACCTTCGCACTCGCCTGTGGGCGGTACGGAGTATGCAGCTTACTATTAATTCCCATCAGTTTGCACATAACCCGAAAAACTTCACCTGTAAAATGGGTACCCCTATCGCTTTCAATTATCCTAGGGATACCATATCTGCACACAAATTCCTGCACAATTTTCTTTGCAGTGAACGTAGCAGTATTTGTGGTGGCAGGGAACGCTTCTACCCAATTGGAAAACACATCAATACAGACTAACACATAATTTAAATTTCTGCAGGGTGGTAACTGTATGAAATCAATCTGTATTACCTGGAAAGGGCCATCTGTCGGCGGGATATGGGATGGTTCTGTTGGTATTGACTTTCCAATATTCTTCCTCAAGCAACTAAGACATGTCATTGCTCTCTTACCCGCATGAGAAGAGAATTCTGGCGCACACCAGTAGGCTCTCACCAGCTTACACATACCCTCTTTACCCAGATGAGTCAGACCGTGTGCCGCCTCAGCTAAGCTTGGAAGATATGCTCTGGGGGCTACTGGCTTACCCTGTCCATCTGTCCAGAGTCCTGAGGACTCCTGGCCATACCACTTTGACCTCCAGACTGCCTTTTCCTGTGGAGAACACATTTTGCATTTCACTTAATTTTTGTGTGTTGACGGTGTTGAATATCATCAGTGATGTGATATCTGTTTGTATGGGGGTGCTGGCTGCTGATTTAGCAGCTTCGTCTGCCCGGCTGTTACCAAGTGACACTGGGTCTTGACTGTAAGTGTGGGCTTTGCACTTGATAACAGCCACTCTGTCTGGTTCTTGTATCGCTGTTAGAAGCCTTTTTATGTGGAATGCATGCGCTACAGGTGTACCAGCTGCCGTCATGAAATTTCTGAGGCGCCATAGGGCCCCAAAATCATGCACTACTCCAAAGGCATACCTAGAATCTGTATATATATTGGCTGACTTACCCTTGGCCAATTCACACGCTCTGGTTAGAGCGACCAGCTCAGCAACTTGTGCTGAGTGCGGTGGGCCCAGGGGCTCAGTTTCTATGATACCTCTGTCATCTACGACTGCGTATCCAGTACACAAGTCTCCCGAGTCCGTGTGTGTGTGGCAACTACCGTCAGTGTAAAAAGTAAAATCTACGCCTTCCAGTGGGTTGTCACTAATGTCGGGTCTTGCAGTGAAAGTTTGGTTCAGATATTCCATACAATCATCTGTGTCAGTGTCTGTACTAAATCCTCCTTCACCATCATTCTCATCCTCCACCCTTTGTGCCTGTCCAGGCACACCTGGCAGATAAGTTGCAGGATTTAGTGCGCTGCATCTCTTTATGGTGATGTTTACAGGGGCCATTAGTGCTAATTCCCATCTTGTAAACTGTGCTGATGAGACATGTCTGGTTTGGGCAGAGTTCGGTAAGGCTGACACTGCATGGGGTGTATGAATGGTCAGGTTGTGTCCTAACACTACGTCTTCGCTTTTACTCATTAGCAAGGCTATCGCTGCAACACTTCGCAAGCATATGGGGAGAGACCGCGCTACGGTATCCAACTGTGCACTGTAGTAAGCTACTGGCCTGCTGGCATCACCATGTCTCTGGGTTAGGGCACCTGCCGCGCACCCAGCACTTTCCGTACTATACAACTCAAAGGGTTTCCCATAATCTGGCATGCCTAATGCAGGTGCCTGTGATAAGCACTGTTTAAGTCTCTCAAATGCCAGTTCGGACTCATCTGTGTGAGAGATCCGATCTGGTTTGTTCGAGGAGACCATTTCCTGCAAAGGTAAAGCCAGTATGGAGAACCCTGGGATCCAGTTTCGGCAGTACCCACACATTCCGAGAAAAGTGCGGATTTGTTGCTGGGTTTGTGGCAGAGTCATGTCGCAAATCGCCTGTATTCTATCAGCGGTGAGGTGTCTAAGTCCTTGTGTCAAGCAATGTCCCAAATATTTTACCTTGGTCTGGCATAACTGCAACTTGTCCTTTGAAACCTTGTGTCCCGTATTAGAAAGGTGAAACAGAAGCTGTTTCATATCTTTCAAGGACGATTCGAGTGAATCAGAACACAGCAGTAAGTCATCTACATACTGTATTAATACTGACCCGCTCTCAGGTTGAAAGGATTGTAAACAGTCATGCAAAGCCTGGGAGAAAATACTTGGGCTGTCAATGAAACCTTGGGGTAGGCGAGTCCAGGTGTACTGTACTCCCCTGTATGTGAATGCAAACAAGTATTGGCTGTCGGGGTGCAGAGGGACCGAAAAGAAAGCAGAACAGAGGTCAATTACAGTGAAAATTTTTGCAGTAGAGGGAATTTGCATGAGAATGACAGCTGGATTTGGCACTACGGGGAATTGGCTCTCAACTTTTTTGTTTATCCCCCTTAGATCCTGCACTAGCCTGTAACCCCTCCCCCCACTCTTTTTTACAGGGAAGATGGGACTATTGGCAGTGCTGAACGTCCTAACTAGGATGCCCTGTTGTAGCAAGCGCTCTATGACTGGGTACACTCCTAATTCCACCTCTGGCTTCAGAGGATACTGTGGGATTTTTGGAGCTATCCTACCATTTTTTACTTGGACTACTACAGGAGCTACATTTGCCATCAATCCAGTGTCTTGTCCATCTTTGGTCCAGAGGGATTCCGGTATCTGGGAGATCATTGCCTCTACCTTGGATGGACACTTGTCTATAACAGCAGAGTGTGACATTAACCTTTGTGGGGTGTCTAACATTACCTGCAGTTCCTGAACGTGATTCTCGGGTATATCTAAGAAGACACCCTCAGGAGTACAATATATGACACACCTCATTTTACACAATAAATCTCTCCCAAGTACATTAGTCGGAGCCGATGCAGCTAGCAAAAAGGAATGCTTGGTCTGCAAAAGCCCTATCGTAATCTCCGCTGGTCTACTTAAAGGGTAGTGTTGCACTATTCCTGTTACTCCCATTGCTGAAATTGTTTTACCCGTGGTTTTCATACCTACCGTTGAATTTAACACTGACCTGGCCGCCCCTGTATCTACAAGAAAAGGTAGTTATCTACCAGCTACATCAACTGTGACCTCAGGTTCACTACCTAGGCTAGCAATCAACTTCACTGGCTGCAGACTACAGGTGTGGCCTAACCCCTATTGTATATTGTGACCCTCCTGCAGCGCGCTGGCAGCTACAATATGTGAGGGGGGTAGCTAAGAATTTTCAGAGGTTTGCCAGTCCCTCCTAGGTGGGTACCTCCTTGTTTCCCCTGCATGCGGCTCATAACTCCTCCTATGCGATCCCTGGTCCCAATTACGTGTATCATAATGTGGTTCATATCCTGGTCTAGGGGGTCGGTATACCTTATGTGTGTCCTTATACCTACAATTCCATGCAAAATGTCCTTCCTTCTTACAGTTATAACATACTACTATATGCGACTTACCATCAGGGGTCTGGGGTTTTGGCTGATGCGGCTTCGTTGTAAGGGCTTTTATACTTACTGTCATCAGCTTATCCCCCTGTGATTCCCTGTGCTTAATGATGTTCCGATCGTGCTCGATAGCCAACTCTCTTAATGCAGCCACCGAGATACCTCTCCAGTTAGGTTGAGTGGTTTGTACCCTTGTTCTCAAGGTTTCTTTTAGCCCGTCCATTAATACTGACACAGCTACCTCCCTGTGGTGTACATTTTCCTTAATGTCCTCGACCCCAGTGTATCTAGCCATTTCCTGCAGTGCTTGATGGAAATATTCAGATGCTGATTCACCTTCTTTTTGTCTTATGGAAAAGATTTTATTCCATTTGACAACAGTAGGGAAATATACTCCTAATTGCAGATTGATCTGTCGTACATTCTCCTGAGTGTATTCATCAGTGAGAGGTACTTCTACATCTAATTTTCAATCAGTAATGAATTTTGCGGGGTCAATATTGGAGGGTAAACATTCCCGTAGCACTGTTCGCCAATCTTTGTTTGTGGGTTCGGTGGCATTACCTAATTCTTTAATAAACCTCTGGCATGCGGCTAGATCCTTTCTGGGATCGGGAAATTCAGACATAATTGTCCTCAATTCTGTCCGGGACCAAGGACAATGTATAGCAATGTTCCTGATGGGAGTGACTCCCTGAGCGTCAGTCCTCCCATTGGGGACTGCGATCACCCTGACAGGATTTAGTTCAATTACATCATTCTGAGTTGCTTCTACAATGTGAGGTGCAATTGTCTCTGCATAATGTACGGTACCGTACTTCCCTGTGGACACGACCTCACCTATACCTCCGCTAGGGGCCTTTGCTACTGCTCTTACTGGTTGGGCCGTGCCAACCTGGGTGTCTTGTATGGTGGCTGCTAGAGAGAGTGCCGATATTGTGCTGGGCTCATCTTCTTGCTCGCAGTCCTGAGGGAAGTTTAAAATGGGATACAACTTGCACGGGTTAGCATTAGTACATTTATCAACTTTACTCTTATCATATATCAGTATGCCATTGTCTGTAGCCACTTTCTCCCCTGTAATATACGGTGGTGGTGGTGCGGTTGCCATCAGTTTCCTGCTAGGTTTGGAACCGGCTGCGTGAGCTAGTTCCCTCTGCATATCGCCCTCTTGCTAAATTTAAACAGTTTGTGTGTCTGACCCTTTGCTTTTGGGATTTTATCAGACATATCCTAAACCTTAAATTCTGCAACACCTCTGGTTCAAAACTGCCTACCTTCCGCAGTCATACGTTCCCATTCATTGCAAAAAACTTCAGTGTGTGATCCATGCTTCTCACACATTATGTACCTCGCTGACCCCCTGGGCCGTGGAATGTCAACCTGAACCCTGGTTGCACGTCCCTTACTTGAGCAACTGGCCCCCATATTTTGCAGGTATTGCCTTCTCAGCTAATTCCCACAAAAAAACAAAATACTCAATATAAGGCAACGGTGAAATTCAACGAGTGCTCTCACCCACTCACACCCACATTGGCCAATACCCCCAAACACTGTCGTCAGCGCCGGTACATACCCAACCTAGGGCCCCTATGTAAGCTCTCTTCACTGGAAGTATATGGGAGTGACTTACCCTTTCCAGTAAATATTGGTTGTTGGAGATTTCCTGAGTGACCAGCGAAACTCCCTTAAAACAAAAAATGTTTTACACAAATCACGCTTGCGTATGCTACACCCAGCGCTAATGATCCCGCGATTTTACGCAAAGCTCGTAAAAAGGGTATCACCTTGCGCTAAGTATTGCACTCACGAACGTGCGGTACAATCGCACAGCGTATAGGTAACTGTTACTTATCCGCCGTACGACCAATGGAATCGATTTTTCAGGCTGCGAAACCTCAGCCGGAGCCTATCAATCAAATGGCCTATATGGGTTTCTTCGCTAACCCCCTGGGCTGCGGCACCTAAACAAAAACCTCGCTGACCTTTTGGTCTGCGGTACTCTAAACCTTTCGCTGACCTTTTGGCCTGCGGTATCTGCTACCTTGCTCCTTTTGTACTTTAATCTATGTTAACATGAGCAAGCTAGTCTCACGCCACCAAGTCTCCACTCACCTGGTGTGGTCTCCTGCGGGATCCCGAATTCCCTGGGTCCACAAAACCTTTATTGTTTGCACACTCACGCTCGTTCACTCAAATACACTTTGGTTTTTCTGTACAGAAAATTAACTTTCATTCAGATAAACGGCCTTAGTACCAGAGGTAATACAGTAAAAAAGGTTTTATTTAAACTAAATCTTGGACACTGAGCAATTTGTGCTATTATCGTGTGGCTACCGTCTCGCGCCTAAACTAAACACTGCTATTGTGTAATTTGGACTTAGCGGTCGTACCCTTACGCATGTTGCGTAAACACGCGACCGTGTGTATGTCTTCACGTTGCGTACGCAGTCCCGTACTTTGTCCGAGACACGTGTACAAAGACCGTACGTCCACAGTGGTACAAAGCCCACACTTCTATAAATGTAAGCGATATTACCTATAATTGTTTACTTCACACAACACAGTATCTTTCTGTATATACCTGTTTAACTAGGCCAGACTGTATTTGTGTTTTTACGTTTTACTCCTTTAATATCTAGTCTATGTTTTAACTAAATAGCAACAAATTTTCTCAGTACAGGTCAAAATGAATCTAATTATCACTACTTATGGCAACAATGCGAGCAGATATGCAAAGTACAAAATAGAGGTGTATGCGTGTGTTGTGTGCGCATTTGGCGCCAAACAGAAATTCACAGACTTTAAAAATAGCTTTGCGTATTTACCTTACGGATCCCACCAGCATCCCTACAAACCATGCAGAGCAGACGCTTATCTTATCAGTAATTGAGACAGGGTTTACCAGTGTATTCTATGGCCAGGAAAAGGCTTACGTAGGATACCTGTCCGCCCTTTGCTGATAGATAAAGTCTGCTGTAACCTGCTAGGCTGCGGGTATGAGGAAAAACCAGACGATGCCCCCAATTGATAATGTCGATATTATCTTAAACCATAAAGCTATACCTTTAAACACACTTTTACCATGGAGCCGCTGCGGCCGCTAGACTTAATATACACGCTACGCACTTTGTACGCTATTTGCGTACAGAGTACCGTACGTCGTACGTACTTAGCGTACACACGCCGCGCTGGGTGTACAGAGTACGCACAGCATGCGCACACACTCTTGATAAACTTTAAACCTTATTCGTAATGCAATGCAATGTTATTCTTACACTCTAAACCATGTGCCGCAAAGCACTGTAATGATGTTACACCTTAAACCGTTAAATACACTTTAAACCCTAGCAGGGAAATGAGGACACAACACCGATTTGTAGTTAACCGCTGGGTTCTAACACCTCAGTGGATTATTTGAAAGGGAATAACAGTACAAGTTATACACTACAAGGCTAACAAGATAAATCTACAACAGAATAATGGCTACAGTCAATGTACATACGTGAGAATGTTCGCTTGCGCAACCTGGACCAGTCCTCCGCTCATCAGGTAGATAGCGTTCAGAGTCTTCTGACCAGCCAGGCAGCAACAGGCTTTTTATACACTACTTCCATATACAATACAATGGTTACTGTAATCCCTTTGTCTATTGGACACAGAGATGCATCTCTACATTACAGGAGAGGTCATAGGTTGATTTGAAAAGGTGGGCGATGTCTTTCCCAACTGCTCTTGTGGGTGGTCTCCTCTGGATTCCCGCCGCATACATAATATACAGTAAATACAGTTTATATCTATATTCTACTTCTGCACATAACTATACGCAGGAACATGCAATCTTTCTCTGACCAACACCGGAATGTTACCCTTAAAATACCCTACAGCTGGATACTAGACATCACCCTATAACCTTTGTCTGTCCCTTCCTATCATGCAAAGGTGAATCCCTTAGTCCTGGAACCATTTAAACTGTTGATACTTATTGATGTGGTGCAGGGGGGCTATGTGTACAATGTGCACTATTTGGGTTAAATATGTAATGTTCTGATAACCCTCTATGCGCTCGCAAACTCCGCCGTAAATACCCATACCACGCGCAGGATCGCGTGAGCGACCATACGCAAATTGCGGATATGTGCACGCACGGCGGAACAAGTGCACGTGCAGCTGGCATGTGTGTGTGGTTAGTACATGATGTATGCATTACAATATTTTTCGACTTTGACACCACAAAATAATACCAATTCATAAAATGGTGCACAGTAGTCTCCATTATTAAAATTACGCCGCACAGTAGCACCACTACACCAGGTAGAGACCCTTTTACACCTTACGGCGGACAGATTCCTCTTTTTACACATTACAGCAGACAGCGTCCCCTTTTTACACATAGCGGCAGACAGCGTGCCCTTGTTACACATAGCGGCAGACAGCATCCCCTTTTTACACATAATGGTAGACAGCGTCCCCTTTTTACACATAATGGCAGACAGCGTGTCCTTGTTAAACATAGCGGCAGACAGCGTACTCTTTTTACACATAACAGACAGCGTGCCCTTGTTAATCATAGCGGCAGACAGCGTGCCCTTGTTAAACATAGCGGCAGACAGCGTGCCCTTTTTACACATGGCAGACAGCATCCCCTTTTTACACATTACGGCAGACAGCGTCCCCCTTTTTACACATTACGGCAGACAGCGTCCCCCTTTTTACACATTACGTCAGGCAGATGCCCCCTTTTTACACATTGCGGCAGGCAGATTCCCCCTTTTTACACATTGCGGCAGACAGTGTTCCCTTTTTTACACATTACGTCAGGCAGATTCCCCCTTTCTACACATTGCGGCATGCAGAGTCCCCCTTTTTACACATTGCGGGAAGCAGATTCCCCATTTTTACACATTGCGGCAGACAGTCCCCCTTTTTGCACATAGAAAGAAAGAAAGAGAGAGAGAAAGAGAATTATACTTACCCTCTCCGCTGGCTCAGGCTCCTCAGTGCAGCTTCTGATCACGATTCCCGGGCAGGAGAGAAGGAGGAGGAGGGAGGTGGAGGAGGGAGTCGCAGCAGCGCTGTGTTATTGGTGGAGGCGCTGCTGCTGCTGCTGTTCTTCTGCTTCACTATAGGCTGTTCTCGGAAGACAGGTTGCACTGGCGGTAGGTCCGCCTCTGCGTCAACAGCTCCTCCTTCAACTGGGGCTACGAGGAAAGGGCAGTCAGGAGCAGTTGTTGACATCTGGTCCAGACTGAAGGAGCTGCCAACCATTACTGACATGTCTACTGTCACTGCATACGATGCTGTCACCATTGAAAGAATGGTGGAGGATTATATGGGTGACAGCATCCAAGCAGGCATGTCAGACAGTCCGTATGTATACTGGCATGAAAAAGAGGCAATTTGGAGGCCCTTGCACAAACTGGCTTTATTTTACCTAAGTTGCCCCCCAACAGTGTGTAGTCCGAGAGTGTTTAGTGCAGCCGGTAACCTTGCCAGCAATTGGCGTAGGAGGTTACTTCCACAAAATTTGGAGAAGATGATGTTCATCAAAATTAATTATAAATAGATTCAGGTAGACCTTCACCAGCAATTGCTTCCAAAAAATACACAGGGACCTGTGATGGTGGATTCCAGTAGGGATGAATTAATACTCTCTGAGGAAGAGGATGTGCACACTGAAAAGGGTGAGGAATCGGAGGATGAGGATGAGGACGACATCTTGCCTCTGTAGAGCCAGTTTGTGCAAGGAGAGATTAATTGCTTCTTTGTTGGTGGGGGGATTAATTGCTTCTTTTATGGTGGGGGCCCAAAAAAACAATCATTTCAACCATAGTCATTTGGCAGACCCTGTTGCTGAAATGATTGGTTTGTTAAACTGTGCATGTCCTGTTTATACAACATAACTAGGACAATTCCATCTAGCACCTCTTTTTTTTCTTAGCATTATGTGCTCTTTGGGGCCTAGTTTTTAAAACTGTAATCCTGTCTGCCACTGCAGTGCCACTCCTAGTTAGGCCACGTGTTTATGCCGCCCACTTGTGTCACTTAGCTTAGTCATCCAGCAAAGTCGGTGCAACCTTTTGGCCTAAAAACAATATTGTGAGTTGTGAGGTGTTCAGAATAGACTGGAAAGGAGTGGAATGAATGTTATTGAGGTTAATAATAGGATTTTAATTACCTACAGGTATATCCTTTTTCTAGTAGTCTGTAGAGGATACTGGGGTCCACATTAGTACCATGGGGTATAGACGGGTCCACTAGGAGCCTTGGGCACTTTAAGAAATCAATAGTGTGCACTTGCTCCTCCCTCAATGCCCCTCCTATCATACTCAGTCTAGAAACTGTGGCCGAGGAGACAGACATATCTTGAGAGAAGGATACAGAAAGGATAGTGGTGAGATTTGAACCAGCACACACAAACAAGAAGAAAACCATGTTAACACAACATGAACAGGAACAGCAACGGCTGATCCCACAACAATACTTAATCAAGTAACCCTGCAGGAAACACAAAGCCCCGGGCAGGCGCCCAGTATCCTCTACGGACTGCAACAAAAGGATTTACCGGTAGGTAATTAAAATCCTATTTCCTCTTATGTCCTGGAGGATACTGGGGTCCACATTAGTACCATGGGAATGTGCCAAAGCTCCCAAACTGGGTGGGAGAGTGCTGAGGTTCTTGCAGAACTGGCTGTCCAAACTGAAGGTCCTCAGAGGCCAAGGTATCGAACTTGTCGAACCCACGAAACGTGTTCGACCCAGACCAATTAGCTGCTCGGCAGAGTTGTAAAGCCGAGACACCCCGGGAAGAACCCATTGATCAAGTAGAGTGGGCATAAACAGATTTAGGAACCGGCAAGCCTGCCGTAGAGTAAGCATGCTTGATAGTCAGCATGATCCAGCAAACAATAGACTGCTTAGAAGCAGGACACCCAATTTTCTTGGGATCATAAAGCCCAGACAGCGAGTCCGATTTTTTTGTGACGAGCCGTCCGTTTGACATAGATTCTCAAAGCCCTCGCAACATCCAGGGATTTTGAAGTAGAAGAGGTGTCAGCAAGCACTGGAACCACAATTGGCTGGTTGATATGAAATGCAGACACCACCTTTGGAAGAAATTGCTGACGAGTTCCGAGTTCAGCTCTATCGTCATGAAAAATCAAATAGGGGTTCTTGTGAGACAAGACTCCCAATTCTGAAACATGCTATGCCGAAGCCAAGGCCAAAAGTGTGACAGTCTTCCATGTAAGAAAATTTACATCCACCTCCTGTAAAGGCTCAAACCAATCTGACTGAAGAAATTTCAACACCATGTTAAGATCCCAAGGTGCTGTGGGGGGGGGGGCACAAAGGTAGGTTGGATGTGTAGAACACCTGTCAAGAAGGTCTGAACCTCAGGAAGCGATGCCAACTGTTTCTGGAAGAAAATGGACAAGGCCGAAATCTGGACTTTTATGGATCCTAAACATAGGCCCACTTCTGCACCAGACTGCAGAAAAAGCAGGAAACGACCCAGTTGAAATTGTACCGCAGGAATCTGACGCTCAACCTCCATGCCGTCAAACGTAGCCGCAGTAAGTCTTTATAGACGAACGTCCCTGTTGTAGAAGATCCTCCCAAAGAGGTAGAGGCCACGGGTCCTCCAGAAGCATTTCCAGTAGATCTGCGTACCAAGCCCTTCTTGGTCAATCTGGAGCAATGAGAATTGCTTGAACCCTTTCCCTTTTTATTCTTTTGAGAATTCTTGGGATCAATGGAAGTGGTGGAAAGACATACACCATCTGATAGACCCACGAAGTAACCGCCTGTGGGTCTCTTGACCTTGAGCAATACCGTTGGAGCTTCTTGTTGAGACAAGAGGCCATCATGTTGATCTGTGGAATCCCCCACCGACGAGTCAAGCACCCGAACACCTCCGGGTGAAGGCCTCACTCTCCTGGGTGGAGGTCGTGTCTGCTGAGGAAGTCTGCTTTCCAGTTGTCCACTCCCAGAATGAAGATCGCAGACCGTGCCACAGCATGTCTCTCTGCCCAGAGGAGAATCCTTGTCACTTCTGACATTGCTGCTCTGCTCTTCATTCTGCCTTGTCAGTTTATGTACGTCACCGCCGTCACATTGTCCGACTGAACTTGGATGGCTCGATCTTGAAGAAGATGTGCTGCCTGCAGAAGGGCGTTGTATATGGCCCTTAGTTCCAGAACATTGATCGGAAGAATGGTTTCCTGACTTGACCATTTTCCTTGGAAGTGTACTCCTTGGTGACTGCTCCCCAACCTCTAAGCTTGTGTCCGTGGTCAGCAGAATCCAATTTTGAATCCCAAACGTCGGCCCTCGATCAGGTGAGAAGTCTGTAGCCACCACAGAAGAGAAATTCTGGCTCTTGGCGACAGACGTATCCTCTGGTGCATGTGGAGGTGCGATCCGGACCATTTGTCCAGCAGATCCAGTTGGAAGGGCCTTGCGTGAAACCATCCGTACTGCAATGCCTCGTAAGAGGCTACCATCTTCCCCAGGAGGCGAATGCACAGGTGCACCGATATCCGGGTCGGCCTGAGGATGTCCCGCACCATTGACTGAATTACCAATGCCTTTTCCAGAGGAAGGAATACTTTCTGTACCTCCATGTCCAGTATCATCCCCAGGAATGGAAGCCTCCGTGTTGGTTCCAGGTGAGATTTTGGCAGGTTCAGAATCCACCCGTGATTCTGGAGAAGTTGTGTGGAGAGGGCAATGCTGTGCAACAAACTCTCCCTGGATGGTGCTTTTATCAGCAGATCATACAGGTACAGTATTATGTTCACTCCTTGTTTGCGGAGGAGAAACATCATCTCCACTATCACTTTGGTAAATACCCTTGGGCAGGTGGAGAGCCCAAAGGGCAGGGCCTGGACCTAGTACTGACAGCCCTGCAATGCAAACCTTAGATAAGCCTGATGAGGCGGCCAAATCGGAATATGAAGGTACGCATCCCTGATATCCAGATACACCAGGAATTCTCCCTCCTCCAGACCTGAGATCACCACTCTCAGCGACTCCATCTTGAATTTGAACACCCGTAAATACGAGTTCAGTGACTTGAGGTTTAAAATGGGCCTCACCGAACCGTCCGGTTTCGGTATCACAAAATGGTTGGAATAGAAACCCTTGTTTTGTAGTTGAAGAGGAACTGGAACACTGACCTGAGTCTGTACTAGTTTTTGAATTGCTACTTGCAAGGTCAAACTTGCTTCTGGTGAAGCTGGTAAGCCGGATTTGAAGAATATGTGAGGTGGGAGTTCTTGAAACTCCAGTCTGTAGCCCCGGACGATAAGATCTTTTACCCATGGATCCAGGCATGAGGTGGTCCATACGTGACTGAAATATCGCAACCGGGCTCCCACCTGCCTGTTGACCAGGCAGTGCGGTCCACCGTCATGCTAAAGGCTATGCGGAAGCAGAACCGGAGGTCTGATCCTGTGGGACTGTATTTGCAGGTTGACTGGGTTTTACCTCTATTGCCTTTGAAGGCAATAGAAGAACCCTTGGCCTTACCTTTAAACTTCACCGTCCAAAAGGACTGCAACGTTGGTGCAGAATAGGATTTCCTAGCCGGGTGTGCTGCGGAAGGAAGGTATGCAGACTTGCGCGCCGTAGCCTTTGATATCCACGTATTCAATTACCCTCCAAAAAGGGCTTCACCTGTGAAAGGTACGCTTTCCAAGCCTTTCCTGGAATCCACATCCGCATACCACTGGTGTAGCCACACACCCATGCGTGCTGACACTGCCATGGCAGTGGTGCGTGCGTTGAGCAATCCAATTTCCTTTATGGCCTCCACCATAAAGTTAGCAGAATCCTGTATATGCTGTAGGAGTAAAATAATCTCTCCCCTGGATAAGGAATCTAACCCATCAATTAGATTACCTGATCATTTTGCAATGGCCCTAGTGATCCATGCACAAGCTATAGTGGGTCTTTGGGCCACCCACGCAGCTGTGTACAGAGATTTGAGAGTGGTCTCAATCTTGCGGTCTGCAGCATCCTTCAACAAAGCAGCCCCAGGAACAGGTAAAACTATCTTACGAGACAGCCTGGAAACCTAAGCGTCCACTATCGGTGGGTCTTCCCATTTTTTCCTATCGTCATGAGGGAATGGGAAGGATGTGAGTAACCGTTTTGGAATCTGAAACTTCCTGTCAGGATTAACCCACGTTGCTTCAAAAAGAGAATTTAATTCCTTAGAAGCAGGAAAAGTAGCAGAGGATTTCTTTTTCACATTAAAAAAGGATTCCTCCTCGTCCTCTGACACCTTGTCAGGAACATGTAATACATCTTTTATAGCTTCAATCAGGGCCTGTATTCCCTGTGCTAAAGCTGCATCACCACCTACCAAGTCCACCTCCCCCTCCTCTGGGTCTAATACATCATCGTCTGTATCAGCCTGCATGATTTGGGCCAGAGTACGTTTCTGTGGACAAATAGCAGGGGTCTGAGTTGCCCGGATGACCACTGAATCCCTATTCACGAGGTCATCTACAGACTGCCTTAAATATTGTGTCTCCTTTTCATTTTGGGACAATTAATTTGAAATATTTTAAATCATCCCTTTTAATGAATCTAACCATACAGGTACAGACCCACTACCTTGAGAATGTGTACTATGCTGAGTACAATGTAGTGATCCACCTGATTGAGAAAAACACACACCGCGCCCCTATCGCTAAAGATTAAACTTAGTTGGGTCGCAAACTAAGTACCCTTAATAGGGCTTAGTACACCAAATTATTGCTCCCCCTTTGGCTATGACCCCCTGGTACAGCTGAGGTGCTTTGGAGTCCGTGTGGAGGAGCTGCGCTTCCCTGACAGGCTGCCTGTGTAAAGCTGCAGAGGGAAAATGGTGCTGGTGAGTTGCTGGACCGCTCATAGCATACTTGCCTACCTGACCCTCTCCATGAGGGAGACAATGCTCTGTTCCTGGACTTTCCTGGTAATGTATGATTGCCATCACCTTTGGTGAGCTAGTTAATTGATAAGAAAGGTGTTTCACCACAGGTGATGGTAATCATACATTACCAGGAAAGTCCAGGAACAGGGCATTGTCTCCCTCATGGAGAGGGTCAGGTAGGCAAGTATGGCTCATAGTGAAGGCCCCGCCTCCGTAATGGCGCGCGGTCTTCCCGGTCTTTATACTGGCTGAGGTGTGGAAGCATGTCTGTAGGGGATCAGAACCCCTGTAATAGTGCCAGTTTTGCGGGTAATAGATGTGGCTCCAGCCGCCCCTCACAACGGACACTACAGTGTACCTGAAGCCTGGAGCGCAGAGTGCAGGCAGCGCTGCGCTCCTACCCTGATGCCGCCATCACAGCCGGTGACCCGCTAACCGGGACACTGGCCTACTCACCACTCTTCACTCTTCTGGCTGTGTTAGGGGTGGCGGCGTGCTGCGGGTCTGTACGCTCGCCGTGGTGGGGCTTGCAAATAGGACCCTCGGGAGCTCAGTGTCCTGTCAGCGGGGAACGGGACCATTAACCCTAGGGAGGTTGGGCCAACCCCCCCCCCCCCATAAGTCCCACAAAGCAGGCAGTCTGTTGCCAACCAGACCTGCTTGAAAATAATAAAACAGAAAATAAATGCAGAAAACTCTTCAGGAGCTTCCCAAGCATGACCAGCTCCTCCGGGCACATTTTCTAAACGGAGTCTGGTAGGAGGGGCATAGAAGGAGGAGCCAGTGCACACTATTGATTTCTTAAAATGCCCAAGGCTCCTAGTGGACCAGTCTATACCCCATGGTACTAATGTGGACTCCAGTATCCTCTAGGACATAAGAGAAAATAACATAGGATCAAAATGACCCCCAAATTCTGTGCTTTTAGCTGTTTTTAGGTTTTTGTTAAAAAAAATCCAGATACAAAACCAAAACCCGAAAGGATGGTTTTGGCAAAACCAATCCAGATCCAAAACACGAACGGAGATCCAGATGCAAAAACAAAACACAAAACCCGCAAAGTGTCCGCTGCACATCTCTAGTAAATACCAGTATTTTTTATTTATTTATTAAGTTTCTTATATAGTGCAGCAAATTCATAAAGATAGGAAGGCCCTGCTCGCAAGCTTACAATCTATAGAACTCTGAGAATATCCGATTCTAAGATGCAGGACTACAAATGTTACTTATATGGATGCGCCTCACTTAATGATCTACCCCTTTAACAACCGCTCAGACTTATGACCATCTCTCTGACAAGCTGGAAATTGCACTTTAAGTTTTTAATTGTTTTGGTACATCACTTTTATAATTTTTGCTGCTTGTATTGTTATGTTCTGCAATGCTGTACAGCAGTGAAGTGCGGTGAGGTCAGTCACTTGCTGATCATGGACCCCCCCCCCCCCCCCCCCAAAAAAAAAAGCTTAGGGTCCTCCGTATTTATGCAAAACCAGCACTGTGGTGAACCAGCCAGGGTGATAATGCTAGGGGAGACACTTAGTATGGGGTCCACCTGCCATAACATTGAACACCCCCAAACCAGTCAGCCCAGAGCTGGAATTCCTCAGAAAGAGGGGACCCCAAATATTCAAATGGAGAACTCCCTCCCGAGCAACAACAATTAGCACTGGCTGAAAACCCAGTGCTATGCCCCACACCCATGGTGGTGGTAAGTGTGGGGTAGGTGGTAGGTGTGGGGTTCATAGTAGGACAATATTGTTCTTTATAGGTGGCCTACAGGTTCCAGCAAGCCTGCCCCAGCATGCCGGCACTTGGAAAACCACAAGTCCCAGCATGCCCGGACACTAAGGGCCCGCTGGCACCCGTAGTCCGCCTGTAAAGAAAAGATTAAAATAAAACACAACACCTGATGTTTTAATAGTTTATTATACTGCATCTTCACCTGGGGGTGGTGGCCTTTAAGCTCTTTTTCATGGCCGCCACCTCTTCAGGGCTTCCAGCATCTTCTATCTTCGGGAGCTCTTACCCCACTGGTCGGACTGACAGCCACTGCCTCGCCGCTGGCTTATATAAGCCAGTTGAGTCGGCAGGGCGTTGATACAGCGAGCCGTGATTGGCTCATGGCAGCCATCTTGAATTTCAAAAAGGACGCTGAAGTGCCATTTTTGAAATGGGTATCCAGCTATCCGCTGCCGAACTCTGCAGAATGGCTGCCGGGGTCTAGAGCTTCTCGGATCCAGGTCCACCGCCACGAATGCTCACACCCCCTGACGTCTCGCACCGCCGCATGTGTCCGCTGGCCGGCGGATCCAGTGGTTCCGCTGGTCCAATCACATCTGCGGGACTTACAGGGGCGTGCATTCATGTGGGCTAAGTGCACGCCGCTGTCATTGAGGCACATGTATAGGTGCCATTTTCCTGTGCTTTTTTAATGAGCTTTTCCAGCCCATGGCTTTGGCCTGCCCCCTGCCCACCCCCTGCTTCCCAAACTTTATATTGTCAGCGGAAGGCACCTCTCCTGCTGCCTACTATCCCCATATGCATGCATATTCACAGGGGGGAAATTATTAGAATAATTCAAAGAAGATATCTATCACAGAATCTGTGTTATAAATCTCTGCTTTGTATTATTTTAATCATTAATACAGTGGAGGCACTGCCCTTCCCTGACTGCACATCCCTGCTGTACAGTATGTAAGAGTTATGGAAAGTAAAACAAAGTTATCTAGTTGGAGTTTCATTTAGACCTTTTCTTTTTTTCAGAATAAATAAAATGTTACCTGTATTAAGTGTGCCGCACCTCGCTTAAACAATTTGTTTAACAACCTAGTAGTAGGAACGGAACTTGGTCATTAAGTAAGGAGCATTTGTATTTTGTTTCTGTAAACAAGCTCTACCCAAACTTTCTCGAATCACAGCATCCTATAGTATCAGTATGTTTGTCACAGTACCCCTAGGCCAAAAGTTTCATATTGAGAAATGTAAGTAAATTGTGCTTACCCAGTGGCGTAACTAGAAATTTTTCTCCCCCAAGCCAAAAAATTCTTCGGCGCCCCCCCCCCCCCTTCATTCTCCATAATTGGGAGCAAGAAAGGGATAAATATGCGTGCGCCAAAAAGGGGGCGTGGTTTCATTGGCATGGGCGTGGTTTCGTATAAAGGGGCGTGGCATTGCAGGAAAAGACTACCTTATACCCCAGTTTTGCAACCTGCACGCCCATACGTTGGCCACCACAGGAAAGAAAAATAATCCTGATTCATGCCTCTTACATTATTTGTCATTTTTCCTCCTTATAGTAATGCCCAGTATACATTATGCCACATACTGCAATGGCCCTTAGACATTATGCCGCACACAATAATGCACATGACACAATATGCACACACTGTGATGCCCCCGACACATTATGCCACACAACGTAATGCCTGTGACACATTATGCCACACACCGTAATGCCTGTGACACATTATGACAGGAATCGCAATGCCCGTTATACATTATGCTACACACTGCAATGCCCCAGATACATTATAGCACATACAATGTCTGTGACACATTATGACACACACCGCAATGTCCGTGATACATTATGCCACACACTGCAATGACAATAGATGAAAAGTAATTCAGCGCTAGTAACTAGTTAAAATGAATAATGAGAAATTCATTAATTATGAACATATATCATCGGTTTCTTTGTATATTGACATACATTTTACTGTTGCAACAGATAATAATAAAAATTGGTGGTACCACAAAACAAAAAATTAAAAATTAAAAAATTAATTAAAAGTTCCAAAAAATAGGGCCTAGATCAACACTGCTTAATTGTTGAAGAAAATCTTAAATTGCTGGGTATATAACAAGATGCCTTATCCTAGGGAAATGGGTAGACGGTGTTACCAGTTCGCTGTAGTGAGTCCTCCACTCGGTTAGCACTCCGTAGTAATGGGGATTCTCTCACTTGTTTGATTGTCCCGTGCTGGAATTGGTGTGGGAAGTGAACCCTGGCAGGTCCTGATGCAGTATCTTCCCTGAAGTTATTCCATACGGATCACCGTTCCCAGAGATGGATGGTCGGCAACTCTTGCGGTTTAGAGGTCCCAGGCTTATCACCAACGCGTTTCACTGCTGGCGCAGCTTTCAGTGAAACGCGTTGGTGATAAGCCTGGGACCTCTAAACCGCAAGAGTTGCCGACCATCCATCTCTGGGAACGGTGATCCGTATGGAATAACTTCAGGGAAGATACTGCATCAGGACCTGCCAGGGTTCACTTCACAGTGAACTGGTAACACCGTCTACCCATTTCCCTAGGATAAGGCATCTTGTTATATACCCAGCAATTTAAGATTTTCTTCAACAATTAAGCAGTGTTGATCTAGGCCCTATTTTTTGGAACTTTTAATTAATTTTTTAATTTTTTATTTTTTGTTTTGTGGTACCACCAATTTTATTATTATCTGTTGCAACAGTAAAATGTATGTCAATATACAAAGAAACCGATGATATATGTTCATAATTAATAAATTTCTCATTATTCATTTTAACTAGTTACTAGCGCTGAATTACTTTTCATCTATTGTCTTTTATAAAGGGTTTAACTAGCCCTTCTCATTTAGCTGCTTGAGGATCTACAACACCTGTCAGCGCCATCTCTACTTCGGTAGTTTACATTCCACACACTGCAATGACCCTGAGACATTATACCACATATCACAATGCCCGCGATATAGTATACCATACACCGTAATGCCTGTGACACATTATGACACACACCGCAATGTCCGTGATACGTTATGCCACACACCGTAATGCCCATTACACATTAAGTCCTACAGTAAGGCTTCTAATTACTTTTCAATTACCTGCTCGTTGTCAGGGGTTTCATGCACTGGGTGTCATGCTCGTTGCCAGGGGTTTCATGTTCTTGGTTCCATGCATGGTGCCAGGGGTTTTCATGCTCAGGGTGTCATGCTCGTTGCCAGGGGTTTCATGCACTGGGTGTCATGCTCGTTGCCAGGGGTTTCATGCACTGGGTGTCATGCTCGTTGCTAGGAGGTAGTCCTTGTTGCTAGGGCTGTGCTCCCAGTGCCACATATGTCCCCAGTGCCAGATATTCCCCCACGGTGCCAGGTACTCACATGCCCCAGTGCCAAATATAGCCCCCCCATGTGCCAGGTACAAATATACCCCCCCAGTGCCACATATGCCCCCAGTGCCAGATATTCCACCCCAGTGCCACATATGCCCCCAGTGCCAGATATGCCCCCAGTGCCATATATGCCCCCCGTGCCAGATATTCCCCCCCCCCAGTGCCATATATGCCCCCAGTGCCATATATGCACCCAGTGCCAGATATTCCCCCCCGTGCCATATATGCCCCCAGTGCCAGATATTCCTCCCCAGTGCCATATATGCCCCCAGTGCCAGATATTCCCCCCCAGTGCCACATATGCCCCCCAGTGCCACATATGCCCACAGTGCCAAATATGCCCCCAGTGCCAAATATGCCCCCAGTGCCACATATGCCCCCAGTGCCAGATATTCCCCCCGTGCCATATATGCCCCCAGTGCCAGATATTCCCCCCCAGTGCCATATATGCCCCCAGTGCCAGATATTCCCCCCCAGTGCCATATATGCCCCCAGTGCCAGATATTCCCCCCCCCCAGTGCCATATATGCCCCAGTGCCAGATATTCCCCCCAGTGCCAGATATTCCCCCCAGTGCCAGATATTCCCCCCCAGTGCCATATATGCCCCCAGTGCCATATATTCCCCCCCAGTGCCATATATGCCCCAGTGCCAGATATTCCCCCCAGTGCCATATATGCCCCCAGTGCCAGATATTCCCCAGATATTCCACCCCCCAGTGCCATATATGCCCCAGTGCCAGATATTCCCCCCAGTGCCATATATGCCCCAGTGCCAGATATTCCCCCCAGTGCCAGATATCCCCCCCCCCCAGTGCCATATATGCCCCCAGTGCCAGATATTCCCCCCCCCCCAGTGCCATATATGCCCCAGTGCCAGATATTCCCCCCAGTGCCATATATGCCCCAGTGCCAGATATTCCACCCAGTGCCAGATATCCCCCCCCCCCTCTTTTTGGAGGGACACGGAGGGCACAGCTCACCTCTCCTGTGTCCCTCCTGCTGCATCATCTCCGGCGGCTGCGGGTCTAATAGGGGGAAGTGCCGGTTCGTGAGCCAATTAGAGCTCACGGACGGCACTTTCCCCTATTAGACCCGCGGCCGCCGGAGATGATGCAGCAGGAGGGACACAGGGAGGCACGCTGTGCCCTCTGTGTCCCTCCAAAAAGCGGCGGAGGGAAGGAGACTGCAGACTGACATGCGGACGCTCGTCCGCATGTCAGTCTGCTGTAAATCAGTGGCGCCCCGCAGCCCTTCGCCCCCAAGCCACCGCGAGGGCTGCGGGGGCAGTAGTTACGCCACTGTGCTTACCTGTCATCCTAAGCAGAGCTGTCTTAACAGCAGTGTAGGCCCCTGGGCACAGCAATGCATTGGGCCCCCTACCCATGCTCCAGCGGTAGGGGTGGGAGGAGCTATCAGCAGCAGCTTTGATGTCCCGCGGGCAGTAGGGGGTGTTCTATCTTCTGCTCAGCATGTAGGACCAGAAGCAGTGATTTCTGCTAATTACTCCTTTACTGCACAGATGGGCTAAACTGTAGAAGGGGTCATTGTGCTGAATGAAGAAGCCCTGGTACATGACTTCTAGGGTGGTAGGGGGTGTTTAATACGTAGGGGAGGGGTGGCTAGTGGAGTGGGCTTAATATCATTTTACGGTGGGAGGGCAGCTTGCTTGACTGCAGATATCTCAAGTTCCTGAAAATATATATCTTAGCTTTGAATGGAATAAAATACTAGAGAGAGCCACCTTTCATAAGGTTCTGAGGACTTGGGGATCAGAGTTCAGGAGCCAGAGCAATTCACCAACGAAAATCTAAAACTGCATATTAGGCATGTGGAGCTGGAGCAGGGACCAGCTGCTTGAAGGCTGATATCTCTGGTTCTGGGCATAGTAGAAACAAGCTGCCAGTGTCCACTAAAAGTGGAGAGTCCCGGCTTTTGGCTTATACCCTTAGAAATACTTAAAGTCAGACAGAACCCGAAATATCTGGCTGGGAAGAGCAATTAACAGGCTTGCATGGGGACCACTGCTTTCAAGTCAGATATCTCTGGTTCCCCAGGGCCGATTTTCAAAAATCTGGTACCCCTGGAAAGAGGGGACCCTCAGCTATCAGCCTAGGGCCCTTATTCTCTTGGGGCACTTGGGCAAGAGCCCATTGAGCCCATACGAAAAGACGGCCCTGATCCTAAGGTCCAGGTTATGCATTTGTTTGTCCACAGTTGTTGTGAATGGCAGGTTAAATCAGTGCTGGTGGCTATAACATAGACCATAAATAAATTGATTTGGTCCTGGATCTCATACCTGTGACACCCCTGCAAGTGCCCTGTGGCACCATAGGGTACCATGGCACCCAGGCTGAGTACTACTGCCGTAAAGAGTGAGTAGAGCAGCAGACTATGAGAGACCACTCACATTGGATGGAACTAAAACCCCCAACAATTTATTTATTTAAACATCGGTTTCTATTATATTCTAGCAAAAAGGCAATCACAAACTAAATGAATGGAACAGAAAGAAATTCCAGTACCCAGAGCTAATGACAGGGAAATGGAAAAATAATGATGGATTTATTATTAAAGACAAAATATACAAACTTGTATAAGCAGGCTTACAGAGAGGGATTCACCAAAAAAACATATACCAAAAAAGATAAAGAACTGGAATTGAAACAATCACTCTAAATGGTAAGAATGCATATGGGTAAGAAAAGGAGGGAAAGAGGAGCATGTATGCAATCCAAATAGATATATTTGTAGTCAAATAGTAGAAAATAATATTACAAGTACTCTATAACCTCTGTAAAGGTATATCCATATACATACACTAGAAGGGTAAAGTAGAAAAGTATATAACCAACAAGTAAAATTTTAAATTTCATTTATGAAATCATAACTAAAATTGCTTATACTTAACTATATACTAGTGCATAGGATGGTCTCAGCGGTGCCACACAGAGGGCCTCAATCCCAAGTGATGTCTAACTCAGGATATTGTTTTTTTTCTCATTGTAAATGATCCTCTATATTTTCATTTTGCTCTATTAATGTCGCATAAAACCTTCTTATGTATGATACGTACCTGCTAAGAAGAATGCAGTTACCAGGAATAATGTATGTATTCACGCCATCCTTAGATGAACCCTTAACCAGGAGGTGCCTCCTGGATCTTTGGGTTGCTTCATTAACCGTAAAACTGGGTATACAGTACAATATACAATTATCTGGCAGATAATCTGACAGGTCTGGATGGTTGGAATGAAAATCTGGTAATGGATGAGAGCAAATGACAGTAGACCATGTGCTCCCAAACACTTGAAAATGAACAAAGATTGTCATTCATAAAAATTTGTTAAATCACGGACAGGTTTTGTCCATTTTCCAGTGTTTGGGAGCAAATGGATGATTGTCATTTGCTCTCATCCATTACCAGATTTTCTTCCAACCAGACAGTTTATGGGTGTATGGGTGGTATTCAAATGATATATCACACCCAATCTCCTTTCTAAAGTGATCCCTGTTATCGCACATATTGTACCCATTGTAATCAGATTCAGCTGTGTAAAGGGTTGGGCACCCTTGCTACCCCAGGGGTAGCGAGCTGAAATTATTATACCACACACTTCAGCAGAAAAAGAACGGGTGTGGAATTCGGTGAAAATAACTGAATACCGCCCTGTCAGGTAATTGTATAGTGTATGCCCAGTTTAAGTCATAAATCCAGCTAGGAGATAGACTTGTTAAACCGTGCTTCAAGAATGACAAATGTAAAACGTGCTGACATATATAGAGTTGGGAGGGTGGGGCCTCAAGAGCAACACTAATAGCAACATCAATATAAAACTGTCCAGTATTTAGGGACATATGAAGAATTATTAAAGGGAGGTTCCAAATGCTGAAAAAATTAGATGTGCTATGAATCTTGCCCTGGTGGCTCCAAACCCCACAATGCACTAGGGGTATCTTGTATCCAAGTCTATGATTTGACACATTATAAAGTAAAGAAAATTGATCCAAAGTCAAATAAAATGAATTTAAATTGTGGAAAAGAAAAACTCTGTAAATCAATATTGTGTTGTACTGGACGGTTTTAAGCTTTTTAAATTAGATTTGTATTTATTTCTTACTTGTAATCTTTAGTCAATCAACCATCCCACTCTGACACTTTTGTTTGTCTTTGTCTGTTTGTTTGGTTTGTCTAATAAAATTTCCATACTGGCAAATAGAAAGTGCCCCTAGATATTATCACACACCAGATTTTACATGTTTTCTGCTGTAGCTGTAACATAATATCCTTTTTAATACATGCATAAATAAAATCATTTTGTGTGAAAGATAGGGGATAATGCAATCTGGTAATTTATGCACAATGACATTTGGGTATGGGCAAAGCTAGCAATGTTTGTGTAATGTTTGAATAATAACAAAGACCTATTTTTTTCCCTGGAGAATGCATTAAATAAACGTTTTAAACGTCATTCTTGTACACATGCACAGATTCTTAAATGGTACAATTTACAATAAATTGTACTAGGTCATACGAGAGAGAAAATGTCATTTCTGTAAATGTAATAAGAAAATAATGGGATGCTTAAATACAATAACTCACAGGATAATATTTTTCATGTAACCTTTACACATGCATCTGTACTTATTTACACAAGTCAGTTTCATTTCCAGGTCTTGTTCTGTTACATCTCAGCTTTATAAGCCTGCAATGGGCCTATATTTTAAAGTGAGGCTTTCTTCCAACTTCCTTACCTTATTAACAACAGCTAAATATCCCTAAGGAAAATACAGAGTGACATCAACTGGTAATTAATAATAATTTAATCAAATCCTCCCAATAATTAAATTAATTCTCAAAGGCCAGTTTCTATTCTGTAAATTGTGATTTTAATGAATGTTTTGACTTTAATGACAATAAAAATAGATGTCAACATTTTTATTATTTGGTGTGTCATTTGAATGCCGTCTATGTTGTAACTTACAACCATCACTTGTAAATAATCCATGATTTTGATGGTGCTGTTTGTAATGATCCATATTGGGCCTCTAAAGCCCTGCTGGACTCGCATTGTTATCTTTACTCTTTCACAGCTTTTTTCGAGAGGGAGTGAAGGGAAGAGGATGAGGAAAAAGAGAAAGAGGTGGGAGGTGGTGATGGAGAGAGAATGATTAGGAAGAAAGAGAGGGATGTGGTAAAAGAGAGGATGAGGACGAAAAGAGAGAGAGAGGCTGTGAAGGAGGAGGTGAGGGGAAGGGATATAGGGGAGAGGTAGTGAATGAGAGAGGATGAGTGGGGAAGGAGACACAGGGGGAGATAGTGAAGGGAAATAGAGTGAGAGCATGGGAGTGGTAGTGAACAAAGTTGTTAGGCAGTAGAGAGAGAGGAAAATGATGGAAGCGTTAGTAAAGAGAGAGGATGAGGAGGAGGAGGGGAGGGAGGGTGAAAGACAGGTTGGGAAGAAAAAGAAATAGGGGATACTTGGTAAATAGAGAGATAAAGAGGGGTGAATAGAAGAGGATGAGGAGAAAGATATAGAGAGGGAGAGATATAGGATCTTACGCCAAGTGAGTTTTATTGCAGCTGGCATGGTGTATCTCGCATGTTTTCCCAATGCACATGCACACAATGCAGACACATACAAACGCAGAGTAGGCACCGTACTACAAAAAGGATATCCTGGAGCTTGAAAAGGTACAGAGGAGGGCAACCAAACTAATTAAGGGCATGGAGACGATGGAATACAAGGAAAGGCTTGAAAGACTAGGCATGTTTACATTGGAAAAGCGGAGACTAAGAGGGGATATGATCAACATCTACAAATATATAAGGGGACAATACACAGAGCTTGCGCGGGACCTGTTTTTGGTTAGATCAACACAGAGGACTCGTGGACACTCGCTCAGGTTAGAGGAGAGGAGATTCCGCACAATACGGCGTAAAGGCTTTTTCACGGTAAGGACAATACGTGTTTGGAATTCCCTGCCCGATGGAGTTGTAATGGCGGAATCTGTCAACACCTTTAAGAATGGGTTAGATAAATTCCTATTGGAAAAGGATATCCAGGGGTATGGTGCATAGTCATGCATTATAGTTACTATAAATAGGGATTAAATGCAATGGCTGACAGCAGCATCAGTCAGAAATTTTAGTCAAATCATCATGCATAGGACACCACAAATAGGTTGAACTCGATGGACAATTGTCTTTTTTCAACCTCAGATACTATGTTACTATGTTACTATGTATGTTACACATTCTGCACATATTGGCCATTATACCCAAAGAGGCACAACATGAATGTGAAGTCGTGTTCCTGAGTATGTACATTACAGGCATGTTTCCACAAATGTAGCAGATGCAGACCAGCAGTTCTTGTTGGCAGAGTATTGCGGTACCTGATGTAGTTACATTAGTTCACATACTTGAAGAGTTAACAGCAAGCAGGTTTATTTGAGGTACACACAGGTGACTTAGATATGCTGTAATAGTAAGCAATTGGCCTCTTATAGCAGACAGTGTAACACAGTGTATTAGCGGTACTTATCAGTATAGCATATGTGGCTGCGGTATGACTGCGGGGTATGGCTCCGGTGGTAAGGGATGGAGGACAGCACGTCTTTGTAGTCTGACTCCCTCTGTGAAGAAGGAATGCACTGCCCGGCTCTGTCTTTAGCACCAGCAGCGCAGTACATTTAGCACTTGGAGGAACGCTGAAGTCTCTCTCTTTCTCACAGCTATCAGCTCTCTAAGATGGAGAAGCTCAGTATTGGGCTCCACCTCCCTGCGCACAGACACTAGAGGGACATAAACTAGATGATGCACCCATGCGATCCTATGCATGAGGAGACAGGTACAGAGCGCACCATTATCTAACAGTTCTGTGGATATATGAATGAAAGGAGGCTTCCAATTTGCACCAGCTATGGGGCAAGTGAAAGTATAGCATGACCATGATAATGATTATTATGATGAGTGATGGGAACCACTGGCAGATTTTACCTATGGCCTGCAGGATTGCAGCCCCCCAGTAAAATCCGCCACCCAGCCCAGTGTCAGTGATCCAGATGCAATTAATGAGACTGCACTGGCTACACCGTGACTGGCAGTGACTTTCTATTGGAAGTCCTATGCCAGTCACCCACAGGATAGGCAGTCCCATTGGGAGGTGTTTCCTCCCTCTGGGACTGGCAGACCGGTCTGCAATTAGCAACGAGTTGGCTTCCTGCAGCTAGGGCCTGCCTTTCAGCCCTTGCCCGGCTCTATGGACTGCATTGGCTGCAGCCCATAGAGGGTTTTTGCACATGTGCAGTACTGCCACCGCTAATGCGCATGCACTGGTCCCGACACCTGTCAGGTAGATTGTGCAGGTGCTGGGACCCGGCCATTGGCAATGGGCACTGAGAGGGTTCCGTCCCAGTGTCCCCTGTGACGTGCCAGTCGAGCGTCACATGCACAGAAGGACTCATAAATCATAAACACGGAAGTCCTGGTATCACAAAGGACAGCTCTTATCGGGAGAGCTATTCTTTGAATTTTTTTCAAGCATTCCATGTTACTAAACGCCGCTAAGCTTGAAGTGAGTGGTGGGATCCATAGCAGGCAAAATGTGATACTTGATGCATCCCGCCATTATATGTTATATTTGTCATTATTAATCATATCACATGTCTGTCACATTATATGGCTTTTTTTTTCT
Organism: Pseudophryne corroboree; assembly: GCF_028390025.1. Lineage (NCBI taxonomy): Eukaryota > Metazoa > Chordata > Amphibia > Anura > Myobatrachidae > Pseudophryne > Pseudophryne corroboree. The sequence goes on along the minus strand of NC_086449.1, from coordinate 308,715,910 downwards.
CCATTTAAATAAAATATTTAATTATTTCTATCTGACAAATGTAATAGTTTTACGTTGTGGCTTGTACTATAGGACATTTTGGCTGTGTGAACTTATCCATTGGCCAAAGGCATTGTTGCTTTCAACACCAGCTACTACATCTCTGGCACTTTCACAAGCTACTTTAAGTCATCACACACAATGGACACAATGCAAACTTTGCAGAATGCCCTTGAGCCAATAACCAGCATCCACACACTGATACCACCAATGATTTAATTGTTTGAGTTACATTTTTGTGCATCTTGGTGTTTCCAAACCACAGTGACAGTAGTGGCTTTCCACACATATTATTATGGTACGGAATGTAGTCTAAAGATATTCTTAATGTTGACACCTCAATGTTGACAGTTATGTCAGCATTGTTAAAGTGTCGACAATAGGGATAGGCTGCAGGCGGGAGAGTTACTGTACGGTCAGGCTGACAATAGGCTAGTCTTTCTGTGGAGGGGTAGGGTTAGGCACTAGAGGTAGGGATTAAGGCTAGTGGTAGTGGAGTAATATTTACCGGACTGCCAAAGGATAGGAGGTCTAACCGGGAAGTGACGTTCACATTACCGAAGGGACAAAAAATATGCCGCTGCAGGTGCCAGGAATAGCTAAGTTACTGCTAGGCTACCAGGGATGAAATGTCGACTTTTTAACATGTTGACATTTCATCACTGTTTACATTATGAATTTCGACATGATCAACCCCCATTGTCGACATTATGACTGAAGACATATCGTACCTAACCCAGGCAGTACATGGAACCCATTTTGGCCTATCCACACTGGGGGGGGGGAATTATCTATTTTTCATAATAGAAAACAATTTTTGGCTGATCTAATAATTACCTGAATGTGGCACCATCACTGCCTATGCAGCCAACCCCTCAACCTCCTGATTAGGGATGCCCGTCAAGAGGTTCACCATTGATGCTACTCTTGAGGCTTTATTTTGGTGGCATGAAACCCAGGGGCGTCACTGCCCCTGGTGACACCCGGTGCGGGAGGTCGCAAAATGGGGGTGTGGCCTAGCATAAGGGGGTGTGGCCCCGTGGGTGGACCCCCTGTTTTCGGCACTCCAGGGGGTTAAGAAGATGTTGGCTGTGTCCCCCCCCCCCCCCCCGGGAAGTGCCTCTATCCCTCATACATGCCCACTCTGTCCCTTCCTCCCCCATCTCACCCCTCCCCCCCTCCTAAGCCTGCAGCCTTGGGCTCCTGCGTCTCTCACCTGTGTCCGGTCTGCATGTGAGTGTGTGGCGCTGCCGGCGGGTGAAACTGTGGCATGTCTCTCGCGCACAGGCTGAATGCGGAATGCAGTGCCGGCTCCTACACAGGGACAGAAGCCAGGTGCTGTACGTATTGTTACAGTGCAGCACCCGGCTCCTGTCACTGAGCAGGAGCCGGCATTTTGGTGTGACACCCGGGTGCGGGCCGCACCCACGTTGTGACGCCACTGATGAAACCATTAACAGAAAGACATAGGCAGTTTAACCAACCATGAGCATCATTGCTGCTGGTAGTCTATCAAGGAATGGTATGGGGATGAGTGGTGTGAAGGGGAGGTGTAGCTAAGTGGTGGGCCAGTCAGGAAAGGGCTGAGGCTAAGCGTTGTCCCTCCTATACACCAGAAAAGACCATGCCATGAGCAACTCAGGCTGTTCTGAGAGCAAAAGGAGTATTCTATTCCTCCCTAGATTCCATTAAGAGACCCCCTCCTCCCCATGTGCTTACCTATACTTCAAACAGGTACTTTGGTCTTTGCAGAAAGCAGTGGGCAGAATGGAGGAGGGAGTTAAAGGGTAGGAGAAGGGAGGGGATCTAGATCTGTACAGTCCCTGTCCCATTATAGTAAATATGACACCAAACAAACCCACAAAAACACTGATGTCTAATTTAGTCAGCAGCCATGTTTATTTGGGCTTTGGTGGAAACCCAAGCAAACCACGGAAGATCATACAAACACCAAGGCAGATAGAGTCCTTGTCAGATTATTATCCTTATCGCTTCCATAATAATGCCAGATACCAATATACTTTACATTTAGTAACCTTACACACATCATATTGCTGCTGCATGTGTGGCACCCCACTGCTAGGAGACCCCTTGTGGAGTACCACTGGTGGCTGTAAACAGTAACTGTCCCCTGGCCACTTAATGCTCTGTATGTGGGGACTGTGCACTTTTACCCCGGTTGCTAGGCAACCCGGGTGGTACAGAGGAAGACAACCTGGAGGGTGTTGAGACCCAGAGGGGACCACAGACGCCTGGAAAATGAGCACGGGAAGACTGGGAGTAGCGGATTGGCTGGCGCTGGAACGTGTGTGTGAAAAGAGGGCAGATGGAGCCAGCGGGAAGTGAAGTGAGACGCGCGGAACTTGCGCCCACCTGACTCCCGCACCTGTGACCCGACCGCAGCCTGTGGAAAAAGCGGCGAGTGGTTACCCCTGCCCCGCTGCCCAAGTGAGGCCCCGGTGACCGGCTGAGTACGGCAACGCGGCAGCGCCCGCGCCCGTACTAGCCCAGGAGGGGGAGAGCAGAAAAGCTGCACGTGAGCACGAAGAAAAGGGGGTGACGCCTAGAGCAGAGGACCACGGCCCATCAAATGACCGGTGACGCGACTGGCAGGAGCTGGCAATGGCAGCAGACGCACAGGTACCAGCGGTGCAAGTATGCGGGTACGCTCGGGTACGGAGTACCCTTAAGAATTTGGCAGCAGGTACTCAGTACCACCTGCCACACACTTTGCCATTACCACAATTATAATGTGCCACAAAGCAACAAGACCATGGTGCTTGGCAGCATGACGGCTCCTCCCACTTTGTCAGGGTTACTGGGAGTGCGACAGTGGCTGTATTTTCCTGTTATAATGGCGGCATTACTATATATTGTTATTAAATTGTGGGCATTACTATATATTATTATTATACTGGAGTTATCCCTATATATTTCTATTATACTGGAGGCATTACTATATATTTTTAACCTTGCCTCCAGATAATAAAAATAAAAAAGGGGCTCTGTCGTGTAGCCATGCCGCTAGTGTCATATAGCCACTCCCACTAGCACCATGTGGCCACGCTCCCTCACAACAGATGACCACGCCCATTTTTTGGCACTCAGTACCACTAAGAAAATATTTCTACTTGCACCACTGACAGGTACTGGGGTAGCCATAACCTCAACCAGCCAGACTTAATACCACCCGGCCTCACTAGACTGTCCCCGCTGCTCTAGAGGCTTTGACCGAATTTATGCCTGTATCAACTTGTCAGGCTCACACCAGCTAGTAATGAAGGTCCCCTGAGCTAAAAGAGGGACACTGGGAAGGCTCCCAAGACTTTGCTAACCTCCTTGTTCCCTAATTATAGGGAACTGCTCCCTCTGTGAGAACAGTGTGTGTGACAGGGGAACATCTGTCAGTGGCTCAATTCAGGCTCCTTGTGGCGACAGGTAATCTCTGTCTTGTTACTCATTTCAGGGATCTTTTCATGAAACAAACTGTTAATCCCAATTACCGGGACAGTATAACGTTTGTCGGCTTCACCGAACTGTTCTAACTGCCTATATTGAAGTTAAGCTGTGAAAAGCCAAATATTCAGAAGTACACCAGTGCCAGTTTGCGGCCACCAATAAATTCACAATCATCTGCTTTGTATTGAGGAGATAGGTATTGAGCATTGATTAGCCCAGGCTTCCTCATGGATAGTGACTTTACTTACCTTAATTCCAGATAAAGTCGGGCTTGTTGTCCAATGTGACTTTTGCACGTTGATTTGGAATAAACCGTTCTTGAGGAAGCCCTACAAGAAAATCCTGTGCATAGGTCGGATTTCTGAAGTCATGTTCTTAAGTGACAGAATAAGAGGGTACCTGGTGTTGGGGTGATACATTGCATACAGTTGTAGGTTATTTTGTTGCAGTATTTTTATTGTGTGAAAGTTATGGTGTTATTGACAAGTCAGGAGCAGTGAGACTTATTTCTCTACTTTACAGGTAGAGTATTATTTAGTGCCACTTTACCTTGCCTAACAGTATTAACAACACTAAAAAGGAAAAGCATTTATGGTTACAGAAGTAATGTTGATCTCACATGTTTTATGATATGGAATATTGGAAAGTGGTTTGCATCGCTAAAGTACTTACCTGATATGTGCAATTGTCCTAGGGTCAGCCTACATTTGTCGTTGGTTATTCATCACGAACACACGAACCAAGGTGATACTTACCTCTCTGTGAAGAAAAGTGGTCGACATCGGTCAAGGTACATCCGGTAAGACAACTATCTGTAGTATCCCTTCCAGAGTGTCACACATTCTTCACACATTTCCTGCACTGGGAATATTTTGAAGTGCACAAGCCACAAAATGTCTGCTTTTATGTGTAGGTGACAAGTCCAATTTAAGGAATAAGTTTAGGTGTAATAGAAGATGCTGTATTTCAATCTTACATAGGTTTTGATGTGGCCACATCTACGTAAAATGTATGTTTTAGACCAAAACATCTTTCTCTGTGAATAAAGTAATAAAAAAAAGTCATTAAGTTTAAACCAGTGTATATGATCCTTCCATTCTGCTCACATGCATCAGCTCTTGCTGAATTTTCCTTTAGTCTCTTTCCCTTAGCAATTATAACGCGAGCCCTGGAGCTAATGTTTAATGAACATCTCACTTGGCTGCCACAATCTTACGAACTGGGTGAAATTAAACTGTACCTTAATCCCATAGGATCATAAGCCATTTATGCTCTTAGAATTTGGTAAATTGTTTAATTTTAGCTTGCAGAGAGTCAGTCACTATAAACTTATACGACAGCTATTAGGGCAAAGTGTAGACCACTGTGAGCAAAAGAAACCTTTTTTTCTGTAGACATCAGTATAACAGGTTTGTCCAAGTTTGTGTATTTCATGGCTATCTGCACATATGTAGCAATGAGTTACTAGCAGTGATGTGCAGTGGCGTGAGGCAGGTGAGGCAGAGTCTTTCCTGTCATACTAACGTTTGCGCCAGAGTTTTTACTGTATAAAGTATATGAGAAATACAAAGAATATGTTTGAAATATCTTCTTTGTATTATTCTAATCATTTTTATAGCCAAAACTCTGTAGTAAAAAGTCTATGGCAGGTGAGGCAGTGCCTCCCCTGCCTATCTTTTCCGCACATCTCTAATCAATACTCACCAAATTTCCAGGAGTTTATACTGCTGTACCTGTGTATAATGGGGGTAATTCTGAGTTGATCGCAGCAAGTTTGTTAGCAATTGGGCAAAACCATGTGCACTGCAGGGGGGCAGATATAACATTTGCAGAGAGAGTTCGATTTGGGTGGGTTATTTTGTTTCTGTGCAGGGTAAATACTGGCTGCTTTATTTTTACACTGCAATTTAGATTTCAGTTTGAATACACCCCACCCAAATCTAACTCTCTCTGCACATGTTATATCTGCCCCCCCTGCAGTGCACATGGGCCCTCATTCCGAGTTGATCGGTCGCAAGGCGAATTTAGCAGAGTTACACACGCTAAGCCGCCGCCTACTGGGAGTGAATCTTAGCTTCTTAAAATTGCGACCGATGTATTCGCAATATTGCGATTACTAACTACTTAGCAGTTTCTGAGTAGCTCCAGACTTACTCTGCCTGTGCGATCATTTCAGTGCTTATCGTTCCTGGTTGACGTCACAAACACACCCAGCGTTCGCCCAGGCACTCCCACCGTTTCCCCGGCCACTCCTGCGTTTTTTCCGGAAACGGTAGCGTTTTCAGCCACACGCCCCTGAAACGCCGTGTTTCCGCCCAGTAACACCCATTTCCTGTCAATCACATTACGATCGCCGGAGCGAAGAAAAAGCCGTGAGTAAAATTACTTTCTTCATAGTAAAGTTACTTGGCGCAGTCGCAGTGCGAACATTGCGCATGCGTACTAAGCGGATTTTCACTGCGATGCGATGAAAAATACCGAGCGAACAACTCGGAATGAGGGCCATGGTTTTGCCCAACTGCTAAAAAAATGTCCTGCTGCGATCAACTTGGAATTACCCCCAATGCCCAGATGTACCCATTGGCTTATATATTGCATGGAAATCTGGCTCTGGTTCTAGCTAGTGCCTCCTGAGCCATTTACCTCACCGCACATCCCTGGTTACTAGGTACTGTATGCAGTGGTGCCGAGAGAGGAGGGGACGGTACAAACTACTCGGGCCCAGGTCTAATGGAGGGGCCTAGTGAGGACTCAGAGAAGGCCCTGGGAACCCTCCCCCTTACCTGGCAGCTGCATCTCTTCTTCTCAGTCCAGCACACACTGCTGTGTATTGGGCTGCAGTGTGGCCATGAAGGCCCTTTAAAATACCATTTTTTTTCCCAGTATTTTTTTCTAAGGGTACATGACCACACCTCCTGTGATTAGGCCATGCCCCCTGAAAAGTACCTGGGCACAGCCAGGCTCTCTACTGCCCTGACTGTATGCTCTGAGGGAGAAAAACTATAATGCAGTTAACAGCACTGTATACGTCCAGAGCATGGGTGGAACTCTGACTTTTTTTTTAAAGGGGCAATCACAACAAGGCAAATCCAAGCAGGGCCGGCTCTACCATTAGGCAGCTTTAGGTGGCTGACTAGGGGTGCCAGCCCCTGGAGGGCACCACTGAATTCATTTAGCAAAATACAGGAATGATGTCTCTGTATGTGGGTCAGGGTCAGTAATGAACTTACAGATGGTGGGATGGAACAGAATAAGGAGCATATAAATATATGACGCCAGAATCCTGACAGCCGGCATCCTGAATGTTAGTATACTGGGAAGGATTAGGGTTAGGCTGCGGGCAGGGAGGGTTAGGGTAAGGTTAATTAAGTTAATTCAAGATATTGGTATTATAGTGGTCGGAATGCCGCTGTCAGTATTCTGACCAGTGGCATCCTGTACCCAACCCCAATTAAATATCCCCACCAGACCCCATACACAGTATTATACAGTATATAAAGAATAGATGGCACTCAATGGGGCAGATGCAGGGCCGGCGCTACCACTAGGCAGCTTTAGGCAGCTGCCTAGGGGCGGCGACCACTGGAGGGCGGCACCACACACTGAATAAATTAACAGCTGGCAGCTCCCCCCGCGATTGGCTCCCACGTCATGTTGCCCGCCCCCCCCCTCTCCTCTCTGCGATTGGGCTCCCCCGTATGTTACCCGCTCCCCCCGCATCTTGTTCTCTGCTCTCCCCCCCTCCGCGATTGGCTCCTGTATGTTGTTCACCAGCTCCCCCCTCCTCCCCCCTCAATTGGTCTCCAGCTCTGCCAGTGATGCTGCAGTCTCGTGGGCACAGCTGCAGATCCACCCCGCCTGAGCTCTATCTACTGCTGGACATTAGAAAGGATCCTGCGGCACTAGGAACCAGCTGCACTGCTCTGCTGCTGTTGGCACTATCGCAGGGTAGAGATGAGCCTTGAGGGGATGACGAGTGGGAGGGGACCAGGGCCTGTCCTATTATTAGTGTATGCGACAGTGAGAGGGGCGCCGGGCAGCCTGGGCCACGCCCCCAGCCTATCTGGAAGGCCAAGCTGCATCCCCGGCTTTGTCGGCTCCCGCAGGGTTCCTGTCTCAGCAGCGGCTCCCTCTAGACGCCGGGCGGCCCGCGGCTGTGCGGCAATTGGCTGGGCCTTGCGTGTTACTAAAACTGTGTCTGGTCCTAGTAAGCAAGATAACCTGGAGCCCCATATTCCTGCATTACCGGAGCCACCATCTGGCAGTGACAGGTAATGGCCCTCATTCCGAGTTGATCGGTCGCAAGGCGAATTTAGCAGAGTTACACACGCTAAGCCTACGCCTACTGGGAGTGTATCTTAGCTTCTTAAAATTGCGACCGATGTATTCGCAATATTGCGATTACAAACTACTTAGCAGTTTCAGAGTAGCTTCAGACTTACTCTGCCTGTGCGATCAGTTCAGTGCTTGTCGTTCCTGGTTTGACGTCACAAACACACCCAGCGTTCGCCCAGACACTCCTCCGTTTCTCCAGCCACTCCTGCGTTTTTTCCGGAAACGGTAGCGTTTTCATCCACACGCCCCTAAAACGCCGTGTTTCCGCCCAGTAACACCCATTTCCTGTCAATCACATTACGATCGCCGGAGCGATGAAAAAGCCGTGAGTAAAAATACTATCTTCATTGTTAAATTACTTGGCGCAGTCGCAGTGCGAATATTGCGCATGCGTACTAAGCGGATTTTCATTGCGATGCGATGAAAAATACCGGCCGATCAACTCGGAATGAGGGCCAATATACGGAATATATTATGTAGCAGCAGCGCAAGTGAATGGGCTAACCCCTCCTCCCACTGTTACCAGGTTAATCCCCCATACCTCACCCTGTTACCAGGCTAATCTCCTCCACCCCCCCCCTGTCACCAGGTTAACCCACCCTCGATACTGATCACACCTCCTCCCCCTCTTACCAGGCTAATCCCCCCTGCCCCCCTCCCTCACCAGCCTAATCTCCCCTCCTCTCCCTGTCACCAGGCTAACTCCCTCAGGCCTCAGCAAACTAATCCCCCTCCTCCCCCTGTCACCAGGCTGACCCACCCCCCTCACCAAAGTAATCACCCCTCCTCACCAGGTTAACCCCCCTCACCAGCCTAATTCCCCCTCCTCCCCCTGTCACCAGGCTCACCCCCTCAGCAAACTAATCCCCCTCCTCCCCCTGTCACCAGGTTAATCCCCCCTCCTCGCCCCCTCCTCCTGTCAGCAGGCTAACCCACCCCCCTCACCAAATGAATCCCCACTCCTCCCCCTGTCACTAGGCTAATTCCCCCTCCTCCCCCTGTCACCAGGCTAATCCCCCTCCTCCCCCTGTCACCAGGCTAATCCCCCTCCTCCCCTGAGGCTGTTACTAGGCTAATTCCCCCTCCTCCCCCTGTCACTAGGCTAATTCCCCCACCTCCCCCTGTCACTAGGCTAATTCCCCCACCTCCCCCTGTCACTAGGCTAATTCCCCCACCTCCCCCTGTCACCAGGCTAATTCCCCCTCCTCCCCCTGTCACCAGGCTAATTCCCCCACCTCCCCCTGTCACCAGGCTAATCCCCCTCCTCCCCCTGTCACCAGGCTAATTCCCCTCCCTGTTACCAGGCTAATCCCCCCTCCTCCCCCTGTCACTAGGCTAACCCCCCCCCCCCTCTCACCAGCATAACCCCCCCTCCTCCCACTGTTCAGGCTAACCCCCCCTACAGACATATCACTCTTTCTCCCCCAGTCACCAGGTTAACACCCCCCCCCCCCCCTCCCCTCACCAGGCTAATCCCCCCCTCCTCCCTCACCCGGCTAATCCCCCCTCTTCCCCTTGTCACCAGGCTAATACCCCTCCTCCCCTGTCACCAGGCTAACCCCCCACTTCCTCACCAGAACTCCAGACTGTTCTTCCCCCGATCTTTCTCCCATCTTCCATTGTTCTTCCCCATATCTCCTGCTGTTTTCCTTCCATCTAGCACCTGATCTTTCTCCCATCCCCCTTCTGCCTCCCATCTTCCCCTGTTCTCCCACCTGTCTCCCTCCCTTCTTCCTGCCATCTTAACTTCTCTCTCCGATCTCCTACTGTTCTTCCCCCTGTATCCCTCCCGTCTTCCTCCCATCTAGCCCCTATTCTTCTCCCTGTCTCTCAGGTCTTCCTCTCATCTAGCCCCTGTTCTTTCTCCCATCCCCCTTGTGCCTCCCATCTTCCCCTGTTCTCCCACCTGTCTCCCCCCCTTCTTCCTGCCATCTTAACTTCTCTCTCTGATCTCCTACTGTTCTTCCCCCTGTATCCCTCCCGTCTTCCTCCCACTTAGCCCCTATTCTTTCCCCCGTCTCTCTCCCGTCTTCCTCCCATTTAGACCCTGTTCTTCCCCCTTTTTCCTTCCCTTTTAATAAAAGAACTATTGTAATATAATAAGTAAAGCGCTGAGATTTTTCTGTTTCAAACACACATACATACATACATACATACATACATACACACATACATACATACGTACGTACATACACAAAAATATATACAGCGCTGTTCACACCCCCATACCAGTGGCCACACCCCCACCATGCTGGTCACACCCCTTGCGGTGGCACACAATAGGCCCTTCATAGATTTCAGCTGCAGGCCCATGAGGACCTTAATCTGGTACTGGATGTCCCAGAGAACCCGGCCCCCGCCTGCCAGTAGGACCAACACCTGGGCATGGAAGAGGAGGCTGCACTGAGAAGATGACAGCCGGGTCCGTGGATGGCAAAGCGAGCTGACATCTGCGTGAAGCGGCGCACAGCCTGGGGGTTACCCTCTCACCTTGTGTTAGTAAGTGGTGTTTGTTTAGTGTGTTGTTTGTGTGTCAGTAGTTGGTGTCTGCATTCTTGTCAGTAAGTGGTGTCTATGTAGGGGGGGGTGTGTGTGTGTGTGTGTGTGTGTGTGTGTGTGTGTGTGTGTGTGTGTGTGTGTGTGTGTGTCACTAAGTGGTGTCTATGTGCATTTGTGTCAGTAAGTGGTGTGTGTTTGCGTCAGTAAGTGGTGTCTGTGTGCATTTATGTCAGTAAGTAGCGTTTTTGTGTGTGTCAGTAAGTATGGTCTGTGTAGTATGTGCATTTGTGTCAGTAAGTTGTGTGTGTGTGTGTGTGTGTGTGTGTGTGTCAGTAAGTAGTGTGTTTGTGTGTGTCGGTAAGTGGTGTCTGTGTAGTGTGTGTGTGTGTGTGTCAGTAAGTTGTATCTTTGTCAGCAAGGGGTGTCTATGTACATGCCAGTAAGTGGTGTCAGTAAGGGGTGTACTGTATATCTGTAAGTGGTGTGTGTGTCAGTAAAGGGTATATGTCAGTAAATTTGTGTCAGTAAGGTATGTCTGGGTATGTATATGCCAATAACTGGTGTCTGTCAGGAGTATTTGTCAGTAAGGGGCATCTGTGTCAGTAAGAGGTATCTGCCAGTAACTAGTGTCTATGTCAGTTAGGGGGTGTCTGTCAGTAAGTATGTATGTGCCAACAAGTGATGTCTGTGTCAGTAAGTAGTGGTAGTGTATCTGTGTCAGTGTGTTTGTGTCAGCGGAATTTGTGTCAGTGAGTGTGCTTTTTATTTATTTATTTATTTTTTACATATATATATTTTTTTTTTTTTAGGGGACGGTCTCTTTTTGACAGCTGTGGAACTTCTAAGAAGCCACTGCCACACTTTTTCCTGAGGGGTGGGTGGGTGTGGGGGTGTGGGGGTAGGGGGGCAGCAGGCAGAGGTTTTGCCTAGGGTGCCGAGAAGCCTTGCACCGGCACTGGGCAGATGTATTAACCTGGAGAAGGCATAAGGAAGTGATAAACCAGTGATATGTGCAAGGTGATAAACACACCAGCCAATCCGATCCTAACTGTCAATTTTCATATTGGAGCTGATTGGCTGGTGCCTTTATCACCTTGCACATATCACTGGTTTATCACTTCCTTATGCTGTCTCCAGGTTAATACATCTGCCTGACAGACTTTTGAAGTGAAAGTATCTTGTGAACAAAGTCACAATTGTTTTTAAATTTGTTTACAACATACTTTGGGGTAAATTTACTAAGCAGTGATAAGAGCAGGGAAGTGAGCCAGTGGAGAAGTTGCCCATGGCAACCAATCAGCACTGAAGTAACATCTATAATTTGCATACTATAAAATGATACAGAGCTGCTGATTGATTAATGGGGAAATTTCTCCACTGGCTCACTTCTCCACTCTTATCACTGCTTAGTAAATGTACCCCTTTATCACTTTAAAAGTCCTTGAGTATTGTCCCTTTTCTCTGTATGTATGTATATATATATATATAATGATGCAATTCACCCCAGCCCACCTAGTGGCTACCTGCATCTCCACTCCGGGAGGTGGTGATCATGACAGTGGGGTTTGCAGGTTAGGGGGCGCTAGACTGAAGCTTTGCCTACGGTGCAGAGAGACCTTCCAAGCCTTGTAAGTGATTGACCCTTTTAAAAAAGTCTGAATTTGGCCAGCATCCCGCACTTTGTGGGCAGAAATGATGCAGGAACACAGATTTTTTTTTATTATTATCTTGGCTCTTGTGACATTGACCGTTAAATTTGTCAACATATTTACTGATTTGCTTATGAATCCCCTATCCAATGACCTACTGTACCTTCCATGATACTTGCTCCCCCCTTCACACTTCTGCTGTGCGGATGGCACATTCTCTACAGACACAGCACACACTCCACACAGGGTATCAGTAGTATTAATTTACAATGCAGAAAAGTCAAACAAGAGTTATCCTGATTTCACTGAATACTATTTTGCATTGTATATGAATGATAATAAAACCCCATGTGCCCCTTTTCCGGGCACACACACAGAATCCCTAATTTGGGTTTTTGGGGGAGGGACCAAAGCATATTGTTGCAACTGGGTCCACCACTGGGTTGGGGTTAGCATTAGGGTTAGGGATAGAATGACCTTAAAACCATACTGTCGACATTCTGACCATGTTGACATTTCATCAATGAGAAACATGTTCACTGTCCACATTTTTATATGGAGATTATGAATGCCAAGCTATTATGCTGAAACCGTCATCACAAATGATATACCTGTACAGCCTTCTATGATTTAACAGTGGTGTACTAAACTGACCAGCTACCTAGTACTGGAGCACTGCTAATTACACCTGGCAGATGTTATCTTCTAGCAAGATGTTATCTTCTAGCATTAATATTACAAATACCTGACCGTACAAATACAAATGTACTATACCGTAGTAAAGGGGCTCTCTCTGGCAGCCTGCAACTTGTTCTGCCACATGCACATCGGGGGTAATTCAGACTGCATCGCTGCAGCAGCAGTGATCGCAGTCAGAATTACTATGTGCAGTGCGCTTGCGTGGCAGGCACACTGCGCATGTGCGCACTGTGCATGTGCAGCAAGAGATGCGAAAGTATCTCACTGGTGCAATCGCCTCTGCCTGATTGATGGTCGCGGGGCGGGAGGGGGCATGCCAACGGCGTTAGAATGTAGTTGGCGGGGCACGGTCCAGACAATGGAGGTGTGTTCAGACCATTGGGGGGCAGGCCGCAGTGGTTAGCCCCCTGCCAGCGTGCAGGAGCTGCACTGGCAGGGAGCTACTGGTCAGGTACAAAAGCATTGCCGCCGTGCGATGCTTTTGTACCTGTGCGGAAGGAGGGGGGTGGGGCCTGACATGCGGGCCTACAAGCCCTGTGCTGGGCATCCCCCCGCATGTCAGAAAAACTGATTGTAGATGTACTAAATTTAGCACATGTATGATCAGGTCTGAATTACCCCCATAGGACCAATACCAGACCCTTTTGTCCAACCTCATATATGGACTCCCTAGCACTGTGGTCATACTATTGTTTCTGTTTTGTCTGAGCAGCCTTCCGATTTCTATGTGCCATCCCAAATAGAGACTAACAGAGGCGGGCCTAGGCATAGACAAACTAGGCAAATGCCTAGGGCATTTGGAATGCCTAGGGACACAAGCAGTTTATGCTGATTAAAATGATATGCAGCATGTCTATATTCTGTGTGTAGCAACTGTAATGTAGCATTTCATATGTGGCGCAATTTGAATTGGGGGTACTATTGTGTGGCCATGCCCATTCCAAGCAGAACAAGCCCTTTTTTTGGGGATGCACACCAAATGTGCGCACTGTTCATATTTAAAATATAGGGGGTAGGAACACCAAAATGAGGACTGCTATGGGTGAGAGGTGATGGTGCTGGGAAAGGGGTGCAGAGTCAGAGGCAGAACTAGTAGTGATGCGAAGGAGCACCAGCCAAAATCTTGCTTAGGGCATCATATTGGCTAGGGCCAGCTTTGGGAACTACATGTCCTGCACTATACCACATAGTGAATCACTGATGTTTCAGGGGTGATCAATTTTCTTTCCCACGCTTCTCAATCAGATATAAAGGGCCGTACACCTTGCACCCATAAAGGAGATCAAAGGATGAGAAGCCAGGGAATTCCTGTGGCATCTCTTGGTGTGTAAAGAGGAGATACGGCAGAAACCTCTCCCAGTCTTCTCTGGAACTCCAAAAATGTTCTGAGCATCTATTTTGGGGTGCCATTTAAGTGATCATACAGCCATTACTTTGTGGATGACACAGGCTAGCGATCTTGTGGTCTACCTGCATCTTCTTAAAGAGGCTCTGCAATAGTTTAGACATGACAGGAGCAAGAATAATTGGCATTTCAGTCAGTGATCCTAACCAGTAAAAATTGTTTACTAAGTGTGACTTTTTTATGCCCAAATGTCCTGCCAAGGGGACTTCACAAGTTACTCTCAACAACCCTTCTCTATGGTATATGCTCGGTGTACTACAAGCGGTTTCTCAGCCACTCCAAACTTTTACAAATCTTTGATTATTATGTGTCTACTCAGTCCTCCTCCTTCCTAAAACAATCTCTTTCTAAGACTCCATGGGAGGCTAGTCAGCGCTCTCTCTCTCTCTCTCTCTCTCTCTCTCTCTCTCTTTCAGGGATGCTATAGAGGGGTCTGTCTGCTGTGCAGGCTGAAAAGTTTGACTTCTAATGTTAGCCATACATCAGAACGATTTCTTTCTAACCTGCCAACTTTTTGGCTGGTTGGAAATATAATCTGGCAGTGTGTAGGAGCAAACGATTATCAGCCATTTGCTCCCACATGCTAAAAAAAAGTCCAGAAACAGTTGGTCAAACTAGTTGGGAAAATCAAACCTCTTTGATTCCCCAACTAATCATTCTAGGGTAGGGAGAACGTTTCCTCCCAACTGAACAATTAGTAGGCAGACACAGTTTGTCTACTTCTGTGGCATCACAAGTTGGAGAGAAATTGTCTGGTTTGAGGAAAAATTTGGTTAGGTGTGTGGGGCACAGTTTTAGTTGGACAGACAAGTTGGATGGTTGGCCAGATGGATGGTTGGTGGAAAGTTGGTCTGATGTATGGCCAGCATAACCTGCTGGTCATTGGGGAGAGGGAGGGAGAATGTGTGTGTGCAGGATCTGCAGGAAGGGGGGTGAGAGTGGAGGCATCTGTGTCAGTGACTCCTGCTGTTGACAAGTCACTACCCATCCCTTCAGGGATTAGTGTGGAGGATTTAGGGGTCTAGTGTTGGGTTCTAAAAACACAGCATATTCAATTGTGTTCATGCACAAAATTTAAATGGGCAATGATTTTACTAACTGAACACAGGTAGTAAAAACATTGCCCTTTAAAATTTCAGTTATAAACACAATTGGAAGTGCTGGGTTTTAGAACCCGATGCTTAGTAAGTAAACTACTTAGCCTGTGCTGCTTACTGTCGGGATTCCATGGCAAGAACAGGGTCTCTAGGTCGACCACACTTAGTTCAACAATGTCTAGGTCGACCACCGGCTCCTGAGAATGGTATGTTTTGGGGGGTTTTTAACTTTTTTTATTTACCAGTGATCAGCTTGTGTGTCCATTGGACACACATAGCTGATCACCGGAGCGCAGTCCACGCACAGCTCTCTCTGGGGCAGAGGAAGCTGTGCAGAAGTAGGGATCTTGCAATGATCCCTGTGATAACGCCAGCTGGAGCTGGCGGAATTATCACAGGGCTCATTGCGGGTTTTTTTCACATTTTTCTTAGTAAATTCGGCCTAGATCGCATTTCTCATTATAAGAATTGGAAATGCGGTCTGATTACAAAAAAAAAAAGTGAATTAAAGGGTTTGGAGCAGTTTTTCATGAAAACTCCATTTTTTACATTTTGTTTTTGTAAAATGAATGTTAATAAATAGACCCAAACTCTCAATCCACTGATGAAAAACAGTGGAAAATTGAGCTTTAAATCCAGACTAATAGTATTTAGGCAACAGCGCAAAGTATATATGTTCTCTCTGTCTGGGAGCTGGTGAACACTCAGTCTGAGTGGTCCAGTCTCAGTGCAAGTACTCAAGGAAAGGGAGGATAGTGTTAGCGCTCACCTGGTGAAAGTGTAAAGGGAATGTGTGTGATGGGAGAGAGGAGAAAACCGAGGAAGAGAAGAAGATAAAAGGGGAAAAAAATCGGGGACAAAGAGGGGGGAAGAAAGAAGAGAACAGGGAGAGAAGAATGAATAAAGAAGGAAAAAAGGGGAGAGTAATAATACTGGATGTGTAAAATGAGTAATCAGTACATTTTGTTGCAGTAGAAAAAAGATTTTGTTTCATTATTCTAACTGCACACTAGTATGGAAAGTCACAATGCTTCCTGATGTTATAAGAATGGCAGTATAAGTCCAATAAAAAGTCAATATAAACAAGGTGGTGTAGACAGTGTCACTCATGTGCAGGGGCCCTTCTAGGGGAGTGTAAGGGAGTCTTTTAGGGAACCCTTTCCTTGCATAGGCTCTTAATCCCGGAGCCTATGCCCCTGATGGTGATTGCAATTCACCTAGTTGTGAATAAAAACGGGGCTGCACTGCAGTATTGTGGAAGTGTATGGCGGCATCCCGCTCTGTCACTATCCCCTTACTCAGGGCCGGTGCAAGGGTGTTCGGCGCCCTCCTGCAAACTATAAATTTGCGCCCTCTCTCCCATACTTAATAAAGAGACAATGCAGTATGAAGTCTCACGCCGCAAAAAAACAGGTGGGGTGTGGTCACACAATAGTACCAATTCAAATTACTCCATACATAAGCACAATCTTGTTCACATTTACACCGCGCATAGCGTACAGAGGGAACTCGATTCACCGCTGTCGGTACTCCGACTGTCATTTTACACATTACGGCAGGCAAGAGTCCCCATTTTACACATTACGGCAGGCAAGAGTTCCCACTTTACACATTACGGCAGGCAAGAGTCCCCATTTTACACATTACGGCAGGCAAGTGTCCCCATTTTACACATTACGGCAGGCACGTGTCCCCATTTTATACATTACGGCAGGCAAGAGTCCCCATTTTACACATTATAGCAGGCAAGTGTCCCCATTTTAAACATTACGGCAGGCAGGTGTCCCCATTTTATACATTACGGCAGGCAGGTGTCCCCATTTTACACATTACGGCAGGCAAGTGTCCCCATTTTACACATTACGGCAGGCAGGTGTCCCCATATTACGCATTACGGCAGGCAGGTGTCCCCATTTTACACATTACGGCAGGCAGGTGTCCCCATATTACGCATTACGGCAGGCAGGTGTCCCCATTTTACACATTACGGCAGACAGGTGTCCCCATTTTACACATAAATACAGGCAGGTGTCCCCATATTACGCATTACGGCAGGCAGGTGTCCCTATTTTACACATTACGGCAGACAGGTGTCCCCATTTTACGCATTACGGCAGACAGGTGTCCCCATTTTACACATTACGGTAGGCAAGAGTCCCCATTTTACACATTATAGCAGGCAGGTGTCCCCATTTTACACATTATAGCAGACAGTGTCCCCATTTTACACATTATAGCAGGCAGAGACCCCTTCAACAAAGAGAGACAGAGTGAAAAAACCCAGACAGACACATAGACACATAGATAGATAGATAGATAGATAGATAGATAGATAGATAGATAGATAGATAGATAGATAATCAAACATACAAAATACTCACTTAGTTCCTCTGATAGACACAACCTCCCGATCAGTCTCTCTATTGTTCCTCAGTCCTGGTAGGTGATGAGATGGCTCCATGGATATAGGGGCATCTAGTGGCTCCTGGCAGTACTGCAGTCAAGTACAGTAGTCACTGCAGCTCTCTGCTCCCGAAGCCGTCCTTTGTCCGTCAGTCCCGCCCACACACCTCCCACTGCTAGCGCCACTGCAGGAGGAGATTACATCAACGGCGTGGGAGGAGATTACATCAGGACGGGAGGAGATCACATCAACGGCGTGGGAGTGGGGACTTGAAGAGACGGTATGCACGTACCGTGATAGGCGCAGCCGGCAGCAACTGCACACATCAAAGGAATGCAGAGCAGTGAGAACGCCTCTCCAGGCATGCGCCTCCCTGCACTGCATCCCTTTGCTGAGCGGGTTCCGCCGGCTCTGCCCTTACTCGTATCTCTGATTAGGAAAGTAAAGGTCCCTTGATGGCGAGTCTCTGTGGCAGTGTGGCTACAGCTGCCGCCGGGCCGCGGTCCGGGTCTCTGTTCCTTCCCGCGTGTGATGTACAGTCTGGCTGTTCTCTGCACTTGCTTCCGGGTGCCGTCATGTGACCATCCATCACGCCGGGACGGACCATCTCTTCCTCCTCGGCCGTGGGAGGGAGAGAGCTGTCTCTGCTATCCAGGGGCGGATTTAGATCGAAAACCATCCCAGGAAATTTATGGAAGCAGCCCTAATAGGGGTGGGGTCTGTTGAGGGGGTGGAGTCTGTCAAGTGGGCGGAATTACTGCTCAGAAGGCTTGGTTAAATTTAGGGATAAAAAGTGCGCACCTAGCAAAAAAATTTAGGGGTGTGGCTTTATGGGGAAGGGGCGTGGCCACATAATAGTGCCAAATCACATGACACAACACCACACCGTAGTGCCGCTTATACACATTGCACCAGGTAGAACTATATATACATACTGTGCCAGATAGAGCACATCTACACTTTGCGCCAGGCAGAGCACATTATACACACTGCAGCAGGTAAAGCACATTATACACTTTGCGCCAGGCAGAGCACATTATACACATTGCACCAGGTAAAGCACATTATAAACACTGCAAAACATAGATTCGGTGTAGTATGGTATGCTGGCGGCCGGGCTCCTGGCAGCCAGCATACCGGCACCAGAATCCCGACCACCGGCCTACTGACAGCTGGGCGAGCGCAAATGAGCCCCTTGCGGGGTCACTGCGTTCACCACACTGCGGGCACAGTGGCGTGCTATGTGCACCACGCTATCTATTCTCCCTCCAGGGGGGTCGTGGACCTCCAAGAGGGAGAAAAGGTGTCTGTATTCTGGGTGTCGGGATTCCGGTGCCGGTATACTGTGCGCTGGGATCCCAACAGCCGGCAAACTGAAGACCACCCGATAGAGCACATTATACACATTGCGCCAGGTAGAGCACATTATACACATTGCACCAGGTAAAGCACATTATACACATTGCACCATGTAGAGCACATTAAACACATTGCACCATGTAGAGCACATTATTCACATTGCACCAGGTAAAGCACATTATACATATTGCACCAGGCAGAGCAAGTTATACACATTGCCAAGCTGCCGCTGCACAGGCAGATAAAATGCCTATCAGACTGAAAGGCGTTTTATCTGACGTTGCAGGGTGAGGGTTAGGGTTAGGCTCCGGGAAGGGTCAGGGTTAGGATGAGGGGGGGAGGTTAGGGTTAGGCTGCAGGGTGAGGTTAGGGTTAGGCTGAGGGGGGGGGTGGTTAGGGTTAGGCTGCGAGAGGGGAGGTTAGGGTTAGGCTGCGGGAGGGGAGGTTAGTGTTAGGTTGCGGGGGGGGGTTAGGGTTAGGCTGAGGGAGGGGTAGGTTAGTGTTTGTCTGCGAGAAGGGACATTAGGGTTAGGCTGAGGGAGGAGGTTAGGGTTAAGCTGCGGGGGAGGGTTAGGCTGTGGGTGGGAACGGTTAGGGTAAGGGACTAGACTAAATTGCACACACAATAGTAATAATGCCTTTTAGATACAGTATATTGCACACACGGTAGTAACCAGGGGCGGATTGGGATCGAACACCAGCCCAGGAAATTTATGGAAGCAACCCTAATGGAGGCGGAGTCTGTTGAGGGGGAGGGGTATGTCAAGAGGACGGGGTCACTCCTCAGAGGTCCTGATACTGAGATAGACACAGTTTGGGCCTCGTTTGCTTTACGACTTTTTGCATATGCTGCAGGGACGTTCAGTCAGGGGAGGCAGGGGAGGCAGTGCCTCCCCTGTCTTTAATGAGTAAAATAATACAAAGAAGATACTTGTGACACATGGTCTGTGTCATAAGTATATGCTTTTACTCTTTCTATTATTTTAATCATGTGTACCCTGTAAAAGTTTTAAAAGTGCTTCAGAGGCACTGATCGTGGTGCCTCCCGCTGTGAAATGTGTAAGGGCTGGAAGCGGGGGGCGGGGCCAAGATCGGGTAGTAAAAGCCCCATTCAAAAAAGACCTATAAGCGGCACCTGTATAAGTGCCTCTTTGACAGGGGCGTGCTTTCAGCCCATATGAAAGCACGCCCCTGTCACTGTGATTGGGCAGTAGCGGTTTCAGGGTGGGGCAGAGGGCGGCAAAGACATGCTCCCCTGTGGTCCAGGACTTTTTCAAGAAAATAATTTACATTGCATAAGTCCGTCCCCGCCCGCCCGTCTGTCCCCCAGCCCGTCCCCCTGCACTGTAGCAGACAATGAAGAAGCAGTGGCGGAACTTGCGGAGACAGTTGAGACGCATGCCGCCGGGCGCTAGACCTGAAGTGGGCAGTGCTCCTCCTTTATCCCGACTTCCAACATCACCTGTCAGATGCCCCACTGTAGTTCCGCCGCTGGGAGGAGGTGTGCTGCCTGTCAGTGGTGTCTGCACGGAGGGCGTTCTGTGGGCGGAGCGGGAGCCGGCTTGTTTGTGCCAAAGGACAGTGGAGGCGGGTGCTGCCTGTCAGTGAATGATTTCCCAGCCTATCCCTCGTCTTATTCCACAACCCAGCGGGACATCACAGAACTGAGTGGGAGCACAACGGAGGCAGAGGACCCTAATCTCCGTGGCTGCTCTCCCTGTGCTGAGCTCAAATACTATCTGCACTCCCCTGCTTCCTCCCAGTATGTGCTATAAAGTATGTCTACATCTCACCCCCTTAAACAGTTTATATCAATATTCCCAACCTACCCCCCCTCCCCCCACCCCACCCCCGGCGTTTGTGTGCTAATCGCTATGCCCCCCCTTCCCCCAGCATGTGTCACCATGTCCCCACAGACCCACTGTGAATGTTACCATGTCTCCCCCACGGGGTGGGGGGTTGTCCTGTACATGTTTGGATTTATATGATGTTTATTATATGACCCCCGCCCGCCTTATATGCCCGTCAGATGTCCCCCAAGCCCCTTATAAGCCCAGTGTGTCACCCATGTGCATTGCATGAGCATCAGAGGTTTCCCACAGGCCTATTATGTCCCCCATGCCCCTTGCATACCCATCATATGTCCCCTTTACCATGTTATTTTAAAAACATGGTGGGGGGGGGGTCGGGGAGTGTTTTGTACATGTTTTGCATTTATATGATGTCCCTTATATGTCCCCCACATGCAGGGCTTAAAGTGGTCCTGGAGAGGTGGGGGAACTCATCTTCCCCACAACCCCTCCCCCTTAGCGCGCGCCGTAGGCGCGCGTGCCGCAAAAAAGGGTGTGGTTTCATAAGGTAGGGGCGTGGCCACACAAAAGTACCCCAAATTCAAAGTAATGCCTCACTGTAGCACAATCTTATTCACATTGCCCGCCCCACATGCTTACAGAATGCCCCCAGTAGTGCTCACCATTAAATAAGTAAACATATATATATATCTCATGTTTCTCCAGCAGAACTCAATAAGGACAAGAGTCGGCTTTAGTGACTAAAGCCAACTCTTGTCCTTATTGTGTGCCGCTGGAGAAACATGTATGCCTAAATAATGATAAAGAAAGCACACTCACTCACATGACCTGACGGCGGGCGCAGCAGGAGAAGGGCACAGGAATGTGCAGCAATAAATGTAGGGCACGTGTGGGGGGTGCGCACACCTATGATCCTATGCATGTGTGCGGGGGGACCCACTGTCACGGGCTCCGGCGGTCCCATTACGCTGTGCTGCGGGGAGACAGATTTGCCGGTCCCAGTATCCGTATAGGGGAAGGGGCTGCGCTTTTGAATCTAGCGCCGATTGCGCACCAATCACGTATCGCGGACTGTTAGCCAATGAGAAACTGCCACTAGGCAGCTTCTCATTGGCTGGCGGTCCGCGAGCCGTGATTGGCTCACGCCAGCTTTTGAAATAGCCGCCCCTTCTTTTAATTGGATCTGCAGCTGGTCCGCGAGCCGGGATTGGCTGGCGGACGCTGCAAACTTTACAATGCAGCCGTGACCTGATGCTGTGGCCGGACGGAGGCGGAACTGGTTCCGCCTGCAATTAGAGGTGACGGAACGCAGTTCCGCCCCGTTCCGGCCCACTTTAACCCCTGCCCACATGTCCCTTAAATGCCCGTCAGATGTCCCCTGTGTCCCATATATATCTCCCTATGCCCCTTATATCCTTATATGCCAACCAGATGTACCCTGTGTCCCTTATATACCTACCTATGTACCTTATACCCTCTCATTGGCGTCATGCTCTCCCTGTCACCCTCTCCCTGGCGTCACGCTCTTCCTGTCACCCACTGCTCTCACCCTCTCTCTGGTGTCACCCTCTCCCTGTCACCCACTTCTGTCCCCCTCTCCCTGGCATCACGCTTTTCCTGTCACCATCTCCCTGGTGTCACCCTCTCCCTGTCAGCTACTTCTGACACCCTCTCCCTGGCATCACCATCCCGTCACCCACTGCTGTCACCCTCTCCCTGGCGTCACGCTCTTTCTAACACCTTGTCGCTGGCGTCACGCTCTTTCTGTCACCCTCTCCCTGGCGTCATGCTCTTCCCGTCACCCTCTCCCTGGTGTCACCCTCTCCCTGTCACCAACTGATGTAACCCTCTCCCTTGCGTCATGCTCTTCCTGTCACCCTCTCCCTGGCGTCACCCTCTCCCTGTCACCCACTGCTGTCACCCTCTCCTTGGCATTACCATCTCCCTGTCACCCACTGCTTTCACCCTCTCCCTGGCGTCACGCTCTTCCTGTCACCCTTTCCCTGGCGTCACGCTCTTCCTGTCACCCTCTCCCTGTCACCCACTGCTGTCACCCTCTCCCTTGCATCACGCTCTTCTTGCCACCCACTGCTAGCTATTTTGTTGTCCAGGACTTCCATTAACTTAATAGCGCAGCACAAGTGGTGCTATTAAGTTAATGGAAGAACTGGACAACAAAATTGCCTCCCACTCCCTCCGCAGTCCCAAACACTAATATTTATTTTTAATTGTATACAAATTTTAAATATATTATCTGCCTGCTCATCACAAGTTTGATAAACAGGCAGGCTGCGGGCATTGGCGGTGACGGCATCAGACTGAGATGCAAAATAGTGGCGAGGGGGGCCGGAGCAGTTGATGGCAGCTATTTTGTAAGCAATTGGCGGAGGCAGTGGCCATTAGTGGCACGGGTAGTGGGCATCAGGGGCAGTAGCAGGCATTAGGGGCGGTGGCGGTAGTGGGCATAAGCTCAGGTGCAGTAGCAAGCATCAGCTCGGCAGTGGTAGGGGTCATCGGTGGAACTTGGTAGCTATTATGGCTACAGTGCCTCACCAGCCACTGACCTCACCGCACGCCACTGATATGCTGCTACAATGCCCTTCCCTGATGTACATCCATACGTCTGAGTATACAAGGACTGATATGCCCGCTTTCAGTGTCTACTGACACTGCTGTCATGTCTTTAATCTACTTCTGAATTTATGATTTTTCATTCTACAAACCCCTTTTTTTAACCTTCTATGTATCAAAGTACAAGGAAGGGGAGCACACACTACATACAGTACAGTGCAGGGAGGGGGAGCACACACTACATACAGCACAGTAAAGGAGGGAGCACACACATGTGGTAATAAACAGACACAGGGGACCAGTGCAGCAGAATCTGCCCCAGTGGCCAATCCGCCCCTGATTACATAAATAACCACCACATTATTACGCAAATAGCACCACATCACACGAATAGTACTGCATTACATGTATAGCACTGCACTACACGTATAGCACCGCATTTCACAAATAGCACCACATTACACGTATAGCACCGCACTACACGTATAGCACCGCATTATACAAATAGCACCACATTACACACACAGCCACCGCATTACATACGTAGCCACCGCATTACATAAATAGTCCCATCATTATGGACAGACATTGGGCAGCTATAGGGCTGAAGGGCTTTGCATTAGAGATTGTCCCAGGGCTGGCTGTGAGTGCTGCCTGATCAGCTGGCATCCTGAGAACAAGGTACTGCTCCTGTCCAGTCCCTAAACCATACACTGTGTCCGGGGACGCCCTAACTCTTACACCAACATGATAATGCAAATAATGTAATTAAAAATAACCTCTCTGTTGGTATAGTGAACCCGGCTCCGACCATCGTTATGCTGCTGCTCCCAGGCCAGGCTCATTGAAGAGACCTTTGGCCGGGGCCGTGGAGATGCAGCTGCTGAGCTGGTTAACTTTCTCCAGGTCCCCCATTGATAGAACAGCTTCACCACTTTTCATGGCTAGCGACACCCAGAAGTCCTTTCTAGCCTAACTTCCGGATTGCGTTCCAATGAACCGCAAGTACTGGAAGCAGTGTGAGCCAACCTAGCCTGAGTGTGAATCGGCCTGGCTGAGGGGGATGTGGGACTGGCCCATTGGAATCTGTCATGGTGTCCTGGTGCACAAACCACCCCTGGTAGTAACATCCTATGCACATTTGGCAGCACTGCCACTGTGCCACATAGTAGTGCCCTGTCACTGCCTCCCCCTCCCTCCATCCCTATCAACCCATATGCTGCAGCAACACTCACCTGCGGAGCCGTCAGTAATGTTACTTGATAAAATATCTGTGTGTATATTATACTGTATGCACAGATATGTCTCTTGAAAAATAAATGAAAAATAAATGAATGAAATAAAGTGCATAAGTACAAAGGTGCACTGCATATGTATCGGTAAGAGGAAATGTGCAAAAGAAAAGAGTAAAAATATAGAGAAAAAAAGAAGACAGAACCACAGAAACAGAATAAAGAGAGAGAGAGTAGGAGTAGGCTCATGAATATTGGAAGAACTAATCAATATTGGGGGAAATTGGTATTAGGAGGTGTGACAAGTTTTTGCATGGACAAGTTAATACTCCAATGTGGAATAATACTGGGGGTCTCTCATAATTAGGGGTGTGCGTGGACCCCATGTGTTGGTTTTGGTTTTGCATCTGAATTAGTTTTCAAGTTTTTGTTCTTATTTTGCAAAACCACCCTCGTGTTTGATTTTGGATCTGTAATTTTTTGAAAAATAAAAAACAGCTAAAATCACATAATTTGAGTCTGGTTCTGTTCCTACAGTATTATTACCATCAAAAACATTAAATTGCAGTAACTTTCAGTCAACTTTGACCACCTCACACATCACAATATTGTTTTCACCAATATTGACCTAATGATGCAGTGAGCTGGCTGGCTGCTAAGCAACAGAGCAACAGCACAAACACATGGCAGTTTAAAAGACTATGGGGCTAATTCAGACCTGATAGCTGCTGTGCGTTTTCTGAATTACCCCCTATAACACATCTATGAAACATTGCCACACAGCAGTGGCAGAAATGAAAAGTGGTGAAAGATTGAATTATCCTTGGGCCCATCCACCCACCCTCATGTTGGATATTAAAAAGGACATGCACAGTTTAACAAATCAAGCACTCCAGCGACCGGTACTGACATTTTTGTGGCTTAAGAGCTTGGTTTGTTTGGGCTCCCTCAAAACAAGCTACCATTACTAGAAAACAAATTTAGTTTGTCAGGGGGGTTTCTGGGTACACAGACCCTCCCTCCTGCATTCGATACTGACCTCTTGATTCAGTTGGTGACGTGACAAATTGAACTGTTCTTGCAGGTGCTGCAATTTTTAACATGCAGCTGCTGAATGCTGGAAATACCCCAACATTTTTTGGGCCGCAGACAGCATCTCCTGCACACACCTGTCATTTAAAAAAATAAAACAGTATTACCAAGTTGATTGTGTGAACAAAACATGGTATGTGTTTGAATTCAACCAGCTAATATTTGTGGTGTTTTCAGAATTAACAAATCCTGAGGAGAGTCTATTTGTGGGTATGTGGGTAAGCCATTTTGTTATGACATCCCTTAGTTTAGCAGATATTTAGGCAGTGGCCCTGTACCTACTGGCCATTTTACACACTGTATCACTGTAAATACAAATGTCTAATATATATATATATATATATATATATATATATATTATTATTATTTTTAAGTTTTAAACTAGTGACACTCACCAGTGACCACTGGCCTATCTATAATGGGTGCAGTGTGTGCAGTGCAGATGGGCCCCTCGGTCCAGAGGGGGCCCACACTGCACAGACTGCACCCATTTCTTCTATACTCACCTTTCTGGCATCCATCAGTTACTGTGTATGGGCCCTCTCCTCTCCCGTAGCCGTCACCGCCGCTGCTAGCGCACTGAGCACTAGAGACTTTGGCACAGTGCCAAATTCTACAGTGTATGCACAGGACTCCACGGCGGCCATTTTTTTGGAGTCCTGCGCATGCGCGGTAGAATCTGGCACTGTGCCAGAGTCTCAGTGCCGAGAGAGCTAACAGCAGCGGTGATGGCTACAGGAGAAGAGGGGGACCACACACGGAGTCTGCCCACGGTTCTCCTCCTCTCTAGAAATGCCTCTGCCAGTGACAACAAACAGTAGATCACTGTCCAAATAACTTTTAGGACAGTATAACACACTACATCAGGCAGAGTCACCCTTTTTACACATACGGCAGCAGAGTCCCCCTTTTCACACAATACGGCAGCAGAGTGCTCCTTTTTACCCATTAGGCAGGCAGTGTCCCCCTTATTAAACATTATGGTGGGTAGAGTCCCCTTTTTACACACTACGGCAGGCAGAGTCCCCCTTTTTACACATTATGCCAGCAGAATCCCCCTTTTTACACACTACGGCAGCAGAGTCCCCCTTTTTACACACTATGGCCGGTAGAGTCCCCTTTCTACACACTACGGCAGGCAGACTGAGTCCCCCTTTTTACACACTATGGCAAGTACAGTCCCCTTTTTACACACATAACGTTTTGTATGGAGTCCTCCTCAGTCCTCAGCCAGAGACAGTGACAGCCCCACACCGCAGCCTCTCCCGTACTGTGTGTCCTGGCCGACTCCTCAGTGAGTCCACATGCAGACTCATGCAGGCTCTCTGGGTCGCGCTCAGATGTAATTTCATATGACATGATGCCAGCGACCAGAGCACAGAGAGTGCATGAAGACAGGAGGAGCGCCTGCGCCACTGCTACTGATAGATGCTGCGCTCGGTGGGCGGATCTTCTTGCTTATACAGCAGCTGCACAATGTGGGCACACGGCCGGGGCCCGGGTAGTCGGATATCAGCTTCTCTAATGGAGTGTGTATTGCCATGCCGCCGCCAGCAGGTGCCGCCCCTAGGCACATACCTTGCGTGCCTAGTGGGAAATCCGGCACTGGAGAAGCTAAGAAACTGTTTACTTCATATCTTAAAGTATAAATTGCTAAAGATAACTTGATCCCAAAAGTTACTTAAGCTGGGCTTGCACATTACAATATTCTAGCCTATCAGGGGAGGGGATGCGTTTAATTTACCGGCTGTCGGGATCCCAGCATTCAGGATACAGACGTCAGAATCCCGACAGCCAACAATGCCGTCAGACGGATTCCCGGCACAACAGGGCTATTCCCTCTCGTGGGTGTCCACTACACCCATAGAGTGGGAATAGATCCTGTGGCAAACTCAGCAAGCACGCAAGGGGACTCTTAGAGCTTGCCCCGCTGCTGGCATTCTGGCAGGTGGGATACCGTTGTCGGGATATTGACAGCTGACATCCCGTCCGCAGGTCATCCATACCGAACCCCAGGGGGGATCTCACAGTGTATGTCCATGCTATGCGCAGGGTGTCAAACTGCTAAATAAAATACTTGTTGGTCTGACAGGCTTTTTATCTGGCCATGCATGGGTGGAGTCTGTCAGGCTGTCCGCCTGAAAGTATTCTGTATGCCTGCAGCTACTCTACTCACTCCCAATCTGTGGCCATTAGCAAGGAGTGTGCAGCAGGCATAAAAAGGCATTTTTCTAAATTAGAGCAGAGATAACATTTTCACTTTAATACCTACCTCTTCCTACCTTTTAAACATAGACAAAGAGACAAAATGGTTTCCTTGTCTAGGTTAACCTGGCACTAATTATAAATAAATCTTGAACACTGTGGTAGAAGTGCTACAGCATATATGTATAACTATATATCTGTGTCTGGTGGTATTTAAATATCCCAATATACCAGTCATCCTCCCTCCAATACGTCAGATTTTTATTACTGAATGCAGTCTCATTCCTTTTCCAATTTTGAAGACATTTACTTGGTTTAAGTATGAATTTTTTAATGAACAAAAAGGGCAAATCTACATTTTGAGAGAATTAATCTGCATAGTGCTATCATGTTCTTCTTTTTATGGAGAAATAAACTATCCAAATAACAAGTCTTAAGTTAGAAATCTACCCTTTGGGATCTAAAACTAATTATCATGACTATGGATAATTAGAACAGTGGCATAGTCCTTTGCTCCCTGCAATACTGTTGTACATAAAATATTTCACCTCCTATATGGTTATACAGAAACAATATATAATAAATAG